>NC_056464.1:5576311-5935477 GCF_008729295.1 Plectropomus leopardus
GCTGAAAACACTTCAAAACAGCGTAAAATAGCGTGCCCAAACACCTCATAGCACAGAATTTTGCAAAAACGGCCAAACACACCATAATAATGCATGTTGAAAAAATGAACGAAAAGGCAAGGCTATAGTATGGCTAAAAATGTCAAAATATGACATGTCCCAAAAACAGATTAAAACACCNGGCCAAACACACCATAATAATGCATGTTGAAAAAATGAACGAAAAGGCAAGGCTATAGTATGGCTAAAAATGTCAAAATATGACATGTCCCAAAAACAGATTAAAACACCTCAAAACAGCACAAAATATCATGCTGAGACACGGCATAGCACAGAATGCTGTAAAAATGACCAAAAAATAAAAATAAATAATGCATATTGAAAAATGAATGAAAAGGCAAGACTATACTATGGCTAAAATGTCAAAATATCACATCACACCTGTCATAATTGTTTTCTTAACTTAAGAGGAGGACTAGTATTATTTTTTTATTTTCATTATTATTACTAATTTTAATGCATTTTATTAACGGGAAATAATAACAGTCTTTCGCAACAAAGCATATTATGTTGTACAATGAGGACAGTATGTTTGTGTGCATAGATTTTGGAGATATATTTGTGTGTGTTTGTGTGTGTATGTGTTTGTGTGTGTGTGTGTGTGTGTGTGTGTGTGTGTGGTGTTTGTGGTTTATAACTGCAAGATTTGTACCCTGGTGTACAGCTTTCATGGAAATATAAATAAAGGCTATGTTTCAGTTTTTCCCATGTTGGGGTCATTTTAGGAAAAGTCATTGAATTTCAATCTCAAAATAGACCATTTAGGAGGATTTCTATACTGTTAAACAACGTGGCGGGTCATTTGCAACCCCCAAGAGGATGAAAGAGTTAAGGCAGCATCGTCACATCAGTTGTGGGTGTAAAATGATAGCCAGTGCAGTATAAAGCCCTAATTCCACAGGGTGGTGCTAATGCTGCATTTTTGAGCACATCAGGACTTTCAACAGGCCTATGGAGAGAAAAATACTGTGTTTGGATTATTTCACAGATCTGTTCACCAAATTACAAAATACAGTTGTGATTATGAGTAAAGGAAAACGTGCATTTCTGCATTTCTCAGGGAGGAACAGTGGGTGGTAAGCATATCATAAAGGCATTTTCATTTTCACTATTATTACACCTACAGCGGTGTTGCCACTCAGGAAACAACACGAAGCAGAAGGTATTCCATATCATTAAATGTGAAAGTAAATCAAAGACATTAAGTCCTTTCTCCCACAACCTCAAATACCATTTCCATCCACTGTGGTGTTCAAGCTGCAAGACACATTTTCTTCTCCGACTCAGTACACTTTCAGTATTGTTACAGTATCTGCCATACAGGATATCAACATGCGAGAGAAATGACTCAATCAAAAAAGTACAATTCAGATAATTTAGTGAAATTTTACTTCATTTTACTTATTTTTTTTTCCACAGATAACCAAAATGTTCCTATCTCTCATTTTGAAACCAATACTTTAACTTTTAATATTTGTGGATTGCAGGATCAGTTTTTATTTGTGTATTTTGAAAGCAAAATCTCGAGTCATGATTATCCATATTATGATGAAAGAGAAGTTGCACTGTCAGTACAATTTATTTATAAATGTAAAATAAATTTAAGTTGCATACTACAGATAATTCCCTCGAAAAGCTTATTAATGTGAAATGTTTACAGCCTGTAATCTAAGACATGCTATTGATTTACAGAGGCTGTGCTGCTTTGCGCATTATGTAAGTGTTATGTAAGTATGTGTTGTTATGAGGAGCTGTCAGGTCGTCTGGCTGCAACACGTTTAAGCCATCAGGCAGTGAAACAAAGATTCCACAGGAGGGAAAAAAGCTTTATTAATATTTTAATATATATCAATAATACTTTATATACAAAATATGTACAACAAACAGCCTTTTGTTACATTTCAAAATAAAAATCCCAAGTACCTCTCTCTATACAAAACTATTATTTTTGTTTGAATTTTACATTCACTCATTTTGCCAGACACAACATTTAAAGCAAAAATACATTGAAACACCTGCCATGGTTGTGTCTGCGAGTAAAGGCAACAGCATGAGCTAAGATCAGACCTTAACTTGACCGGAAAATTGTGGGCAAGAAGATGCAAATCTGGTTGAGCACAAAGCTTGATGCTGTACACGTTCTCATGGCGTACAGAAAATGACTGCCTCGACCTTCCTACGGTAGCAAATACACTCAGTGGGTCACGTATCAAAAATAGAGATGTACGAGTAGTATAAACAAAAATAATTACATGACATTACTTCACAGGAACTCCATCTAGATGCACAAATAAGCCGTGAGTCACAAACTAAACGGTAAAAGCACGTACGGCCGCGTCACTTTCGAAAAGACATGAGTGACACACCTCGTACAGTGACAACACCCTGAATTCTTTGAACACTTGTGTTCGTTTAGCTGCAAGGTAATTGAAGGGACAAAGGAGCAAAGTCTTATGCGATGTTTCGTCAACATTTCTTTTGGTGACATTCGAGTCCGAACAACTGTTTGTTGGAGACAAAACACTGAAGGTAGATCCTCCAATCACAGATCTACAGCAGAATTCAAGCAGCATCTACAAGGGGCTTTTGTTCAATCTTTACATTCATTACAGAGTGGTGTGTGTGCAAAAAAGTAGGTCCAAATGATTTTTGGGGGGCTTATCTGTGCCTTACATTCTGGGTTTACCTCAAACATTCATTGAGTGCGGAGAAAACAAACCTTTCTAAAAAGAACGAAACCTTGCGATCTATGGCGCACTCTTTAAACTGATCATCTTCACAGTGTTTCAGAGCCATGCAACAGGTGATCTAAGAGCCTTCATGCGGGCTCTCCAGGTTGCCCGTTTAAGTCCTGTCTCCATGTGTGTGAGAAGCTGATGATAGATAACGGCAACCATTTGGGGTCTTTGCTGGGGTTAATGTTCTGATGGGCCAAACAACAGCTGTCATTTGAAGGGAGGCCAGTGCGTTTATTGGCGCTCTTTTCAACTATTCAACCCCATCAACATTCAGAGGGCAAGATTCCAACTGGAACTGTTCATTCTTTGGTTTCCAAGTTCAATGGGGGGACCTGCTTTAAAGCTTTGTGAAGAGCAGGGGAGTCCGTGGGGTTCGGGTAGGATGCTGGAGACCCTGCTCTTGGGGACATCACCAGAGACGATGGATGCGTCTCAGGGGGCATGCTTGCCACGGAGCCGCTCATGCCCGGGTACATGACCGGCATGCCCCCAGGGTACCAGCATTTCTCCAGCATGGGCAGATAGGCTGCCGCTGCTGCAGCTGCAGGGGGGATGAGATAGAAGGGGAGACAAAATGGGGACTGGTTGGGGGAGAAGCTCATGTAGCTGCCAGGGCCTCCTGACACATGACCAGAGAGAATCTCGTCCTCTGAGGAATCGGACCTTGACTTCTTGGCCCGAGGCTCATCGCCCTCCTGCTTGAAGGCACTGGACATGACATGCTTATGCTCCCCATCCTTTGTGTGGCTCTCTGACCACTGGGCTTTGGGGTCACGCTTGTCATGTTCCCCCCCATAGCCGCTGTCAGTGTCTGTGTCACTGCCGCTCTGCTCCCCCGTCGCATGAGGGTAAGTCCTTTGAATGACGGGAACGCAGTTTTTAGCCGAGCCATTGGATGACCTTTGGGGCTCTCCGGCGGGTTTCTTCGGTTTCTCCAAAGCTTGAGGGACAGACTCGTCCCGATGTGGGCTGCTTTGATGGTGCAGCACCTCAGCTGCTACCTTTTGGATGTGGCTGATAACATTGGATGGAGTCAAGTCCCTGTTGCTCTCTTGGCTGGCCAGATAGTGGAGGACCTCTTTTGCGCACAAGTGGAAACCGGAGCGGAACATCTCCTCGCTGCTCTCTGCGCTGTCACCTCCATGATCACCTGGTTGATCAAAATCACAAGGTTAGAAATAGTCTTTAATGCACATTTTTCCAAGGAGTAGTTCTGCAAAAGATCACGCATCACGCATCATGGCATCAAACTTACTGATTTGCAGGTCGTTCTGTAGCGCAATAATTTTCTGCTGTTGCTGCTCCAGAAGGCCACTCAGGGCTTTTACATGCTTGAGAGTGAGCTCCAGCACCACAGCTTTCTCCAAATGACCCAGCGTCTAAAACAGGAAGACCTTCGATAAGTATGTTGATCTTTCTTATGTAACACATTCTGCAGCTGAACACAGAGCAAGCATCAAACACCCGGGAAGTCATGCAATCCACGTAGACATGCAAATTTGTCAACAGCAAATCAAAATCTAAAATATTGTATTAGAATTTCGACAATAAAAATACTGAATTACAAAATTAAAAGAAAAATATTAATCTTTATTTTAATCTTAAAATGCTCTTGTTTTATTTTCCCGAGCCTCCGAAACTGAATCCAAAGACTGGAGCAAACAAAACTGCTCAGCAAAACCATGTGGCATATCAGATTGCCTGTCTGTTAGCAGACATGCCATATGTAAAAAAAATATGATACTCACTGTAAGCTTAAGATGTTCTGGCAACAAATCCTTCAGCTGGGCAATGCACTCATTGATTCTGTCACGTCTTTTCTTTTCGATCAGTCGGTGCGGCAACTTGTATGTCTCCTGGAGAGAAGTTGAAATGTTAGTGAATCTGGACTGCTCAGTTTAAACTGATAAAGGTTGGAAAATTGTGCATTTTTACTTAAATTCACCTTGCTCTCATCTCCACGCTTCATGCCCCTCCTGGGTTTGTACACATAAATGGGAAAATCGATTCTTTTGAAAGACAAAATTAAATTAGTTAGTCTTAAATTGGGAGGTTTCAGCATAAAAGTGTTTAATATTGAAGAACAGAAAGTAACATAACAAACAAAAAAAAAAAATCTCTTACCCTTGCATGTCAGCTATATCCAGTGACGGGTGTTTTGGCACACAGGGAGGTGGTTGCGCGCTGGTAATCCTCTCCATATTGCCTAACTGTCAAACCCGAAGAAATAACTTTAAAAAGCCTTCAAAACGGTCCAAATATATCTCTGCAGTCGCGATTCAGACAAAATCATAAAGAGCAAGAAAAATCAAGAAAAAAAAGTATCTCCTGTTATCCAACGTGTTCCCGCTGTGAGCCGGAGTTGGGAACTGCGCAGTGTTGTCACCCTGAGGTCCGGACTCGGTAGTATGTCTGGGGAGGCTCCACGCCCGGTTCAATGTGTGAGAGCTGGGTGGGTTTTGACTACGTGTTAAATAAACCCTGTGACTGCAGGCACGTCTCTCGGCTGGAGACACAGACTCGACACGGTCACATGAGCCTCACGTGTTGGACGGCGCTTTCAACTCCTCACCCTCCCCGCGACACTCTCTCTCAGACACACACACACACACACACGCACACACACACACACAGACGCGCGCACGCAGCTCGTCTCCCCGCCCTGCTGCTGGAGTACAACCCATTCGTGTAGTACTCCTCCACTGGGGCCAGTCTCGTGTACCACCATGCTCCGGCTCTCGGCGGGCACACCGTGTCTGCAGAGCTGACCGTGTTTACACAGACAGAAAGTAGAGCAACAGTTCCCTCCGCGATACTGAAGGGGTGAAGCATTGTTTGTTAAACTGCAAATATGTCGGCCGGTACATTACATTGTAAGAACAGCTGGAAACACTGCAGTGTCTGCAGACCCTGCGCGTTAAAAAAAAACATGTTTATTTTTATATATTTATTAATTTTTTTTTGCACAATAATCTTTTGGTTTAACGCCCTTTATAGCTGTGCAGTAATACACCAGGAGACTCAAAAAGCGTGATAAGATCACAATAAAGTCAATCACAAAGTTGTGAAAAAGATCACAGGACATAGGTAGGTCTAGTTGTCGTTAATTAGCCAAAATAACAGAACTACCCTATACAGTAGTATTAATAATAAAAATAACAACAACTTTGATACTAGTACTACTATTACTAATTATAATAATAATAGCTAAAGGAAAGACAACCTTTTTTAAATTCTATCCCTCTATCTGCCTCTCTCTCTTTCTCTCTCTCTCTATATATATATATATAGCCTTTATATCTTCTATAAGATATATATATATGTGTGTGTGTGTGTGTGTGTGTGTGTGTGTGTATGTAATGTATCTTGTATTATAAGATGACAAAAACAGTAAAACAATAAGTGTTTTCTCATAAATCTCCGTGTTTCTTTGTGGCCAACTACTCTTCCTTATCATTTTGTGTTGCATTTTGTATTATGTGGCATGTGTCACGCGCTAACTCACGCTCTGTAATTTTACACTGTACCCGTTGGCTGTGTGGCACGTGCACCTGCGGCGGGACGACACAGTGGCTTTAGCGGAGCTGTTTTCTTTTCGTTTTCTACACCGGCTGCTGTACTGATAGTATTAAAGCTGCTTGTACCCAGCGTGCTGTCACGTTGAGCTCCTCATGGCCGGCAGAGAGCCGAGCAGCAGATCTCAGCTGGTGACGTCACGCGCGCAGAATACCGAGAGTGCCCGACTGGTCGGTCGGTTCCACCCGCCGACGTCCCGAAGCAGCCAGAGAGGAGAGCGCCGAGCCGGAAACGAGGGAGCGGGGAAGCTGTCTTTGTCAATACTTGCTGTATATTCTGATAAGAGTCTGACACATGTTTCTGCTTACTTCAGACTTCTGTGGAAAACTAATAACTGTAATGTCAGTGAGTGGTTTGCTTTTCCCAGTTTCATTTTAGAGCTAAGGGGAGCCTACATTTTAACATTTATAATCACACCAATAAATATAGGCTAACATTTGGACTTTTTTAAACTGCATCATGTCATTGTTTGTCAGGCCACTGCATCTGAAAAGAAATTGACCCAAATATTTAAAGGTTGAAGAGGTATCCAAGTCATTAACTTTAGTAAGAGTAATAATCTCACATGAAAAAAATAAATACTTCATCTCAATAAAAGTAAAAGTCCCGCTCTAAAAATGTATAAGCATAAAACATACTTAAATACTTAAATTCCACAATCTCTCCCATCGTGGATATATAAATATATAATCTGATTATTATTAGCAGTAGTAGTAGTAGTATTGGTATTTTAGGCCAAAAACGTAAACTACATTGTGTTGTTGTTTGTTGTTTAAGGTGGAGCAAATATTAATTTCTTCATATATTTAAAGTTTTTTATTTTATAACAATGTTTTGTTTTTTTTTAAAATAATGATCATATTTCTATTTGTAAAATTTTAATCTAAAAAGTAACCCAGAATTATACCTGAACATTACACAATTTGGAGTAACAAAAAGTACAATAATTTCCACTAAAACGCAGAATATTCAGCAGCATAAAATGGGAATACTCATGTTAAGAACAAATACCTCAAATTGTAAGTACAGTACTGGAGTACATGTGCTTAGTAACCTTTTAACTATATTTACACATGTGACCGTGACATGTCGTGGAGCACGGCCGGCACCCATTTCAATCACATCAATTCAAATGGCAACACTGTTCGCTCTATGAAATGTTATAATAATAGTGATTATTAACCTAAAGCTTATCCTGATGAAGCCCAACTCATAAGACGTTGTGCACAGCTGCACTGCTGCACTCTACATTTCAAACAGCAATGAGTTTGTGAAGAACCATATAATTTGCAAGAATCTACATTATGAATCTGTATTCAGTGTTTTTCCACATTGAACTGATGCTTTAATTTAAGCTGTGAGAAAATGGAAAAAAATCATATGTCATAAGCTGATTGTTGGTGACACACTGACAGGCATACTTTTACTTCAGTTTTAGTTTGACTCAACACAAAACAGCGTCCTGATTGAGTATGAAGCTCGATGGGGACGGTAGTAAAGTGTGATTTTATGCCTGAGACTGAAAGGCAGATAAGCATCAGCTCATCTTCATATGAGTAGTCGATCATTACTTGGCATGCAGAGAATTTTCCAAGAAAGCTCCGGATTAATGAGGATATACGCACTTTACAGTCTCTACAGTTATACATATTGCACTCATATTGCAGACAGTTACTGGTTTCAGAGGTGCGTGTTTCCAGTTGAGAGGTGTTTTCTCTAAAAGCTGACATATTAATTGAGACATGGTCAGATTTAATGTCTGAACAGGAGAACACTGGCTGAAACTGATGTATTTGACTTGTGGAATATATTACATTTATTCAATAGGTGGCATTTATAGATGTGAATAAAACATCAGTTAGGGTGTGCATAGTAGACCTTTTTCCTCAGTTTTATTTGAGCAGTAAAGTATGTGAGTCCGATTTGTTTTAACTTAAAAAGGGTAGTAAGTTGAATTAATACAAAATTCAATCAACTTAAAATTTTAAGCAAGCCCTTACACTAGTTTTTTTTTTTTAAGTTCAACCAATTAGTTTCCTTTTACAGTGTAATCAAACAATAATTCATTACTTTAGGTGGATAATTTCTAATAATAACCCTAAAAAGGTCACCTTAACCTTTAACAAACACAACATGGAGTAAAGGATAATTACATCAATTTTAATAAATAATTCTACTTTAATATACAAATTGACAGCGCTTAGATTTTTAGTTAATTCTAACAACCATGAGTAGTTTTTCTATACAAAAGCAAAGATTAGCAACAAACTTTATGTACACATAGTAGTCCAAAAAAACCAAAAAAAAAACAAATTCTAACAGTAGCATGAAACCAAACTAATATATCTGAGTGAAAATCAACATAAGTGACTCTGCACGAGCAGCAAATATGTATCAGACTTTAAACAAAGACAAAAACAGGCACCGATGGAACATGTTTGCTGCAAAACAGGAAATACGCTAAAGACGTTTATTACAGTAAAAGACTCCTGAGCAAAGTGTAAAAGCGAGAGTCAGGGTTTATTTGACCGACGAGCAAAACTTTCTAAACATCCTTTAGACCCCAGTTAAATAAGAAAGCAAATTTATCATAAAATAAGTTAGCACTGACACAGATGAAAGAAAACTATCTGTATATATTGCTCTCACACAATCTCTATTGAGCACAGCCGACTCTCAAGAAATACCAAATTTTCAAGAAATAATACAATAAATGTAAAATTGAGGAGGCCAGCTTATTAAATACTATCTCTATATTTGTAAAGACAACCAACTACTCCCTATTTTATCCAGAGACAATAAACAAACAAAAAAATTGTCCCACACTTTTAAATCAGACATGATTGATGAACTTAAATCCACACACCAGTGAGGTTGCATATTTAAGTGAAAATATTGCACAACATTTAATACTGCTTGTTATGCCAGGAATATAAATAGAAAACATTTAAATTAAAAAAACCAAAAAAAAACAAAACGGGACTAATTCTTCCTGTCCAGTCAGCTTAACATGTTTCAAGTTCAACCAGTAAAGGCCATGTGATGAGAAACCCAATTTACGTCGACGTAGAAAACATTTGGCACCATTTCCAACTGGACTGAACACAACGAGGTGAGTGAGTGTTGCCGTGTGGAGTAACACGTGCATGGGGTAGAGCTACACATTGCCTTATGACTACCTATGTTACAGTGTTTCCCTAACATTATTAATTACACTCAGTGCAGTATACATGATGAGCAGTCTCTGAGCGAAGACTGCACACGCAGCCACCGCTGTGAGCTGCTTCAGAGCTGTGTCACCTGACCTTATGCGGGCTGCTGGGGGTTGACGTTCATGTGCTGAGGGTGTCCCAGTAGGCCAATCCGCTGCTTCTGCTTCCTCTGTTCTGTCATCTGAAGAGCACAAAAAAAAGACTTAAAAAAAAAAGAAAGTCATCCCACCTGTACCTCCACTGGCACACACGTCCTGTTCCGTTAAGCACGCCAGCAGCCCCTCCGGTCTACAGTCTTCATTCTGTTGCATGACTTTACTGAAACTAACAAACTCTGCACACCGCCGAACTGATTCTCTTGAAATCCAGCCAGCCTCAGTCATCCACATTGCTGCGTCCTCTGACGAAAGCAGCCGAATACAAACGACTCATACTGAAAGTCAGTCGAAAGAAATTTCAGAGATCAAGCAAGACGCATGAGTCATAACACAGATGCTAACCTTTACACCAGCAGGGACGAGGACGGCTTTTCTGCTAACAATTGACTTTAATTTGCACCTCGACACTGAAACACAACAATATTAAAAGTGAGACGACAGAGTGGTCCTGTAATGAGTGTTCCAGGAGAAATAATTCTGCATAGAAAGAAGTGAGAGAGAAAATATTATTAAAACACATCGAGTGGACGGCCTAAACCCAGTCGGCAAGACTGCTGGGCTTTTTGTTACACTGTAATTGTCTAATTAAGCCAATTTAACAGAGAACGCCTGCGGCAATGTTTTCCTGTTTGTGCTCCTCTCTGAATGAATGCCACTTCATCTCAGCTCATCTGGGAAGATTATAAATTCATGTACAGACACATTTACATGCCAGCACAAACATACTTTTTTTAACCCTTGAAACATGAATGGACATCATCACTTGTGCTGCGTTTAGACGCCCTCACAAGTATCTAAGTCTCTGAACGCTGAGCATATTGGTTTGCTGTCTTTTGACAACATGGGAATAAAGGCAATGAGCAACTAGGCAAGAGATGTCCCACAAATTACAGGAAATTAGTAGATTTGGAAAAATAATTTTTTAAATTCAGAAAAATTTTCAAAAAATTATGTCAAGCCCATCCCATATGGGATTACAAGACAATATTACAATACAAAGCATGTGTCATCTTCCAGTATTACAGATATCAGCAGAAAAATGGATACAAATGGATTATTAATTAAGTTACAAAATAATATTTGACCATATTCTTCCAAAAATTTTTAATTGTACCATGAAAAATAAATTTGACTAATTTTACAAATCTAAAATTTGTTTTTAGAAAGAGTTTGTTTTCTCATCTCCCAGGCTTTCTCCAGATAACAGCCTGATCTAAATATGTCACATGTAAATAACCAACTTTGTGCATCATCCATTTCTACTAAATCAATATGTGCTTTAATGTTACGAAACAAAAATTGGTGCTGTTCCACATAAAAAGGGCAGTAGAAAAAAAATTAAACTCGTTTTCTATATCAGCCAAACACTGTATTCATAATTATCATAATTATATTGACTCCAAAGATGACATTTTTGTTTGAAAATTTAATTCTAAATTTTATGTTGATTGCACAACGCAGTAGCTGTAGAACAATGATTTGCTATTAGCCCAGCTTTCACGATGCAGTTCTGCTTGCCAACAGTAATGATCTCCCTGGAAAAATGAAAGATTGATTTACGGCATGAAAGGAAGTGCTTCAACCATTCTGCAACAAAAACAGGAAGTGAACTTTGCTGTTTGTTTTCCCTGATCCAGTGCTAGCTATCCGCAGCAAGGAGTGATTTACAGTTGTCATTATTGTGCTCAGTAGTAGTGGACAGATTGATTTACAGGTCGATCTGTTCGCGATGTTACTGTAACAGTTACTGTCTTAAATTTGAAATGAACGTGACATTATATGAGCAATTGTGATAATATATACCATGAATGTTGGCAAAGTTAACTGAAAAGCAGCCACATAGCTAAATTTTGCAACCATTTTGCGTACAACCCCTACCTCGCAAATGAAACCTTTATTTCAGGAGTTTTTTCTCAAAGTAATTCAATGTAGGTGACTTGCGATGACCGGAGTCCATAGCAACAGTCAAAATCAAGTAATGCTGGGTTACAGAAACAATTGGTTTCTGGCACTCTAGCTAAAATAATTACGACATTTCTTCACATATTCAGTTAACGTTTTCTTCTCTCCCCAATTTTGTGTGTGTTGATGTTTGATGTCGATCGCTTCCTGGTTTCTGAGCTCTGAGGAAAATGGAAAGCGATGTGGTTAGTCTTCGCAACAGTGGCGTCAACAATAATACCACATGGTGATGCAAGGTGGGGTAAGAATTGAAAAGTCGAAAAAAAAACTCTAAAGAATTATCATTTCTTTAACAGCTTTTCAGGTCATTCCCTTGTTTGTTTATTGTTGTTTTTTCCGTTAATTTCCTTGTACTTTTTACAGTTTATTTTGCCAAATTTTGGTTCAATTCTTATGTTGCTCATTGCCTTTTTCCCATGTTTTGGGAAAAATAAGCTGATTTGCTCAGGTGCTTCTTAATGCAAAATGTTAAAATCAGGCCTTGATTTGCTGAATTTGGGCTGAAATGTGACACTGCCCTTCACAGCTTGCTGCAACACAATAATCATTTCCCCATGTCTGGGTCAAAATGTCTCAGAGACATTCACTTCCTCACAGATAGTTCTCATTTCAAGGGTAAAGACATTTTTACTATTGTGTTTACTAGAAACAGTGGACTGCAGCTGTTGTGCAATTTAAGACTCAATATCAGCAGAATGTGTTCTTCCACGACTCAGAAGCACTTTAGTGTTTATTTACTGTCTTTTAAAGTTACTCTCACACTGACCAGTCTAACGAAAAAATAATATTTTGAATGAAATCTCTCTTAATTCTACGCCTATCTAAACATTGAGAAAGACTTTAAATCAATAAATTAATAAAATAGACAAGCAGAAAAATCAGATTGAGAGCCTCGTGGGCTGTTATGTATCATGACTCACCACCTTTTGCATTTAGTAACCTCTTCATGTAAAGGGCAAAGAGCGGCAAACAAACAAAACCTCCAGCGTTCACATCTCTAGGGAAACTTGTCTGTCTCTCATGTTTTCCCCCCGCGACAAAGTCAAGAGACATCAAAGTCTCAGTGCCTGTCAGTGTGTCACTGTCACCGACCTGTTCTTTGAGCTCTGTCAGCTGGCCCGACAGGTTGGACACCAGTTTCATGGTGGACTCCAGTTTCTCCTGCAGGTTCCTGATCTCATTCTGCTCCCCGTCTGCGTCGCTGCTGACCAGCGACATGGCCCGCATCCGTGGGAACCAGTCCAAATTGTGCTCCTGATAAAACACAAATCTGACAGTTTATGGCATGTAACACCAGCATGATGAAAATGACACAACATTCTGTAGCGTGCTTTATCAAATCTGATTTTGCAAGTTTCTAAATTTCTAATCATCACCCCAATCCTGGCGTTTCTCCATCAGCTTCCTGTTTGTTTTAGAACTGATTTTAAGATTTTACTGATCACTTTTCAAGCTTGTCTGGGTCTGGCCCCAAGCTACATAACAAAAATGTTGACCTCATATTATTCAGTTGGCAGCCGTAGATCCTCAGGTGGGGCCCTTCTGGCCCTTTCAAAGTCGAGGCTTAAAACTAAAGGTGACTGTGCTTTTACCTTCAGGGCCCCTCAACTTTTTTTTTTTTTTATGAACTTGCTCTCATGGGATGTCAACTATTTTTTATTTTATTTATGTTTAAGTAGCTCTTACTGCTTTTGTTGTTTTGGTCTTTTTATATGTATTAATTTATATTGATGTTTTGCATCCTGCATCTTGCATTTTTTGTCCTCTCATTTAATAATAATAATAATAATAATAATAATAATAATAATAATAATAATATTAATTATTATTATTTATTATTATTATTATTATTATTATTATTTGTAAAACACCTATCTAAACAAAATCAGATAGGTGCTTTACAACGTGCATAGGAATAAGACAAAGAAATATAGTTACAATAAATAAAACAATGTTATGAGCTAAGGTAAGTGTGCACTGAAACACAACAAAAGGAAACGAAACACAATTTACATATCACAAATCTACAAGCAAAATCAGTCAGTAAAAGGAAAAGCTTTCCTTTAAAATGATACTTTTAGCAATTACTTAAAAACAGGCAATGTGTTAGCAAGCCTTACCCCCCTTAAGCAGAACTTTATCTTAACTCTACCCCAGGCTTGTCTCGCCCGTGTTCATTGGGACTGGCTTTCTGTTGTTATATTTTGCCCTGTGAGAATTCCGTTTCTGCTTTTCCTTTGTTTGTCAAAGCACTTTGTAAACTCTGTTTTTAAAAGTTCCATATCAATAAAGTTCTATTTGGTAAAATAATGTAGAGATACATTTGGTGAATTTTAATTTTGCAAATAAACTGGTCTCATTTCTAAATTTTAGTGTAGTTAAAAAAGGCTTCACACATTGTCAGTTTAGCCCTGTAGGCCCTGATCTGTGTCTTTGGCTGTGTGCAGTGATTTGAAGCGCTCTCTAAAAGCAGAATCAAACTAAACATGAGGGACTTTCCATGATTCAATCACATGGGATATGAGGGCATGCTTGAAATCACCAACAGGCAGTTCACTTGTTGGTGATACGTTTCCATCACGTCTAGTCTTACCATACACACAACAAAACTTACGAAAAGCTGTAAACTAAGATGGAGAAAGAAACTTCCCCATTTCATTATACGTGCCTCACATGCAGCTCTGAGATCGACTCGCAGCTCTTGAACACTCCTGTGAGCCACTGGCACTGAGCTGAGGTGTCAGTTTTGTGTGTAATGAGGGTTTTTTTTAAAGCGTGCAGTGGTGAGTTCAATTTGTTTAACTTAAGAGTACATTTTTGAAATATTTGCTGTGGTGGTGATTTCCACTGATAAGAAGTTATCTTCTGGCACAAATAACACCTCTGATGAGCGCAATTGGCACCTTGAAGCAACCAAGAAATGGCCAGATTAAATGTGTAGATTTTATCAGTTCTTTGATAACTCAGAAATATCTGCTGAAAAGTCATAATGGAAAAAAAACCTTTAAACTACCAGCAAATTCTGACTGAAGGTTGAGGTGTTAAAGTGTGGCATCCTGTGGGTACAAATAGTTTGAATTTTGCAGATGGCGTAAACTAATTCTAATTGTAAAGAACAGACAGGGAGTTTCACATTGCAGGAGCTGCAGAAATATTCAAAGAGACTTAATTATTGGTCAGAATTTGAATGCACGTGTTTTATATGTGATGAAAAAATGATGCAAAAACAAAAGAAGTTAAAATCTTTAAGATTTTCATGAAATCACACCCGGTTTTTGGTGCTCTATTTTGGAAAACATACTTTTCAGCAATAAACATAAAGTTTAAAGTTTTTACATGAAGTAATTATATCTCTACATAGTAGTTTTCAATGTTAGTGGCAGAGTCCGCCACCCCTGCACTGGATTCAACTTTCCACTACACATTCAAGAGATTCAAAATAAACAAAGCTTACATGTAGTCTGCAGGGTCTCTACATGTAAAGTTTAGGACTTTTAAAGACCACACTTTGAATGATATTTAAGACAAAACTTGCAATGGAAATACACACCAAAAGTGAAAACATACTCTTTTCATTGATGTCCATTCCAAATGAACTGTAAGTTAATAATGAAACTGATGATATTCTGTGCTCACCACACAGGAAAAATAGACTAAAGAGCAGGTCGGCTCACAAGGTCTTAGTTCAACAATGCAGACTCATTGTGTGATTTAAATGTATAGAGGGGAGAAAATAAGAGCATTATGTGCACAAAAATGCTGTGTCAGAGTTTGTTCCCCTGTCAACTACAGTTTCCCTCTGGTTAAAATGATGTTTCCTGTAGAGCTAACAGCATAAATTCTAGGGTGACATAGCTGAAAACATTTCAAATACATAAAATCTGAATTTAAGACAATTCAGTTATTTGAAGGCCTTTATTAGTTAATGTTTATTTGAGAGACTTTCAAACTTTTTTGGGAGCCACAGCCACCCTGTGTCATCATACCTTGATATCTGCCTCACTGTTGTATCAGAGCTGCGCCAAGTTACAGCTGATGTGAACCCAACTTTTTTTTTTTTTTTTTTTTTTTTACTGCTGCTGAACATAAAAATCATTCAACTGATGAAACACAGGGTGGGTGTTATTTTGATGCAGCCACAGGAAACCCAATACATTAGTCACAGAGGTTAGCATAACCTTTTATCAAAAAAGCTCCTCAACAACTGTTTGCTGCCCCCAGAATTCTGGGACCTGTAGTATTATACCGCACTTTCCAAAACCACCAATAATCACGAGTGTGCCAAAATCAACCAGCAATAAAATCTCAAGGATAATAACAAGGATAATAAATTGCTCTTTTTACATTGGAAAATGAAATTAATTGCTGATTTAATAATCACTATTTGCTACATTTAAAGAGATCAGTATAAATATTACACAAATACAGCGGTACAAGTCTTCAGAGTAATATTAAAGTAGTATTTCACCTACAGTAATTATTCTGCAAAGTGTTAAATGTCCCAAACATGTATCCTGTAACCCTCTACAGTCTGTTAACCCTTTGGAATCTGGAGTGACATCACTTTTTTTATGTTTCTTTCAGACACCTGTCACAAGTCATCTCTGAGCCCTAAGCAAATTGGTGCAATTCCTTTAATAAACATTGAAGAAATTTTATTTATATTAAATTATTTATGGAAAAAAAATCTAGGGAAAAATGTCTAGGGAAAAACAAAAACCAAAAAAGTCATCATGATTTCCTGTAAAATTGTGTTATAGAATTGTTACATTTTTTTTTAAAACTTGATTTATTTTTTCATTTGTTTTCTTTCTGTTTTTTTTTTAAAGTGAAATTTGAGGTAATTTTCTTGTACTTTTTAATACATTTTTTTGTAAATTTTGGAGGTCATTTCTTCATTTGTTGCTCATTGCCTTCTTCCCATGTTTTTAAAGAAATCAAGCCAGTTTGCCCTGATTTCAAAGGGTTACAGTAGTTTTTAGAAAGAGAAGGCATTAATTATGCATTACTTTGTTTTTTAATGACCCCTTAATTTTCAACTGCTTAATTCTACTCTGCTTTATTCTAATTTCTACTTTGAAAAAAAATCAGGGAGACAGGAGCTTGAAAAATAAATCCGCCCTTACCTTAACAGCTCTTGCTGCAAATATTTTTAAACTAGGTTTGCGGTCTTTTCTATTAATCAAACTAGTACGAAATTATATATATATTTTAAAAAAAGCATTTTATATACAGTTTTAATTATCCACATATGTATGCAAAAACAGCATGGACATTAACCCAGCAGCTACCTCAGAGGTTGTTGAGTTCAAACAGAGCTTTAGAGCCACTTCGGCTGCATTCTTTCACACTTCTATCTCCTCCGTCACTTGACCACCACATGCCATTGTTATTATGTGCTGTCTGAACCCGCCTCCAAATAAGCCACAGTCATGGGAACGCACGGTTGTTCACAACATAAACACACATCCCATACCATGTCCCTGTCATGTGTCCCCAACCATCAGTCCTAATGCAGCATGAATGAAAGCGAGGATGTTGTGTAGCCGCTGAGGTCACTAGCTAGGAACAGCGCTGCGCAGTGCAAGAACTGCTCTGGAAAAGTCCCGTTGGTTTCAGTGGTTGATTTTGCAGGCGTAGGGGTGAGTGAGGTGGCTGTCAGAACCACAAACCAGTCCTGGGTCAGACGGCAGCCCGATGGGGAATCACACAACACTAAGATAATGAGCAGCGCACAGTCATTGTGAGAGGAGGAGAGGACTGCTGCCAGCAAGTTCCACTTCCTGAATGCTAAGAGACAGATGCTGTGTTTACCTACTTCACCTGCCCCCCCAAAACACATACACTATATCTGATCGCAGCTCAGACTTTTGTCAATATGCTTACTATTTGTTAAATTGCTTCCTACTGTTAATATGCTTACTATTTTTGAAATTAAACATTAAACATTACATTTTAAACCTGAGCAAATTGGCTTAATTTCTTTCAAAAACATGGGAGGAAGGCAATGAGCAACTTGTGAAGAAATTGCCCAAAAGTAGTAAAAAAACAAAATGATGTGATGAAAGATTGCTTCAGAAATAATAATTCTGTCACATAATTTTAAATACATAATTCTGAGTATAGTTAAAAGGACATATTCCCCTACCTTTTCTTTCTTTTTTTCTCTTAAAAAAAATTGTTCACACTGCCAATTAAATTCTTGTGAAAGGCATCTCAACCCAGCACAAGAAAACTGATTTCAATCCAGGTTTAAAGGGTCAAGTGAGAATGTAACGTTTCAAATATTGTGCTTTAATTCATTTAACAAGACTGCATTTTAGAGAAGAAATAGTCAAAAGTATTTCTCACACTCAGCTCTTCTCATATGCTGTTAAACAAATATGAACTCAACATGACAGAGATCATTTCCCCATTTTCAGATCCGGCCTGCCGGCCAAAGTTGCACGTGTGTTTGTTTGACGCCAGCAGCCCGGCTCTCTTTCCATCCACAGTGTTTACAGATTAAAGCACTTCCAGTAAACTGAGAGGTGCAGCCGTGACTTCGGGCTCGACATCACGCTCGTTCAATGGAAATGACGGAAGTACATTTTTCATTATTAAAACCGCATGGCCGTGAGAGAGAAACAGGATGCTGTGTGGTTAAAACAGCAACAGAAAACGTCACAGTCATGCCACAAGACACCTGATGAGCTGACAGCCCACTCACTCAACAAATATGCAAATAAATGCCAAAAAAACAACAAAAATCACACACACACACACACACACATACACACATACCAAACAGAAAAAGACAGATATGGTATCAGCATATTTTGCTACACTCGATGTTTTGAATGTTTGTTGCTGCCATGTTGTAAACTGGCACACAGAGCTGGGACATCCTGTAGTTTTGAACGCAATGAGAATGAGGGCAGTGAGTGTGAGCCAAGCATCATCTTTTTACACCTTAGATGTGACACTTCATTCAGACCCTCCACTACTGACGTCAGTCCCAGTCATTGTTAGAGTGATGTGACTTTTACACCCCCTTCTGTCCTGTTACTTCTTCCACGGTACAGCAGCACCAAATACATTGAAACATGGTGTGCAAGACACGGTGCAGACTGAAGGAATGCGGCCTGCAAATCATGTTCCATAACTAGTGTGGCAAAAATCTGTAATAAACTTCCTGAGATACAGCAGTACAATCTAACAACAAAAAAATCAATATGTACATATAACTAATAATAAATAAATTATTTGAACACAATTTGGTCCAACTACAGCAATTAACTCTCCAAGTATAATACTACTACTACTACTAAATGCGACAAATAGTGTGGGTCGAACATGTAAAAATATTACCGCATGCAGGATTTCTGGACTTTAAGCCAACATGGACCATTAAAAGTTGAAAGCTGTGAGGGATCAGTTTCTGACTGCATTAAAAATAACAGGTTCTATGATGATTGGATAGATACCCATTCATTTACACACCACACAATATAAGAAGCAAGCATCTTGTCAGCTCCTCTTAAAATTGCTAATGGAGTGCCTTAAGGTTTAGTATTGGGGCCCCTGTTTTTTTGTATTTACTTCAATAGCCTCTGCCATAATGTAGGTGATGCATGTGCTCTCAGCTTCAACTAGCTTTCAATGCTGACCAACAATTCATTTTTAATCTGAAGCCTGTCCTTAATGCTGGTAAGCAATTGCATATTATTCATAAAATCCGAGGAGAGGTTTTCTAATCTCCCTACCATTGTTACACATCAGAACAAGAGCACAGAGTGTTTTATCATATAAATACCTGGGCATTGTGACTGATGGTTGTCTTTCTTTTAAGCCACATATGGAAGCACTTGTGGAAATACTGAATACTGAAACTTGCCTTTTTTTTCCAGAAACAGGGACTAATTTTCTTTCTTGGCCAAAAAAGACTAATCTCCGCTACATTCTTGACTGTGCTTAACTATGGGGATGTATTATCTACGAATGCACACTCCCAGTGTCTGCATGCTCTGGACTCTGCAGCATGCTGCAGTGAGATTCATTACCAACTGTATACTCCTTACTCATCACTGTATCCTGTATGCTTCGGTTGGGTGTCTCGCTTTAAAATTTCGTTGACTTTTTAAGTGCCATTCTTTACTTACAAAGCTATTCTTGTCCCACTTCCAGCATATTTTTACAGCTCAATATAGTTGGAATCTTCTGCAGAGGGATTTAAAGTTGCACTCATTGGTTCCTCAAGGCTGTTTCAAAGCACTGTTGAGTGAACTATGTATGCCATCATCAATATGCCAATGCCAAATTGTAGCAATTTTATTTTGTGTTCTTAAAGTTCTTTATATTATTTGATTTGGAGTCACATTTTTTACTTTGTTTTTTTGTCATGTTGTCTAGCTATAATTTATGTTGCTGCCTGTCTAGTCTAGAACTCTCTTGAAAAGGTTAGAGTAGAGTAGTGAAAAGGAAAGAGTTTTTTCTAATTGAATAAAGTAAAAAAAAGAGATTATTTTTATTTATTTATTTATTTATTTTACATCCAATTCACATCCAAGCCATGCTCTTTGGTAATGCCATAACACCCTATTGTCGAGAACATTTTGGGGACATGCTTAACAGCTTAAAAAATATCAGTGGAGTTTGGTGATGTTTGATTAAACTGTCAATGAATCATGGTGCCAAAAAATGCACTTGTTTGCAACTGGTGGCATCCCCCATTGAGCAATTTCAAAATACTTTTACACACTGAGTTCAACATTATAATGAAACATTTCCTGTAAATGTCCAATGACAGAACAACCAATTTCTTAATAATAGTTTAATTTGTATTATGCTACACCATTCTTCTTCTTTTTTTTATTTTTAATTTTTTTTCATTTGTTAATTTGAATGAAAATTTCAGGGTACATTTATAACACACACTGAGCTGGACATGTGTGTCCAAAATCAAGGCAATTGGATGTATGGTGTGACTGGCGTAGAATTTCCAGAATTGGATTTTTAAGCCTTATGAAATTTTCCATCCATCAGGATTAAAGCCTTAAATATATAAGTTCAATGAGAAGAATATACAACAAAACTATAGAATCAAAAGTGCAAAATGTGAGGATGAAGTCAATCACAAATTCTATTTCTTAATTAGATTGGCAATAAGTGCTGGAAACATCGGTTCTGATAGACAACAACGTAAGTATATTAAGCATTTTCATTCAAAACGGCAAAATACATAAATCTGCTATGAATTACTGTGATTTTTTCCCCTTTCCAGTACTACCTTTTATTTTAATGGCACAAAGAAAATTGTTAAAATTTTTGCTAAGCCTTCACACCTAATTCATCTTAAATTCAGTTGTATTTTTGCAAGTTTTATAACATTTATGATAACATAAATTTCTGCTATCACTATTAAATAAAACCAAAAATTGATCTTAGAAAATAAAAATATTTGAAGAAAACTCAGACAAAAAGAGACCCTGCAACAAACACATGTATGTGAAGCTAAGAAGTAATGTTAAGGATGACTGGGTCAGCTGACGGGTCATCGGGGTCTTTTGCACCATGTGTGTCTCCTCTGCCCCTTAAACCTGCTGGTCAGAATGCAGCCTTAACAAACTCATTTTGGCTCAGTGGGGTGTAAGGTTAATCGGAGAGAGGATGGGGGTTAATCCCAAATCAGGTGGTTCCTCACAAGACTGAGTGTAGCAGATCAAGGCAAAAGGCAGCCAAGTATGCCGAATAGTATCTAATGAGAAACTGTGTCAGAAACTGACAGCAGCGCAAGTGCGTCAGTAAAGCAACCACTTCAGAAGAAGGGGCTTTCCTCTGGCAGTTAAAAAAAACTTTCTAATCGCTCACAGGCTACGAGTATGATGCAACAATCAAAACAATCAATCAATTTTCCCTCTAGTTTTTATGTTTTCAAATAAAATATTTCCAAAGAGTTCTTCTGATTGAATCAGTTGAGACATAAATGCCGGATTGGGTGCGTGCATTCGTATCCGTTGCTCTCATTCCGTATTTGTAAAGTTTAAAACAAATTCTTATTAGTTAAGGTTTTAACAATTTCAACACAAGATAATATAATCTTTGCAAAAAAAAAATAACCAACAAATAAAACTTCTCTCATTGTAATACAGATATCACTTTAAAAATATATTTTTAATTTATTCATTTATACTACAGTATACAAGAGATAAGGCAACAAATATTCATAAAGTTTCGACAGTTCAATAACTATTGACTTGTTTTATTGCATTTCATTTGTATTGTATTGTATTTTTTAAAGGAGTTATTCTCATTCTGCTGCTTAACAAAAACCATGAAGCTACGTTGTGCTCTGCCTATCATGAGGTTATATGCAGGGTGAGACCTGTGTGTGTTTAATGATTAAAGCGAGGCATGGCTGCTTCGGGGGATTAACACATTTTATGCCATTGGCAGACTCTGTCTGAATGTTAATTCTCTATTCACAAAGCTGACAGATGTGATAATACTTTGGAAGGATTCAAGGTCACGGAGGCAGGGGTTACATAATGCAGTCCTGGGACTCTGAGACAGAGGAGGTAAAAAAAAAAAGAAAAAAGAAAATTCTGCCCACCATTGCTAGTGCAGAGAAACAAAAAGGCTGCAGTAATCAACTTTGTTCAAACCCATATCAACATGGTTGCTGAAGTCAAAGCGCCTACAGTGTTGTAATGGAGTTAAGGTTAACCTACGTAAAGACCACAACAGTAGCTGAAAGAGCGCTGAACAGCACTCCTGCATCTGCAATCACTAAAGTACATGAATTGTTATACTGCAGCAAACAAGGTGGGACAGAGCTTGAAAAACGGAGATTCAAATAATAAGTCGGAGATCTCTCAGTTGAGTAAGATTGCTTGAAATCGAGTAGTCATTTTTTTGGTGGTTTTTTTTTTTCAGACTTACCACTTAAGTCAGTTTTTTTTTTTCTACAGCTTAACAGTTTGCCGTGCAGTATAGCCTACTTCTGATAACATTTTGGTCCCCTGATTTTGCTACAGAGTGAGTGCTCTTGACTTTCACATTTTTCTTCGGGAACTGTGGACATGCAGGCAGCGGCACAGAGGAAGAGAGACTGCACTGTAAGGCTCCACAATTATCAGACATTATCTTCTCTCTTCTGCTTAGAAGTGGTGAATTTACAGCTCACAGCAACTTAATATGATGCTGTCTCTTTGTTTGATAATTAGTGTCGGCATAAATGTTGCACATTTACGACCTGCTTGTTAGATCGTTTACTATATTAAATATAGTCACTGTCACACTGAATGTCCCGTTGAGCCCTGCTCAAAATTAAAAACCTTATAAGGGAGAAAAAAAAGAATTGTTGGATATTAGTATTTAACAATGGAATCCTGTCAACTGACATAATTCTGCGTCCGGGGAAGCCCTATTATTTTGAAAGTAGGGGAGCTTGAAATTAAGGATTTTTGCATGGCATGTATGGTTAATTTGTTCCGTGCATAACCCCATAATAATAATAATAATAATTGTTGGTGTAAAGGTTTTGATTGAGTGTATAACTTTTGTTTTTTCGTTATCAGCATTTTGTTGAGTTTTTAAATTGTACATGAGGTACTAACATTTAAAAAGTTAAAAAGTGTGACGTCATCCCTTACCCTGATCATTTCGGCCACATAGCTCTCGGGCCCTGTGTACTCTGTGGAATCCTTGACCTTCACCAGGACGATGAAGAACAAGTAGTGCCACATGTTGTGCTCAACCTTGATGTGTTCCTCAAAGGTAACCGTCTTGTTGTCAAACTTGTCTCTCTCCAAACCTGAAAAAAGACAAAAATACAACCCAAAAAGCACCACCCCACACACACACACACACACACACACACACACACACACACACACACACACACACACACACACACACACCCCTCTAAATAAACACAGTGCTGTCATTTCTTTGGAAGAGTGAAGAAATACACTTTGTGTGGAAACATGACATCATCATTCTTGTGACCGCAATGAGAACGACTGAAAAAAAACCAAAAAGGAAATTGGGTCACGAGGGAGTGGACAGACAAAACGGGTCAGGGGAAATGTGCTAAAAATGGTTAATGTAATCCAGTTACATTCTAACAGTTTGCAAAAGAGGAATAACCCTTAATAGTGTTGCTCAACACAAAGTGGTCAGAGTGACCAATGACGGTTCAGATGAAATGCCAATAAGTGACTGTTTGATGACGGATGAGGTCGTCTGAGTGTACAGTCTAACATGGTCAAGACCCAAATGGCAACAGGAAGAAACACTCCTCCTCCACAGCAGCACCTGCCATGACTAACTATTCATTCTGGGAAGAGGAGGCGTTTTGTTGTTTATATTACCCAGAAAAACAGCCCCCATTTTGCACAGAGGCCTGATGCGAAGCTGCAACACAGCAGTCACATGCTCCTACAGCACAAGAGCAGGCTCGAAGCAGACCACTTGTTTGATTTATCTTGATTTCATCATCATGTGCAAACCTCGGCGTTCACACCTGCTGATCGCACTGAAAGACTAGTGCTACACAGCGTCATGACAAGTATCGATTGCGGCTTCGCCTCGAATGGAACTTCAGGGCATTTCCGCCTTTTTAGATTCTAAGAAGGGAGTACGACTACTTTACAGTTATGATTGGAAAAAGATGTGTCAAAGGTCTTGAGTCACAAATGTTGACAAACCATAGTGACTGTCTTTTACTGCTGAGTTGGCAGAGTGCCTTAAATGGTAATTAAAAAAATGACTATGACAGCAAATAGACAGTCTCACAAAAAAATAATTTGAGCTCATTTTACAATGTCACCATGCAGAACATCGAAAATCTTAATTTATTTCCTCACCACAAATAAAACATGTTGTCTTCAGGATTTCCTCTTTCTTCTGCTTCTCACTCCTCAGGTCGGCAAATGTATCGATGATGACACCAAAGATGAGGTTGAGTACTATAATGATGACCATGAAGAAGAAGAGCAGGTCATAGATCACCCTGGCTGCAAAAAGGGGCTCCTGTTGAAGTCAAACAAGGGAAAAGGTAAAAGAAGAATAAGAAATATTAGCTGGTGTCACAGTGGGAATATGAGCCCACTTTAGAAATTAAAAAAGTAGGTTTACTAGCTTGTATTTTGCAACAGTCAAAACCACTGTACTAAGGGCTGTACTTAGGGTGGGCGTGTAGCCGAATTTTATTTTCAACTTAAATTTTGGCTTTTCATGATTATGAAACAAGATGATCAAGATAAAATGATTATCGAGACACGCTGTTTCACAATGATGCTCCTGTTTTGTGTCACAAATCCAGCACACCCCATTTCTTTCCAGTGGTGCTTAGTGTTGCCAACTTGGTGCCTTTTTCACCACAAGTGACTTTATTTCTAAATATACCCGCTGTGGGTGGCAGTTGTGTCTGCTCTGTATAAACCAGTGCAAGCTGCAGTTCAGGATTTTATTAACATGTAAGAGTCTTATGATGGAGAATTACATGACATCACTAACCTGTTACTTTTTCTTTTTATGGAAAAATGCCAGTATATTACCGTTACAGTAGGAATTATGGCCAATGAGCCACCCATAGCTAAATTAAATTAAAAGTTCAAGATAATTCACTGTTTAAAAAAATAATGATAGATGTTTTCTTTTTTAGTTCATTATATGCAATTTGTTTCTGAAGTCAATGAGTAATCTCAATATTGACTATTGATTTTTGATATAATCAAGCATTTTTAATAAGAACCATCACAAAGTGTGTGAAGGAGCAGTACCACAGGTGTTTCCTTCCTGCTGCTGTCAGACTGTATAATCAGCACTGCTTCCAGTAGATCACACTCACTCCAACTGGACTTATACAAAAAGTGCAATTTTTCACAAATGCAATTATCTTCATGTGCAATTGGTGTACATATTTTCATATATATATATTTTTTTCTACACCGTTTTTGTCAGTACATTGTAATTTTATTTTATTTTATGTTACTGTTTTTGCACCTTGTTTATTTTAATCATACTAGGCACCTTGCTTTTTTTTTATTATCTAACACTTAAATATTTTTATATTTGTAATTATTTTTTACTATTGTATTGTTCTGTCACTGCTTATACTGTACCTCATAGCTGCTGTAACATTATGAATTTCCCCAGTGTGGGACTAATAAAGGATTATCTTATCTTCCAACATATTATTGATATTCCAACAAGGCTGCATGTTGACTAAATTCAGAAAATAATAAAATATTATGTTATCAACTGGCTCATAGAAAGGGACATACATTTACATGATGATGTCATTTCAGGGGAGTTGAGGGACATCCACTCAATAAATATTGAATTAGTAATAACAGTTATATTTATTACTAATATGTGTTCAAGAACGTAGCTTCATGTATAATGACACTGATTTCTTGAGTAATTTTGAAAACTGAGAATAGATTCTGAGAAACTAAGATTCTAAATCTAACATGTGAGCTGTGAGACATAAAGTTTAATTGTTTAAATATTCCAGATGTCACATTTGATTTTAAACTACACGGGGGGAAAAACTACTTATGGAAACATGGAGCAAATTAATATTTGATTGGAATGACTCAATGCCCTCTTTTCATACAGGGTTCTATGTACATGACCAATCCTGCTGTGACAAACATGACCTGAAACTAGTGAAATCAGTACAAAGAATTCACATGAATGTTAAGCTAACTGAGGTTTACATAAGCATGCATGAGTCATGGCCTCATTCTATGGGTCAAGCTGCAGATTTAACACATGTTGTGGTGGTTGCGTACAGGCTTGTCTTCATCCTCGATAAGTACCATTAATGCTTTTTTCTGGCATGTTTGAAGTTATGAAAGTCCACTAGGTAACCTCTTTGACCAACCAGCAGAGCAAGTCTTTCTCCCACAGAGAGCCTCGTTAGACTTTTTGAAATAAGAGTTAATGAAATAAAATCTTGTCCTCTTTAAAATGTTTACTTTTGAAGATCTAATATCGTTTCCCTTCATTCACTTTAATTTAACTAAATTCAAATCTAATCTTTGTGTGTGGTTAGGGGACTGTGTCAGCATGTGATGCACTTTGTTATCAGAGTGGAAAGATATCGAGTTCAACGAGATCAAAAAGACTGCAGACAGAAAGTTGTGGGCTAAAGTGGAAAAAAGGTATCTTTCTTGAAATTTATTTATACCGTCTTTTAATCTCATCATCTAAACTGGTCTTGGGTATGATCTCTTTATGTTC
The DNA here is from genome assembly GCF_008729295.1 of Plectropomus leopardus. Taxonomy (NCBI): domain Eukaryota; kingdom Metazoa; phylum Chordata; class Actinopteri; order Perciformes; family Serranidae; genus Plectropomus; species Plectropomus leopardus. The sequence goes on from NC_056464.1 coordinate 5,603,252, forward strand.
CTGTGTTTGTACCTCTTTGGATGGCTTGCGCAGGACGTCCCCAACACCTCCTCCACTTCTGAGGCCGTGACTCAATACCGTGACAATGCACATGAGCAGGGAGTCACACGTTCGCTCTTTGTCCTCTATCACCACCGCTGACGGCTGGATGACAATGGAAGCTACGGAGAAACAAGAGAACTGTCATTTCTTGTATAATCTGCAGGCAAATGTGCTGTCTGCTCTGTTGTCTACATTATTTCTACCATAAATGATGCCTTTATACCAAAATTCATAAGTAACACAAGGCCACTAAGATCACAGCTGTGGTAAAAATATACCTATACTTCAGATCCAATATCGACAAACACTATATGTGACTGGCACTTTCATTTTTAGTCACACTAAGCCGGAAACACTGGGGGAAAGATGAGATTCTTAGCTTTTTATTGAAATGTGTAATGTTTTTATACCCCAAATAAAAAAACTAAAAAGCTTCTCAAGCTTCTAAATTGCATTTAACATTTGTATTTTATGCTACGAGATTTATATTCTGAAAGCCAAGACTTTATTTATTTTAATCAAACAAACCCCCAAAAATCCTTTGTCTATAAAGGTTGGGACATCAGACTGCCACAACGTGCCACAAATGGCATTTAAACCCTCATACTCTATCATCAGCCCCATCGGGGGGTTGGTGGTGAGGACAAAACATCTCTAAGAATTTCCTCAACTATCCACACAAAAACAAGTCACTAGACGACCATAATTAGATTAGCCTGGTGGTGATGGTTAAAGAAGCCTGGACTAGGTCACACCAGTGAGAGGATTCAACATGGTTGGCTGATCGATTTTAAGGTGGTGCATGTTTTCGTCTTTGACTGGGGGCTTTCCCATCAAGGTCAGCAAGTTTGCGCGAACTCTTTGTTTGCGACATCACCGAGTGCACTCATTGACCTGCTTGTACCTGATGGTAATTAATCCATGACCTTTTCAAACCATTGGCCTCCACAACAGGTCTTAGACACTGGCCCCCTGAGATGAACAATGAGTTTAAAGCCCTGGTGTTTCACCCAGCTCCCAGAGAGCCCCCAGTTTGCCTGAAAATTTAATTCCATGACCACCCGGCCAGCCAGACTTACAGCTCAGTGGGACGAATCTCCTCCGGCTGAGTCGGTCATCTGCGAAGACGTAAAGACCTTCCATATTCACACATACGCACAAGCCTGCACTCACACACTTGGGAATCTCTTGAGAGACATGGTGTGCACAAACACGTGGGTTCAAACTTAAAAGAACCCTTTGACCCTAAAGTAAAGTCTCTCACACACACACACACACACACACACACACACACACACACACACACACACACAAAAACACATGCAGTATCGTTTCACCTACCATCCATTACAGCCTCTGTTGAACAATTCTCCCCATTCTCTTTTTGGCACACTCCACCAGAGAAGAACTCTCCCACCATACTGGCTCCATGCTCTGCTCAATTGGGAAAACAAAACATTATGCAGCTTCATATTGACATAATCTATATGCACAGATGGTGCTAAAAGCAAGATAAATATGGTCATAAAGTAAATACATGCATATTAAACTGGACATGCATGTCCTTAGCTTCACTTTGACTGTATGTGTTTTCTCACACAACCAGTGAGTGTGTGTTTGTGCTGCAGAAAAACATTTCATGTTTCAGTCTTGACTGTCTGGATCAGGGAGGGCAAGTTATTTTCGTTCCTGGTGAGGGAGAGAGAAAAAAAATCTGTATTTTAGCGTTACCTAGTGTTTTGTTTGGTATCCTGTCGACAGCCAAAATGAAATCGTCTTTGAAGAAGATGTAGCCCACAATGGAGAAGAGGTAGACAAGGATAAGAGCCAGCACGGCTGTCAGAACAATGGAGCGGCCGTTGCGGGTCACACTCTTTATGACATTCAGCAAGGTCTCTTCTCGGTAAACCAGATCAAAGAGCTGTGAAGAGGAAGGATTCAAAGATGTGTGTACATTATCAGTCTGTGTAAAATGTACTAAAAAAGAGAGAGCATGTGGGCTAATAAAGACCACAGTGTACAAAGGACACTGTTTCTATATAACTGCCTTTATTTGAATCACCCTGCCAACATCTCAATGTTAAATTATATTTTTGTCACACGTTTCTGCATGTTGTATTTATTTCTATTCAGACTAGACATTGATGTTGGTATACCACTACCTAGTAAGTAAGGGCTGGGGGATATGGCCTACAAATGATACTGCAATATTTTAGGTTACATCACAATACAGGATATATATCTTGATATTTTCAAAGCACTGATATGACAAAATAAAAAAATAAAATACTTACTGTATATAATAAAGTTAAATAAAATACTTATATTATAAAGTTAAATAAAATACTGTTACAACAAAGTTAAATAAAGTACTGTAACAATAAAGTACTGTTTCAACAAAGTTAAAAGGTAGTGAAGTTAAATTAAGTACCATTATAGTAAAGGTAAGTAAAATACTGCTACATTGTTAAACTATGAGTGGGGCACAACTTAGAGAAGAATTTCCCTCACACTGTCTAACTTGCAAAAATCCTTATTTTAATTCAATATTTTAATGAATTGTACCATTAAAATAATGATTTTTGTAAGTTAGACAGTGTGGGGAGAATTCTTTGAGTTGTGTTCTGCTTGCCCCTCTCCTACACACCTTTTAGAAAATAGATGTGAACGTTTTTGCTTTGTTTTAAACTATAAGCAAGAAAGTTCTCCAGTTCATATATAAATATATTGTCAAGTCGCATGCTGTCTGATGTATCATGTGTGAATCTTTTTTTTAAAATTTTTTTTCTGTCTGAGAGAGGATGAGAGCCATAGGAGAATGTGAGAAAGCTTAACTGCCAAACCTAGTCTCATGCTGGTGGCTTAGAAAAATGACAAGGACAAGGACAATATATAGTCATTTTAAACATCCTGCCTGGCATAAGCCTTGGTATATCAAGTATAATCATCATATCCCCCCACCCCTATGATAAGATGTCTATGTCCATGAGTTTGCATACGCATGATAAAGATTGTATGTGGTGTGTGTTTACGTACTAGCAGGCTGTAAAAGAAGACATGAACGAAGACCCCCAGGCTGCAGATAATCAGGTAGAGCAGGTGGTACAGGAACTCCACGTCCATGATCATGGCTATGTAGCCACGCGTGAAGGTTCCACGGTTCCCGACAAAGCTCGTCAGGAAGATCACCTTATTACATAACTGGAGAACAATGGACATGTAAAGACAGCAGTCATGTCGGGATTGTGCACAGAATATTCAATCTGAGAAGGGAAGGTTTGCATAGCAGTATTAGTATCTTTGGGTAGGATTTGGCTTATTGTTCCGACCACTAAAAATAAAGTGGATGTGGGTAGTGTTGGAACCTCCTGGGCTCATGATGCATCAACACCTAACAGCCATGAGTGACATGTCTATTAGCAGCTGTGATCCTGCCTCAACTGTTAAACCTGTGTGTCTCCATGACCACTCGAATGTGAAATCTGGTTGAATGCTTGATGTTACGCTAAAGTACTGGGAGTCGCTATGTTCTTGCACTGTGTACACTCCAGTCCTGAATCAATGAGTGTAATGTTTAGTTTATGTTCGGCATGTGACTGTGCCGTTTGCCGAGACCAATTCCAGTCAACTATCTACTGGGCAATAAAGCAAATCTAAATGTGATGCTGCACATGAGTTTGGGACAAATGCCCATTTTTTCTGATAGACACTTACATTGAAACCCCCCAGCAGGAGCAACGTGGGCTCCAGGCCAACAGAGAAGATCAGGCGCAGGATGGTGGAAGCAATGAGCGCCCGGATACCATGAGGCTGAGGCAAGACGATGACAATAGCCAGAGAAACCAGCATGGCCATCCAAAGCAGGGCAGACAGATGGGGCTCCAGGGTACCTAAAGATAAAGGAGGACACACATTATAGAGTATGACCCTTTTCATTCAATCATTAATAATATAGCCAATACAGCTGTTCTCTTTTTCAGCATGGCAATACGAGTCTAATGTTGCTGTTACACAGGGTTGAGACATGTCACTCATCTGCAGTGGCACAACACACTTAAACGTGGCTTTAAGTACAGAAAAAAATCCAAAAAACTAAGAAGTTGTTCGTGTTTTTTTATCTAAAAATGCACCACAACACTTCACATCACTTCCTGGTAGACAACTGGCAACTCATTTCAATTGCGGAGGTATGCATAATCACCAACATTATTTCTGTTGTCATTTCCAGCTTTAACTGTAACATTTAAAGATATGCAATTAAAAACTGTGGTTTGACCAATGTGACGTCTTTGCTGTGCTTATTTTATGTATTGCAATACTTTGGAAGCGTCTTTGCTACCCTAAATCCACTGGCACAAAAGCTAGACAATGTACTGCTGTGCAAGGAGAAACAGAAAAAAAAGAAAAGCCACCTAAAAATAACTAACCGTTATATCTGGAATATTTTCACTGCTATTCCTCACACAATGGCTGATTGAGGCAGCAGAAGACCAGCAACTCCTGTGTTCTGCAAAGTACAATTACCGTTTTGTCAATAACGTTTGGTGGCTTTGAGATAAGGGCTTTAGGAAAGGGCTGTCTGACAGTATGTTAAAGCAGTGAAAATATTGTAAATACAGCATACTCTTAAACTGACTTTTTTTTCTTTCCGTGACTCAGCATTTTCTCAACACGGTTTCATTTTATGTTTGCGACGCCAGGGTTTTTCTACCCAAACGTTATTATAAACAAACAAATTGCAATTTGGTCTATTAGTATTTTCTCGGCACATTTAGAAAGAACTGTGACATCGATATGTTTACACAGTTTTATAGTCGCAGTTTAAGAATGCTGAGCATGCATGTTTTTTTCAGGAAGGCCTTCTTTCATATTTACTTTACATATTTTCCTCCTAGCACAATACTTTTTTTCAGGGAGGACAAGATGCTTATTTTTAAGTTCTCACTCTTTTCTCCAAATATGAGACCACAAGAATAAAAAACAACCTGCAACGACACATTTGTGTCATCGCATGAAATCATGAAGTAGAAGCAAAAAAAGACCAAACTGAATCTGACTTAATTACTGTTTCTGAGGACTCTGTGTGTTCCAAATATCCCAGTGGTTTCATTCATGAACACAATAGTTTGGGGGTTGTATAAGCAGGGTTCTTTGCTTATTATTATGGTTATGTGTTCCACATCAATCAAAGTTTTATCATGAGCTCACCAGAAACTTGCTCTGTATGAACTTAATTCCTCTGTGAACACACAAATTGCATATATCAAATTGGAAAAGGTCAGTGAGGTTCTTTTTTTTTCCACTGAGACACCTAGTATGACACTCTGTACAGCTCCCTCCATCCACACCCTGCTGAGGCCTCCTTCTTCTCGCCTCCCCGTGTACAGATCACATGACAGGTACTTGTTACATAACCCCCGGTTGGCTAAAAATACACTTGGCTCCAGCTAAATTCATCGGGGATGGTCCTGGGCACTGCATCGCAACATGCCGCCTGGGCACTCGGACTTGGCAGCCAACCCAGACACAGCAGCTTGGACGTCACACACCTACAGTCTAGGACCATTCATCTCTCTCTGTTGCTTAATCTGCAGCTAGCAGATAAAAAGACTGACCTTTACACTAAACCATTTAAACTTTGGCCAAATACCTTTTCTTATTTTTACCATTGTACCTTGTTTTTTTCCCCCTCCAAAACAGTTACAATAGGTAAAATGGTTGAAATCTTCCCCTTTGGTATGGGACAACCCCTCAAGACCTTTCTGTGTCATTGGTTGTGGCCAATGGTGTTTACGTAAGCAGCTGCAACTAGGGCAATAAGTGTATTATCACAATGATGTTTTCCATTTATCTGGGCGAGAAGGGCACTCATTTACAACTTAAGTTTCATACTATTAATAAATCAAACAAGTTGTTAAATTGAAAAAATAAAATAAAATAACATTTCATTATGAACATGGAAATATGTCAAATATGTGACTGTGATGCGCAAATCAGCAATAACAATATAGCAACCTAGCTAGCTACTGAAACTTCAGTATACTACGAGCGATTTTTTTGTTATTCCTGTTAAAAAGAAAAGGACAAATATACATTCAAACCACATTAAACTAGAATAATTGTCTCATTATTGTAGTTTTTAAATCTTTACTAATAAGGAAAATGCACTTCTGTTGCTTGTGCAGCCATCTTACAGATACTTTCTCATAACGGTTTGGAGTGTGCCTCTTAAAAACCCCGTTTTAAGGGTCACGTAATCCTAACTCTTCACCCTACTCCTCTATCTCAACAAGAATCGGGATACCTGAACCCTAAATGTGAATGCACCAAATAGAGCGGGAGGGGCAAGAAGTGTATTGGCATAGAGAAGCCCAGGAATGAGTCCTTAAAACTCAGATATCTGTTAGCATTTCAGCACCTCAGGTTCCCTTGTCTCAAAGTCAGTGGGTTTTTTGAATGGGTTTTTGGTTAGATGCCTGACTTAAAGCATCTAGGTCAAGCTTAAGAGACTTTCAGGTTTTGATCTACGTGTAAATATGTCAGTAAATATACCACTGAGAACGTCATCAAGCCAAAGTGTGACGAACATGGCTTTAGAGCCCTGTAGCGGTGGCAACCCAACAGTGACACGACCATGTTGTTGTTCTTTGATAGCAAAACATTAGCTTTTTACTTTTGTGGATTATATCTAGGCTCCAAAACTCCTGAAAGTGGTATTCATTCGTGAAAATGATCTTACTGAGCAAAACATGTAAGTATCATGAAGGTTTCTTGACAACACGCATTAGCTTCTGGGTATGCCTACAGAAAAACTTCATCCCTGGGACACTCTATTGAGCCTTCATAAGGTAGATTGATAGATTGAGATTTTACTTTACATAACTGAGTTTCTCTTATTGTTGGCAACTTTCTGAGCTATAGCAGTTACATCTGCACAGTGCCTGTGACAGGGTGAAGGCTCTGACACTTTGACTACTACTGGTTAAGGGTTATCTGACTTCATCTAAAGACACATCTGATTTGTACCACAGCATTATTCTACAGGTGTAGCAACCTGCACTTCAGTACATCTGACCACTACTGGTAAAATGTCCGAGCCACAGCTTCTCTTCAAACAAACCACCCAGAGGAAGCACCGTCTGACAGACATTAACAGGTGACATCTGAGCTCATGTGAATCCAGGACAAGGTGCAAGTATGCATACGTGTAGACATTAGATATTCACCATTGAGCAAGTTAACCTGCTGAGACTTTTTTTCATTTCACTTGATAACTGTTGTCAGTTTGCAGCAGACACTGGAATGTCCTGGAGCAAACTACTGAGCTCCCAGAAGACCTTTGACACTGGAAACCACATGAAGTTTTGAGAGCTAAGCTAACAACCTCTTTTTTTTTGGTCTTTTCTAAACCGCTGTGAGGAAGTTCAAAACAAAAGCGACCTCGCCGTTTGACCCCAGACAGAACAATTGCAAGTTTATGTGAATCACAATGTGCGTCTTCTCTCTGCTACTCTGCACTGGAACAATGCAGGCCTTAACGGCTGCTGCTTTTCACATCTCCACAAATACTGCCCTCAAGGAGAACTGAGAAAAAAAGGGAAGGAGTAAGGGACAGCAAAACAAACAGAAAAATGAAACGTCATGTAAAAACAAGCTTTAGTCTGTCACTCAATCTTTTGGTTTGTGAAAAACATTCTGCCATGCTGGAATTGGTATCATTTTGACGCATCCCTCTGAATAACTGTCTGATTGATCTCTTAAGTAATCAGCCGCACCTTGTGACCCTACACAAGACCAGACTTTCCTAAACTAAATCTGGACATTTAGGCCACATGACAGAGCCTGACTGATCAGGGGTTAATGTGGTGTGGGCCACAAGGTCAAATATGTAGATCCCACAAAAGGAAGATAATTACCTCTGGGTTTTTTGTAATTCCTGCTTAACTGTCTTTTTTTAAACAAAAAATTCTGTTTGTTTTCAATGTCCACACTCAAAGCCTTTGCATACAAAGTCTGTATTTTTGGTCCAAAATTGTCCTTCAAAGTAAAACCAACCGCACACAGCGTCGGAAACTTTCTTAGGTCATTTCAGTATACGGAACAGGTGCAACTTTCTGCTTTGTTTCACATCTATGACCACGAAGCAGTGAAAAAAAAAAAAAAAAAATTGGGTGTGGGACACATAACTTTACATCCGCAACAAGAGAGAGGAATGAGGCAGAAATGGACGAGGGCACACAAGAAACAGAAGTGGAAATATATATAAGCTCTGTCCTTCTTGAAATCTTCCACAACAAAAAAGAGAAGGTAACGTCAGTCTTTCAATAAATGCACAACAGCAGTTATGATAGCTACAACAGGGTGCAATTTAATAGCTGCATGGTATCACTTCATAACTTAGGTACTAAATGTCAGACATGGGTTGAGAGTGGCAACAGTCTAGGGAGGTAACATGCAAGGCTGCAAATTCTTTTTTCCTTTTTGCCCTGTATTGTGAATTTTTGCAATGAACAGAATGATAAAATCCATTGGACTCAGTGTGCAAGCTTTCTGCGCAGAACTATTTTTATCCCATGGCAGAGTTTTAAAAAGCATAGAAAAAATACAAACTTGGTGCACTTCAATGCCTTCAGTGGTTTTTTTTTAATCTTTTTTTTTTTGGTCTGTTCTTTGTTTAGAGATCTATTGCTTGTCTATTTGTGACTTAACTACGTATCACTGTGGTGTCTCACTGTTTTCAGTTCTGAAAAATAAAAAGTTTTATTTATATTTATATTTCAGTGTGGTTGAAAAGCCTGTAATAAAATCAAAATTTAACACACATTTGAGAGCTGATATTCTAACCAATTAAATTTATTATAGATTAGGAAACATCTTGGGTCCATGTTTACTTTCTGTCAGGAATTGCAACTTACAAAAACAGCAAATATGACAGAGGGAGAGGGATGGGACACCGAAATACTGAAGTTAAGCAGTTTCATTAAGCTGTATTTATATTTGTATATATTATGTTATTACAAAAGGCTGTTCAGTAAATGTCAGTCCTGTGGTTTTGGTTCTCTATTTTATCTCAGAGACATGTCTTATTTGGCGAAAATAAGGATGTGCGTCTATTAGAAGTCTGGTCTGGCATCCAAGCGGTGGCAACTTTGAAATGCTTGTATCATGACACTGACCTATTCTCCTGCACAAATGCAACAGGAAAAAAACTTGAATGTACTGCGATGATAAGGCACAGCTGACCCACCCACCCAAACACACATTTTTCGTCATTTTTCGTACATGTAGTGCTACTTTACATTTTTTTGGTGTGAGTTGCCAAGTGTTGTAGCTATTGGCCATAAAGCTGTCAGCCTTCTCTCCTTCCCTCCAAAATAATGGAACTAGATGACAGTCAGCTTTTGATGCTCGAAGCATAAAATGAAAAAATAAAAAATAAAAATAATAATTTTTTTTTAAAGAAAAATTATAGAATTCGAAATTGAAAGAAATCATAACCGGTAAATCAAGATAATCCACAGACCTTGCTGTGAGCAGTTTCATGTAGGAACTATTTTCTTTCCACTGAACTACACCCACCTACTGTATCACTGAGCAGAAGGAAGTGTGCATCTACTTCTAGCTCACAGATCCATGTACACAAGAACAGTTCTCAGAATGTTATTTTTAAAAATACAAAAGAAAGAGTTTTCCATTTTTAGCAGGGTCATTCTCATCTAGAAATGGCCTTAATCTTGCGCCCTTCACATGCCTTGATCATGAGTAGATATGTGCATTCTTCTTTGCAGTGATCCCATTGTCAGGTGTATTACAGTAGAAAGAAAATAGTTCCTACATGATACTGCTCACAACATGGTCTGTGGATCATTTTAGTAACCGAGTCATAATTTCTAAAAACAGACTTTGTTGCTGAGTTTTTCAAATGTAGTTTTTTGGCACTTTGAGCTACACAAACAGAGAGCGATCTAGTTCCATTATATTAAAAGGAATGGTGATATTTCCAACACTGCAACTCACACCAAAAAAATATAGACAGATAAATAGTGCTACAGTTATATATTATAAGTTATATATTTATAAGATATATATTTTTGACTTTGGGGTGAAATGTCCCTTTAAGGTTGAATCTGACATGATGTGCAGCAGCTTTGACACAGATTCACACATCAATTAAAGGATGCAATGATGTGGACTACATAAAGAGTGAAGCAAGAGGTCTGACGTCTGACTTTTTGCTGTGAATCTGACTCTTATCAGGAAGGTGTCACTTTCAGTGGTATATTCAACAGTCAGAGGCATGGTATTATGTTTCCTGCTAGACTTTTTGGCCTTATGGGGAGACCACAGCATTTACGTAAGCCTGTACACACAAACACACACAGACGCACTCCTAATTACCAGAAGTGACACATATGGAGAAAAAGACTACTCAAACCAAGACCAGCGTGAGAATGAGAGCAGAAATCTGATAGCATGTTAAGTCATGTGTCAAGCTCAGAAAGAGTACAGTATCGATAAACAGGTCAGGACCTAATTAAGAACATGTCCATCCTGGTCCTTTGTGATGGCACCACAGTTCAAGATCTTGTGCTAGGATTACATTCTCATGACACCTCAGCTTGTGGTGAAACTCACTTTGGTTAGGGAGGTGTGAGGCTACACCCAAACCACAGGCACGAGAGCACACAGTGTTCTGTAAAGTCCTGCATGCTTAACACTAATAATGCATTTTACATATGTGATCCAATCACATGCCTGCTATAAATGCAACCGCTATAAATACATGTGCTGTATGACTGCAAATACTGGGATGTGAGGCCACATTGAGTCATTCCAGGAATCATGTGTCCAGAGGGAACGCAAATGTTTTCCTGATTGTATTCTACCTTCTGTAGTCTTTTCTTAAATTGAAAAAGCTTGTTCATGATTATTTTGGATTTCCAAATTTTTAACAGCTGGCTTGAGCAGATCTTAAGTCTTTGTCAGAGTGTCCTTAAAAACCTTCAGCATTGCATGCAAAAAAAAAAGACTGTTTAAAAAAAAAAAAAAAAAAGATCAAAATTGATGCTGGTGCATTCCACGAAATCCAGCCTCCCAGCTTGTTCACTGTGCAGGAGTTCTGCTGTCACTCACCCACGCCTGTCACTTCCTGGCTAGTGAATTAGCTGGCAGGCTGGATTTTCATTGAATGCAGAATGAGTTTAAATGCACATGCTTGTTAGGCATGCTACTTATCTGTGCTTGAGACTGTTTATGCACAACTGTTTCAAATACTAATGTTTTAGCAAAAAAGCATATTTGCAGTTAACTGGGCATATGACCAGATAAATGAGACTTGGATTATACGGCATGAGTTATGTGAGAGTTTGAAAACTTTTTCTTTATTATTTTTTCTGCTGTTAAATGTGGACCCAACATCCTCAAATTCATCAAGAATATTCTATGTTTTTGGCTTTTCCTAATTGACATGTGATGCAAACTATCAAACTCCACAATGTTTCAGTTTATCCAGATGAAAATGTCCTAATCTGCTGTATGTGTCAGTGAACAGGCTAAGCAGGGTTTCCTACACATTCATGTATTATTGGCGGCACGCCATGATTATAACATCTGCCACCACATATTGCATTTATATTTTTGGAGCTGGAATCTTCATAAGGAGAAGTATTGGAATATATATTAACCGTTCATTATTTATTGCACCACACTCACCACGTGCACTCTTGGCATAGATAGAGCAGAAGAATGTCAGGTGCTATGAAAGGGGACATTAAGCGTTTATTGTGCTGGGTCTAAACGTTTGCATTTACATGCTGTTTCAACAGCTGTTTCTTTCATCCATCGATCTGATCACCTTAGCTCTGACCAGACTGACAGATCAATTACCCACCTCACCATGCAAACTCCTCAAACTGCTGGTGAGGAAAATGTGAACTCATGATGAGTTCTGCCTGAACTGCATTCACAGACCTGCAAAAACACCATCCTTGTCCCATAGATTCTAATTCTGCGGGAAACACTAGGCTGGACAACTTGTCACTTATTTGAAAAACCTCCAACACCATTTTCAGAGCGAAAGCGGGCGTTTTTTTTTTAGCTTGATCAAGGTTCTCTCTTGAATGTCGTTATTGCTCATAGTATATTAGTGTGTCCTGCTCCATCTGCTAGAGTTTGCCTGTTGCTGTATGTTAGCATGAGGTGTACACAGGGCGAGTAGTTGATAAGCATGATATATTGGGGTTGAAGTATTGCTTTAACTTCACTTCTAGCCTTAGGGTAATCAATGACAATCTCCTCTTACACAAACTGAGTTGGTTTTTTGACTTGGCAGCAAGGAGCTAAACCCAGAGGGCATAAATGTGCAAAGGTTCAAATAAAGCTCTTGACAAGCTGTGACATATTTTCCTTTCTCGTTAATCTGTGCCATACAGATTCTCGGTAAAGCACAATATCTGTTATATACCTCCTGCCCCACCCCTGACTTTGCCTGCACAGTTAATGTTTGTGCCACTCACTCCCATTTCCTGAGTTGTAATAGTCACACTCATTGTGTTAACCACAGAGCACATACACACAAAAACAGGAGAACAACAACCTGCTGTTCTCTAGCTGTTAACGGCCAGAAGGAAAGACAGCATTTAAAAGGTCAAGACATGAGTAGACTGACCTCCACGGACTCCCTCCAGAGGGTAGAAGAAGGCCACAAGCAGGTTCATGAGCACAGCCAGGTTGAAGGAGATGCTGCTCCAGAATGACATGTTCCTGGAGCACCAGTACAAGATGGGCTGAGCTGTGAGACACAGTATTAAAATTCACAGGGTCATTAGGTCATTATTCTGCAGCGAGTTGATGCAGACATCTCTATATTAACAGTGCAATACACCAAACACAATGTATGTTATTCACACAGAACAATTTAGTTAACAGGAAAAACACACACCGAATGATCACTGTTTCATAGAGAGAAGAAGCAAAATACATCAAATTTGTGCCATCAATTCATTTCCAATTATTTATAGCTTGGTGTGAAATAAATCATCTCCATGGCAAATGTGTGTCAAGTTTCTCTGAAATAACACAATATTTTTACCATTCTTTATCAACTTAAATTCAAATTGCTCCAAGGTTGATTTGGGAGTATTTTTAATATTTGACAAATGTATAAAATTTAGAGGGGAAACATATTAATCAAACACAATCAGAAGTCTGTGTGGTTTTAGCGCCATAATCAGCACCATGAGTGTAAACACAGGACCCATTTGAAGGGTAAAATTAAACTACAAGATATTTAAGCTTGAAGCTATTTAAGTAGACAACGCCAACTGTCATGCACATTTCACATACACTAAACATTTTTCACACGAACTTGCATGAATACACATCTACCCACACTCACACACACAGCCTTCTCAGGCCTTGGTCAGGAGATCAGTATCGTGCAAATGCTATTTTGAGCCCGTCTGTTCATTAGAAAAGGAGAACCGCGGGTGGGGACTTTTAGCAACACAAGTCACTATATTCATGACAGGAGGTTAGCACTAACGGAACGATATGGTCTCAAGCTGCGTTGATTCATTCAGATAGGAGAGGCAGTTATCGTCACGTGCTATCACATTATAGACAAACCATCTTCCCTCAGGCCTGGCCATGGAACAGGCCACAACATGTTAACAAACCAGTCACGTCACTGCAGTGCTTGACAGAATCACCCAGGGGCTCAACAGGGACCTGCCCTGCTGAAAGGGAAAGTTGACATTATTTAAGGTATTTAAGGTACGTGAAAAATGCCATGTCAGAAGTAAAGAATGTAGTAACTAAGTGTGACCTCAAACTGGAAGGTAGATGAAACATGTTGACCCATTAATTGCATTAAAGGGGACCTACTCTGCGCTTTTGTATTTTGTGTCACAAAGTGGCTAGATAAAGAGGTAAACATAAAGACCTATAGTATAGAACCTAACATATAGTAATCCCTGTGAGCAAAAACCTCAGGTTTCCTAGTGTTCTGAGCACAACAGTTTTTTCTACTCTGTCCACATTCTGATGTCATAATATGCCTGATTTCTTTATGCGGTCATCTGCTCCAGGCACGCCACGTGATGTAGCCTACATGACGCTACATGCTGACATCATGAAAACATGGTTGCCAATGTTAATTTTTCTCTGAATTCAGATCATATTCCTGCAGGAACATTTTCAGTTGGGTTTTGAAGATTTTATTGATCATTTTTCCTGGTAGAAATAGCCGTTCTTCTCTATCACAATAATTTCCCGACTGCTAGTACAGTGCTAATGTACTTATAGCTACATGCTCACATTTTTTCTTGATTTCCGCTCATATTCCAGCTGGAACATGTTGTAAATCTTTTCCTGATTTTCCATCATATTCCTGCTAAAACATGTACAGTTGAGTTTAAAAGCTTTCATTGTTGATTTTTCATGATAAAAATTCTGTTACAATTATTTCAGCTGCATTGACATGGGCTTCTTTGGGGGGAGAGGCTTACAGAGACAGACTCTAAACAGAGTCTTTCATAGAGAGGGTGAATGCAGGTGTTCCAGTCCAGAGAATATGAGCAAAACAGGGAGATTTTTTACCATTGCAGCATGCTTACACATGGCACCCACTACCTTGAACCAAGTATGTAACATTTTGAACATTAATAAAGCAGCAAACCACTGTTGCATGTAGAGATAACGTGGATTAATGAAGTCCTTAGCAGACAATGAAGTCACGCAACCTTTGTGTGTCATAATCTGAGCTTCTCTGTTCTTTGTTTTGGCAGCCAGGCCAGACGCAGGTGCATGTGAGTCCTTACCTTTATGTCTCACTGGCTTGCTAATCTTTGCCACTCTGCACCGTGCACATACAGTGGTTACAGCTGATCACCCACCCGGAGAGTTTTACAGAGCTTTTTTGCTAGAGGAGCAGAAGCTCGATTTGGAACTAGTAGGAGACACCAAAGAGGGAGACGAGCTGGAGCGCTTGTTAAACTGTGACAGCATGGATTTCGAACTGCACTCCAGTCAATATGCCTGGCAAACGTCCGCTCTCTTGCAAAAAAAATGGATGAGCTGCTGCTTCTCAACAAGGACAAACATGGACTTTTGCAGATCTGCTGCCCTGTGCTTCACAGAAACCTGGCTTGGTGAACACATTCCAGCCAGTTCACCTTATCTGCAAGGCTTCCAACTCCTCAGAGCTGACCGGTCACAGGGCTATCAGGAAGACCAGGGGAGGTGCTGTCAAACGCTGCATTAATAAAGGTTGGTAAATGGAAGTCACAGTGCTGAAAAAAATCATGCAGTCCTCAGCTAAAAACTCTTCATTGACTGTAAACCATTTTATTCACTGTGGGAGTTTTCCTTGATTATTCTGGTCTGTGTTTGCAATACCTTACAACACCTGGTGGACCAAATGTGGAGCAAAAAACTCCCTGCTCATTGTTCTTAAGAACTTCAACAGAGCAAATCTGAGCCATAAACTTCCAAATTACATACATACAGTACATACATATTTAAGGTCCAGCGAGGGATATAACACATGGAACCATTGCTATATAACATTAAGGACACCTATTAGTCTGTTCCCCATGCAGTTTTGGGTCTTTTTCATCTACTCACAACTTATAGGCAGAATATTTGCAAAACCTGTGGTAAAGACTATGAGCGTATGGACCAACAAGGCCTAAGACATCGTAGTTACGGGTCTTCTGACTTGACTGATTGAGTGTTTTAGAATCTACGAAGTCAGACCTGTATGAACTTTCTAACGCTATGACATAGTGCATTACTTTTTGTGAGCACATGTGAGACAAGCGCGGAGAATGCCACCTACGTAGAACAGGCTTTCCTGAGCATGGCCACAGAGATCAAGAAGCAACATAAGGAGCATTTTGTAAGGGCATGTATGTGGCACAAGTGCCAAGATTGCTACCGACATAGAACAGGCTTTCATGGCCATGGCTGCAGGGATTAAGAACCGTACCAACTAAACCCTTCTGCACATACATGTCCTGATGTACTGGAAAACTTCATTAGAGCCTGGAGGAGGCCAACAGAAGTGGGATCAGAGTGACTGTACAATCAGGTCAGAAACACAAGGAGGTTCAGATGAACTACTCTAAAAATCTGAAAAACAGGTTTAGGGCAACAACTGCATATCGGTGTGAAGTGAGTGGAGTCAGAGATCAACATGTAGTACTGCCATGTTTCTACAGTGGCCCAGAACGGTCAAACCAACACTGGCTCCAGATACAGCCATTCGCTATTTCGCATTTTCGCAGCAGCCACTGTAATAACAAAGTCTGAAAAAGGTGAGCACACATTAACTTATGAGAGAAAAGGAGTGGGCATGTTGTCGGCAAGCAGCCCGTCTACAAGATGCCAAACAATGTCAGACATTCACTGATATGTAGCGTGAAACAGCTTTTTTCAGTGTTCATAGCTGTTTATCGCCTGGTTTGTTTGTTTTGGAGAAGAAGAGACCTCTATGGTTAATGCTGCTCCCTATGAAAAACGGGAAAAGTTTTAGATGGTTGCAAACTGCAATTCACTGCTAGACACCACCAAATCCTCTAAATTTAAGACATTTCACCTTAAAGTAGCCTCTGCAGCAATTATCAGACATGGCAAATGCTTCCTGAGTTTCAACTGCATCTCCAAAAAGCAAAGAGAAAAGAGAATAGCGAACACTTGGTCTGCTGATGAAACCCCTTTTTGCTGTTTGGAGCGAGAAGATCCCAAGTCAAACTGAGTCAAGCCAAGCCAAGAAAAAAGGGTTACATGC
The DNA here is from genome assembly GCF_008729295.1 of Plectropomus leopardus. Classification (NCBI taxonomy): domain Eukaryota; kingdom Metazoa; phylum Chordata; class Actinopteri; order Perciformes; family Serranidae; genus Plectropomus; species Plectropomus leopardus. The sequence continues at coordinate 5,620,083 of NC_056464.1, forward strand.
TTGCTTTTGTTGTCAGAGGTGAGAGCTCAGTGCCCAATTCTGGCCGAGACTCTGAATGTCATATAGAGGACTTTTCAATCAAAGACTAGGGGCAGGCTTTACGCTTCAAAGACAAAACAAAACATTCTGTGACCTTTTACACTACCAGCTGATCAATCATTCACAGTTTTAGCACTACATTCAATATTTGTTGTAGTATGACACTAAAAAGAAGAGATGGTGCAAAGATTAGTACCCTGTACCATTAAATTCTGGCAGAAAATATTTCTTTTGCCTTCACCTCTCCCTTTTCTGTTTACAGAAAGACAGAATACAGGAACCTGACACAGTAGTCTCCTTGCAAATCAGGTCAACAAACATAATACAAGAACCTAGTGTACTTTCTTTGTGAATGGGCTTGCAATGTGCAAGCATTACTAAGCACAATATAGCATGTTTATCATCCATTACATCACATTCACAGAGCTGAAATCATTTTACTGGCTGGAAAACATCAATTCAGAAATGTAAAACATCTTAGTTATTTCATCTTAACCCTTAATGAACATACAGTCATGTGAAAAATTTAGGACACCCTATGAAAGAATGTGTGTTTTTTTTAACAAATTTGGACATACGGATATTTAATACTGATTTTAACAATACTGAGAGATTCAAGTAATATAACTAAACAAACAATTAAAACTGAATCATTTTTTAAACATTCTGTAAAATGTAATATTATAAAAATGCAATTTCTGGTGGGGAATAAATTAGGACATCCCCACATTTATTCCCACTACAAATGGCTAAAATCAAACACAGGTGTATCACATCAGGTGCACATGATTAGAACATTGTGAAGGAGGCTTGCATGATTTGAACCTCAGACATTTAGTTAGGTGTGCTCCTGACTATTGAAGTGAGAGTGAACACCATGGTGAGATCAAGAAAGAAGATTGTAGCAGCTTATGAGTCTGGTAAGGGATTTAAAAAGATCTCAAAAGAATATGAAATCAGCCATTCCACTGTCCGGAAAAAAGTCTACAAGTAGAGGACATTCAAAACAACTGCCAACATGCCCAGGTCTGGCCATCCAAGCAAGTTCACCCCGAGAGCAGACCGCAAAATGCTAAAAAAAAGTCTCCAAAAACCCTAAAATGTCATTACGGGACTTACAGCAGGCTCTTGCTACTGTTAATGTGAAAGTGCATGCCTCTACAATCAGAAAGAGACTGCACAAGTTTAACATTCATGGGAGGCGTGCATGGAGGAAACCTTTGCTCTCTAAGAAAAACACGAAGGCCAGACTGAAGTTTGCCAGAGAGAACGTATACAAAGACCGGGACTTCTGGAATAATGTTCTTTGGACAGATGAGTTTAAAATTTAATTATTTGGACAACAGAACAGAGGACATGTTTGGCGTAAACCAAATACAGCGTTCGAGGAAAGGAACCTCATTCCACAGAGGTGGAGGTGCCATGATTTGGGGATGCTTTGCTGCAGCAGGACCTGGCCAACTCACCATCATAGAATCCACCATGAATTCTACCGTGTATCAGAGGGTGCTTGAGGAACATGTGAGACCATCTGCAAAAAACTTAAAGCTGAAGCGGAACTGGACCCTGCAACATGACAATGACCCAAAACATACCAGTAAATCCACCAAGGACTGGCTGAAAACTAAGAAATGGAGAGTCCTGGAATGGTCAAGTCAAAACCCAGATCTTAATCCCATTGAGATGCTGTGGGGTGACTTGAAACAGGCTGTAGATGCAAGAAACCCCTCAAACATCTCACAGCTGAAAGAATTCTACGTTGAGGAGTAGGGCAAACTTTCCTCAGACTGATGTCAGAGACTGATATGGCTACAAGAAGCATCTCACTGAAGTTATTTCAGCCAAAGGGGGTAACACTAGCTATTAGGGGGTAGGGTGTCCTAACTTTTTCCTCAGTTAGAATACGCATTTTTGTTGATATCTTTTGTTTAATGAGTAAAACAAGGTTAATTTTGTTGTTTACCTGCAATAAATCACTTTCTTTTCCAGAGATAAATAAAAACAAAATTAGACATCAATATGTGAACATTTCTTAACAAAGAACTGATTTCATGGGGTGTCCTAAGTTTTTCACACAACTGTATATTGTTGCCATTATTACTGTATAGTTATAATAATACATAAATAAGTTATTTATCAAGGTTTACACATTCACTCCACTTCCATTCCTCCAGGGTTCAGAGTTAAGGGAGCAGAGAGCAGCCTCTTTCACACATGAAATCAGAATCAGAATTCATCAGAAAGAATATGTTAAGCCTGTTTGCCCAAACAGTTAACTGACAAAAATAAGATGCCATAAAGCCGATTTCCATTAACCCTCAACACATCCATATCGGAAAAACTCCCATTTATCACAGTGCACTTTTACGCTTGCAATAAGGTGGTATTTTAGGCCATTCGAAAAAGCCATATTTTGCAAAACTGCAGTGGAAACACTTTTTGGGCTTTTATGGGTCACATGATGCTATGGCTATGCGCTTGTCAGTAGCAACTGGCTCCCTCATGATGAAGCAGGCGCTACAAGGAATGCTATCACATTGCATAATTCTCCAAAAGTTGAGTAGATCATCTGGAAGTTTTGAATCCAAAATTCCTCTGTGAAATCGTGGACTATCACCTCCCAGAAATCCCTCAAACGTGGCCGCTCCCACGTATAAGGGGCTTGCCTTTCCATTATCGCTCACATAACACTCCTATGTCGCCTTTGATTGGAAATAATGATGGCTAGTGTGGTGGCTGCAATAGAAATAAACCTGCTAATGTTTTCAACATCCATCGCCATGCCTTTTGGAAGGTTATCACAAGTGGAGACGTGCATAATATCACTCAATGGAAACGCAGTCTTCCCGCAATTGTGTTTATTGAAATTTCAAAAATATTGCTTAATATTTGCACAAATCTGTAATGCATACAAACCTACAGTCAGGTTGTGACTCCAGAAAGCAGGTTTAACAAACATTGCAAACAGGCTTTCTTTACTGGCTGAGGTCTTTGTTGTTTTCAATCACATGACATGTGTGAAAGGAGGGGTTTGGAAAATTTTGCCAGATCTTGAACTGACAAATTGCCAAAGTGACACATAGGGTAATTTTGTTTTCAGTTCCTGCTCATGCATAATGCCAACATGTTGAATAACCCAATAATTATGTGTGAAAGAGGCTTTGGTATCTGCGTCTCATTCGGGGGGTGGGGTTGTCAGGGGGCCTGGAGAGATGCAAAAGGACAACATATAAACCAGGAATATTGGAGATAAAGAGTTGAGGAAAAAGACGCACAAGGAACCGTGTTTGTGTTACCAGTAGCCTCTTGAGTACCTCGCAGCTTCTTCTGCCAATTCATCTCATTGAAGAGGTCCTCAGAGCGCAGAAAGAAGTCATTGATCTTACTGCCTTGCTCATCCCGCTCTGTAGTGTAGTAGACCCGCAGCTTGGACTCCTGGGTGAGGAACTCGCAGATGTTGGGCACTGGGAAGACGATCTGCTCCATGGTGCGGTCCAGACGTACAATCTGGAGACAACCACAGAGGCAGCCACCAATCACACAGACTATGTCACTGGAGCGGGCATTTAAATCTTGTAATGAGACAGTCTTCTTTAAAGTAGAGATGCACTGATTGAGAAATTCCGGGGCCCTTATTTCTAATGTTTTTTGTGTTTGTTGTTATTTGTTTTCCCTTTTGTTCCAGGGAAACAGAAATCTTCATTATAAAAAAGTACCAATACGCTTTTAGAGTCATCATGATAAAGTCTGCATTAAACTATCTTTGAATGAGCACAAATTCAATTGTGCAAACTCATAAACCAAACTTTAATGGGACCTCTTTTTCATGAAAAACATCTAAAAAAAACTACTTCAAAAGCCTTTTGACTGCACCTTAGAACTGGGGCAATATTGATAAAACCAAATGTTACATTATTTTTAACCAAATAACTCGATGTCTAAATTGCATAGATAATGCAGGACTGACTTTTGTTGCTTCCACAAAATATTTACACGATTACAATTGCATTTTTTTGTTAAATAATCATCAATAATGTGGATATAATGACTGGATGAAGGGAAATAACAGAGTAGCTACAACAGGCTGCTAAGTTCCGACAAATATATCACTTTACTGTGATGCAGCCTTTAAAAACCAATATAAAACAATACTTATGATAATAAGCTATCAGAAATCTAAGATGATATCTTGTCTCATATCACAATATTGATAAAATATTAAAATATTACCTGGCCCTAATTCCCACTCCAATTTTACATTGCTGTTAAAACATCAACCAATTTCTCTTTCAGACAGCTGTACTTATTCAAGTTTCTCACTACTAAATTTTACCAGTTAACATTTACACACATAATTAGAATGTTATAAATTACCTTTGCCAAACAGTAATTTTCACTGAATGGAGCTTGAACGCATCATAATTTAACTTGCAACCTCTGTGAAATGTGTCCACCGGTTGCTAACTGCTAACATTTACTAGCTCTTCTGCAGCTAATGTCAACACAGATCTGTTGTTCACAATGTAGCACTATTAGGAAAACCATGGAGTGCATCCCCCTGACCTTTTGTCAAGAAAAATCTCTGTTACTCCCAAACATGTTTTCTATTGTCCCCGAGATGCCAGGACACCACAAATCTTGGGTCCTGTTTTTTTTTTTTGCTTTAGCAAAATTGATTTGACACAACAGAAAAACATCGGCCACTACCTTCGCTGATGGCAGTCTACAAGGTGAGTATTGGACAATACCGATGTTTGACCGATAATCAGTGCATCTCTACATTAAAGCAAAATGTTTATAGATCATTTATTCATTGAAATAGGTTCTTTTTTTCACAAACTGTACTCTGCAATATAAATAGAAGGGCTGTTTTGAAAGTGGCTGCTCAACTAAACTGACAACTTAGAAGATTGCCAACAATCAGCATTCCTTCTTCTGAGCAAAACGTGCAACCACACCAAAGCCATTCCATCAAAGTACACTGTGAGACTCAAAAGCGGGCCAAGAAAAACATCATCACACGCCTCGAGTTAACTGTGATGCCAAAACATGTCTAATTTTTCTGCAGCTAGCACAAACGTCTTAAAATAGATGTGCGATAGTGGGAAGAAAAGAATGAAGTCTGGGGAACATTTCTCTATCAAACTTTTAAATTAAAAATAAAATTAAAAAATGACAGCAGCAGTGCAGACATGGACCTAACCACTGACCTCGATCTGTGCTGTGTGTTTGGCGTAGAACTCCAGGGCCTCATCCCCCTCTCCGTAGGTCCCGCCTGGTTTCAACATGGCCTGCAGTTCCTTGTTGTGACGGGCTAACTGCAGTGACAACAAACACCACCAAATCAATGATAAACAGATCAATGAATCATTACAAAGATTGTTTCTGTTATTATCTGAATGATTTGAACACATGCTAACTTGGCATGTGCTGCGTTTCTGAGCCAACACTGCTGGTCCTCAACAGTTGGGTACAGTACATGCTATTTATTCATCCTTTGAATAAACAATGTTCCGTCCACACAACCACACGGCGGCAGGGCGTGGATTGACAGTGGGTGTTGCACAACTATAATTGCAGTTGTTACTAAATCATGGTTTGAACACACTCTGCTATTGAGCAGCGCGGAGCGCGAAAGCTGAGAGCAAGATGAGTGTAGAATGGCAGGTATCACATGTCTGCAGTAGCCACAGGAAACGACACAGATATACAGTAACAGTGAGGGCCCTGAAAATCTGTTGGCTATGTACCGCATTATTTTGCCATGCATGTGTTGCAGCATTAGCTCATGGGTGGGTATGTCTCCACGCCAATTTTACAGACAGTGGGCGGCTTACTTGATGTGCCAAGATGTAGATGTTGTGACCGACATTGCGCGGAGACGCAGAGTGCTCCTCCTCGCCATCTTCACCCTCCTGCGGCTCCTCCACCTCGATCTCGCCCTGCATGTAGGCCTTTTTGATCACTTCCACCTGCAAGGATACATACTGTCACATAGCAGCCACTTTATACTGTGAGATGATCTGCATGATGTGACACACACCAGCTCTTTGGGCCTCATGTTGTAGAGTATCCTCTCTGCATTCTCGCTGTCATGGCGACTCTCCATGATTGCGAGAAGGAGCTTGGAGGCATTATTCTGTGAAGAGATGAGAGCATAGACACAATCAACTTAGGTTTATTTTTATTGCGCATTCCAGACTGTAAACAGGTAGTAAATCAAGCACCAATAAAGATCTGTAAATATTCTAACAATACTGCTGTCCTTCTTGTGTAATTAATCATGGAGTACTGTATGTACTATGTATGTGTATATGTCAAAATGGCTTAAAGGTTTTCTTCAGTCAGTGATTTCCTGTAATGACTTCCTGTAATCTTTAGAGAATAATGTGTGTTTACTTTAGGTAGCCAAGTAGTTTATCACTTGTGGCTGCACTGCATTATGTTTTTTTTTTAGCTACTGTCAGTAAAGTCATGTGTACAGTAACTTTGCAAATGAATGATACATTTCGCCCTTCAAATTTCACGTCTGATGTTTATTTTTTCAAACCCTCCCTCATTATAAGCGATCTATATCTTTTACAGTAATATCACAATGTGATAGCATTTTACTGGAAGAATGATAACATACCATCAAGCAGCAAAACAAAGACTAGCATTCCTGTTATATAACACTCAGGGTGTTTTTCCACTTCCTCATATCAGTGCTCACTCACTTTGAGTTCCAGCACCAGATCCATCCTCTTCTTGCCAAGCGGGTTGATGTCATTGAGGATGAGAGCGATGATGATGTCAATACCATTGCATTCATGAGTGGCAATGCAGTTCTGAGGAACAAATGAGACAAGCTTAGATGAAAGCGCAGACTGGAACAGGTGAGCTCCTGGTTTTAAGCTGTAACAACGTTATTATTAAAGATAGAATTCAGATTGACAGGACTTGAGTAAAGCAAGTGGCAACCTCCAGGGCTTCAAAATGAAGCCAAAGTGCCAAAAACTGCAGTTCCCCAAATGGCCACTTGAGGCTGGCTCCAGAAGCCTGTCAATCCTCATGGACCCTCCATGTTAAAATGCCCAACTTTTGAGCAGAAATGAACATGTTTACAGCCTGGTACAAAGATCTCTATAGCTCATTTTTACATTCATTACAACTTTACAGTAGGTGAATTTTTATATAATTCACCTGATTACATTTTATTAACTCTTTGAAACCTGAGCAAATTGCCTTTATTTCTGTCAAAAACACAGGAGGAAGGCAGTCAGCATGAAAGAAGAAATGACCAAATAATTATCAAGAAATTATTAATTATTAATTAATTATTACCCCTTTTATTAATTATTAATTAAAAAGTACTACCTGAAACTTACCTTAAAATTAGTAGAGTTAAAAAACAAAATTTTAAAGTATGTTAAAACCAAACCAACAAACAAAAACAAAACACAGAAATAACTTTTCAAATAATTTTTAAATAAACAAAGGCACGCTGCCCAGAGCTGGCTGCTGTTACGCTTTTGAAGAAATGATGCCCCCGATTTAAGAAATCGCACAAATTTTGTATTGAATAGCCAAATCCGTTCTTACCTAAGTATTAAATAAACCATGTGCCACACCCCACAATTAACAGTGGCTTTCAGCAGTCGGATGGTTCAGATCAAGTACGTGGATGCCATTTAACAAATACACTTAATACCACACAAACAAAAATAATTCCACCACTTGTCTCTGTTTTTTTCCCTCTCAGCAGACGTGAACAAAGAGCTTTGTTTGGTCTGGCAGTCGCCCTTCGAGCACTGTTCGAGGGAACTGAAATCGGTTCAAACAGTCAGTTCCTTGTTTAGTCATGCCAGTTTCACACTTGCCATGAAATGACCCCACAGCGGCTTGAACAGAGGATGCCACCATCATGTGAGAAGTACTGCTAATCCATACCAAAGAACAAACAAAGGCACGCTGCCCAGAGCTGGCTGCTGTTACGCTTTTGAAGAAATGATGAGTGACTGCATAGCTTTAGTGTGGCAGCTGAGTGCTGGGCATGAAAAGAGAAATGCTCAGGACTCATTACAGAACCACCCCCTCAAATAAAACAAAAAACACCCATCAGAATGATTTCTGAAATGAAAAGGTCCATGTGACGTAAACTGAGGATAATTTGATCCAAGTGTCTGATAAGGAAATCACATTTAAACATCAAATGAAAAAGCATCTGTACAGGTAAGAAAACACAGAAACTGCAGACTACAAATAATGAAAAAAGTGCTTTTAGATTATTTTCAAAATCATTCCTGGTTTTTAAAATGCTGAATGGTTCTGCCCCTCTTCCACTATGTGACTCTTTGTATACACACTTAGTAAATTCTATTAGATCCTATAGATTATCCTCCGTACGACACTGTAACATACAATTTTGTCGCACTGGATTTGGGCAGTCAGCTGTTTCGGTAAAAACTAAAAATCAGTTGAACACTTTGCCTGATGATGTGAGGAGCTGCAGCTCTATCAGGACTTTCAAAACAGCTTTCAAAAGGTGACTTTCAAACTGCTCAGCTCTGTACTTTCTGACCTTGAACTCTGAACTTTATAACTTGTTTTTAATTTGACAGCCATTCACATGTGATGTGCTGTTGTGTTTTCATTCTGTGCTTTGATTTTTCTGTAGTCTTATGTTGTTGTAGTCTTTCTTGTGTCCTCTCCTTTGTATCACTTTATAAGGATTCCTACAGCATAAGGCAAGTTAGATCTAAGTCTTTTTAATTCATTTTAATTGCACTCAGAGTTAAATGAAAATTGAAGGGAAAAAAACATGCACTCAGATTAATTACTTAGGGTGGGGGACAATATTACCCAAGTGTTAACATAAAGCACAACCTTTTTGGTCAAATTACAATCTCAGATGATCTACTTCAAAAGCTAGGGGAAAAAAAAAAAAAAAAAAAAACTTCTTATATACTGATCTGCATGACATTAATGCAAGAGGCATTAAGTAAATGATTTTTTTAAAATAGATATTATCTTGTTTTTTGAGATATTAAAATGCTGAAAAAGGTTAATAATATCCTACCTCCTATATCTTAGAATTTTTCAGACTTTTGAAAGATTGATTTGAGCTATTTTAATGCTAATTAAGGCCTTGTTTTTAGATGAATTGATTTAATGCCTTTTAAGACTTTTTAAGGATCGCCGGAAAACCTGTTTATATCATGTGCTATAGTGTGTATTTTTTGTCTTGTGTTTGCCTTTTTTCCCTCTTCTTCTTGTACATCTTTATTTTATCATGTCATTGCACTGTGTACTTGTTCTGACCTGACGAGGGACGTCAGATGTGAATTAGCTCTAAGCGATAATTTAGTACAGTAAATCAAAAGGTTATATTTGTATTTTTAACTGTACACGACCCCTTTTAAATAAAATAAAATGAAATAAAATATATAACAAACAAACAAATAAATAAATAAATACATCTTAAGTGTGCGTTTGCACTGTCATGTTCTGTGTGCACATGCATCACCTGGTTCTCATGGCAGGGGCCTTGGCAGTACTCGGTCAGGCTCTCCACAGTCTGGTTGATGAGTCCTACATTTTTCTCATTGATGTAGAGTCCCAGCAGCCCCAGTCCCCCCGTGGTGCTGCCACAGATACAGTCCAGGAACTGAAGGGTCTCACACACCAGGTTATAGTTGTTCTTGTTATTCTGGTTGCGTAGAAAGTTCTGGAAGTGGATGGAGATAAAGCATACTGTGACTGGGCACATCTTTCACTCTAAAGACACGTTATTCCTATTGTCTTGTGTTATACAGTATGTTTGTCATCAAGACAATGTGCCTCATTGTGTAAGTGAAATTTACTCTTTGCAATTTAATCTTATTGTTTTAGTAGCCATTTAATTCTAGGATTCACAGTTTTCTTTTTTTAATTCTTTTTCCTGTTTTACCCACTAATTGTATAATTTAAACGCAAAGATTAGAATTTCTAGATATGAGGAACATGAAAAAGACTGGTTGCGTGTATTTATTGATGAAAAAATAGCCATGTGCATTAATGTAGAAAACTGGAGATGCGATGCATCATGAAAATGAATTTAATCAAATTGTTGACATGATAATTGTAATCGAATCAAATCGTGAGACCGGTGAAGATGCACAGCCCTAACGGGTACCCTGACAAACATACATACAGAAAGACAACCCAAAAAAATTATGTGTGCAGCTCCGGCTATCGCCAGCATGAAGGCAAGAAAATGCTTAAGCTTTGAGACTTTACCAAAATTCCCTCAGAGTTAGAGCAAGCTTATAAGTCGTGGTCTCAGTGTAAAGAGACAGTTTGTACCTGATCAACACTCCTTTTAGCCTTAACTCAGGGAATCTAAAACCATTTTTCCCCTAACTTTTTTCTGTCTCTGCAGTGAAGAATAAATATATCACACCAAGACTCACAAGGCTCATTCTACTTTTGTCTTCTATTTAAGCATGCAAGCCTACACAGCAGCCAGACAATTACTCCATGCCTTTGGAAGGAACAAAGACATCTCAATGAATTGATAATCTGCGCTGCATGGTTCGCAGGAAATCAATATCTTGCACCCACGCTGGGTCAGGATGGATGAGACACCGTGATTCAGCACAGAGCCGACTATCATTTAGTGACGGCCTGCCCCGGTTTGCGGTAAGAACTGAATAAATGCAAGAAGGAAGTCTTGTGTCTGGGCTGCTGGAGCGAGCCATTACTAAACACCAACACAGTCCTCATAGTGAAACCAGACCAAAGACACACCAGATATGGAAACAGCTGCTTCAGGAAGTTGTGCAAATGGTGCCTATCTTCTACACGGTTTCATTTCTGTATAACTGAGTGTGGTGATAGAAATTCAGATTACAGGTCAAGAAAGGTTAGCATGTCATGAGGCAGGGGAAGGTTGGGGGGGTTTAGGCAAAACAAAGAGCGACAACAAACAGGTGTAATGGCCGACCTGCAGATCTCTGTTGTGGTTCTCACAGAGCAGCTGCATGAGGCGCAGGATGGGCTTCATGATGGTGATGATGACACTCATCTCTCCTTCCTCCTGGCTCTTATCAGCAGTTGGGACGGGAGTGCCGTCAGCGGCCGCTTGATGCTCTTCAGCCTCGGCTTCGCGACGGTAAGTCGTGAAAGCCTTCTTGGTAACAACAGAGGCCTCTACCAGCTGCTCCTTCACCTCCTCGGTCACCACTGCCACCACCGGCATGTCTTTGACTAACCACACGCAGAGAAGAATGAGTCAAACACAGAGCTCTGGAGCTGAGCCACAGTGTTACAAAGAATGTTTACTTAAGAAGTCATGTATTCATGGACAGATTCGCATAATAACCTAAATGCATAGAGACCTTTTTCAGGGAAATATTCTATTTTATTATGATGTCTAAATTGAAAAAAAAAAAAGGCTTTTTGACTTACAGAAAACGTGCAAGAATAAATAAACTAAAGAAATGATGTGTCAGTTTCTGTTTAAATATGCAGGATATTTAGAGACTGGACACGCAAATAGACTAAATGCCATGTACACAACAAGATACGATAAGATAAGAGGTTTATTTCTCCAGTTTGATGATCTTATGTGACCCTTAAAGGATACCCTATTTTCAGATGTTTTTGGACCTAAGTGATTAAAGGTTAAAGTGAGCGACATATCAAATATACTCTAGGTATTGCTGCTTGTTCCACATGCGATATATAAATGACTTTATCATGAACATTGAGTATAAGTTGTCACATTTATTTTTATTTGCCACCAACATTTGGGTTCCCTCGTTCTCTGCCTCTCACAGACACACACACACACAAAGCAGGGCTTTTGCAGAGCTCCAAACCGTAACTATTTAGTCACACTTTGCGACCATGGGGCGCTACTGTGATTTTTAAAATACTATTAATATACAAACTGGAGAGCTGTTCGTTTGTTTCCAGCTTACAGAAAATAAATCCTCATGGTTAAAGGCACCGCAGATACAGTTTAACTTTCTGCTACATTGACACTTACGGCCTGAGACGAGTCAGTTCCTTCAAAATAAAGAAACCATGGGTCCTGCTTTGATTTATAATTATAACAATTCTTTATTACACTTATTTATTTATATAACCTTCCCTAAAAGCCCTGAAATCAATCTCATCATAGTCAGCAGAAACAAAAAAAATTAACAAATTTATCATCCTGGTTAATCTTTCCACTGTTCCAAAAATTACCAACTTTGGTTTGGTTGAAATAACCCCTTAATGCACCCAGTTAGTAGGAAAGTAAACATCACAGTTATATTACAGCGATGCTTCGGATTGTGATACACTAGCACTGTGTGATAGATGTGCCATAGGAATTTCAAAAACAAAGGGGGGAGGTAACCTAAAGATGATATATGTATCAAAGTTTTCACTTTGCATCGATATTTGAGAATTGATCACTGACTTGAGGTAGCGATCCAGATCAATGTATCGTAACACGCTCACTGGTTAGATGTGAAAATATGCTGGCTCTCTACGTGCTTAAATGATTGTTTTTTTAAATGAAGTCTGGTGTATTTGGTGATGCGACTTTGAGGGCTGTTTCTGGTTAAATAAAAAGGATCTTACTCTTTCACAAAGAGGTTGACCTCTGTAGGGATATCTGTCACACAGTGTTGCCAGACAACTCAATAACAATCTGAGCCTGTCAGTGGCAAAAACAGGCACGTCATTGTAGGAAACATACAGGTGTATTTAAGAACATTAATAATGGCTGCATTCTACTCAGGGAGGACCCTGATATTGTGTGTGCTGTCTGACTGGAAGAGCCAGCTGGGACATTTACTATAAATCAGCCATTGTTAATGTTACCACTTTCACCTCTGCTTTTCCTACCATGACAAGTCAAAATGTTACCTTTAAGACTGTGATCCCTCTCAGTTGGTTACCTGAACGCTCACCTTTCTTGCGTGCTGGCGTGTCTTTGTCTGGTGGCTCCTCGTCCTTCTTCTTGCTGCCCAGGTCGCTGGTGTTGACCGTCACAGTAGCCTTGATCTCCTGCTGGGCCAGCTTCATGCGCTCATAAAACACTTTGAAGAATTTTTCAGACTTGTTGTCCCCTGTTAAACGATGGTAGAATGACCTCTGGAGAAAAAAAAGAATGCCCGTTATTTGTATTCCACTTTTTCTGTCTTGTGTGTTAAAGGTAGAAGGGGGTAAAGGGTAGATTTATTACTCAGTTTTTAAACAAATGATAAATAAAAAAAGAAATAAGACTGTTAAATTAATTAATTAATTAAAGAGTGTGACGACACCACTTTCTGCTCTCTTTTGTTTAACCAAATGTTTTGCCAAAATGCTGATTCAAGGTGGTTGATTTTTAAAAACCAGCGTGACACCAGTTTCTTCTCAAAAACTCTCCTTGAATAGGGAAACAGAACTTCAACGTTTTTCAGGTGGGAGGAGATTTTTTTTATTCAGTAACTTTGCCACTGCTCAACATTGTGTTGCAGTTTCTCAGCAGTGCTGACAGCCAGAGGTTCATTTAGAAACAGTTACATAAGCCTCCTTTCACAGTGCAAGACACGCTGCAAGGTCTCGCCGTGCTCACCTGATTTCATGCCATCTGCTCTCTGCCCCCTTCTATGCAACACACATCTGGCACCCTGAGGACTACACTGGGCGGCAAGCAGCAAAAACAAAGATTTGGGATATTGACATGCAGCCAAACTCAAATACATGCAAACACAAAGACGAAGCCATACACCCTGCTGAGGTCACACTACCTGTTCATGTGCTGACTTTGGTGTGCTCGTGCACACACACAAAAAAAGGCATGGCGACATTGCACATGCAGGTACGCAGCTGTGGAAACATGCTGAGAGAATTTGTGTGATTACAAAGACACAAATTTCTGCTTTTACGAGCTTTTCAACAAGTTTGCCTCAGCATGAGTTTGTGGAGTCAAGGTGAGCCTCTGCTGAAGCTCACAAAGGGCAAATCCTGTCTGAGAGCCATGCATGCGTGGGGCTGTTGTTTTTCCTGCAACCGGCTCGTATGTTCTGTCCCATTTTCCTCTCCACAATCCCTCCTTACATAAGACCTGTAATCAGCTGAGTGGTTACAGTGAGGGCACACGGCGCCTCGGCTCTAACACTGTTACATCAGCCCACTGAGGGCGAGCAGTAGGGAGAGGGAAAGAGGAAAACCCTGCCCTACTTTTCAGTGCCAGAACGGCACGAAGTGAGCATGTGGTGCGAGAGGGGAGAGGGAGGGTCCGAATATTGAAGGAGAGGTGTGTGTGTGTGTGTGTGTGTGTGTGTGTGTGTGTGTGTGTGTGTGTGTGTATGTGTGTGTGTATGTGTGTGTGTGTGGATACAAACAGGAGTTATCACATACATAGATTCTGGGGCAGTTTTGAAAGCCTGTTACATAAGACTCTTTCCAGGTTTAGCGCAACTCAGATAAGTTTCTGAAAGAGGGGAAAGACATTCAAACACGTAGTGCACAGTGCTTTACTTGCATGGAGAATCTTTTAAAAAATATGAAATTTATTTAGTGAGAATCTCTGCATAACCACCTGACTCGAGGCCTCAGGGACGCAGAACACTTAATGCATTGAGCAAATCCTGACTTGTTGTCCTCATCTCTTTTATGCAACACTTTCTCCTCGCTTGTTTTTCAAGCTGTTAACATCATGTTGTTGACGAGACGGGTTCATTTGCTGATAGTGATCTGATTAAGAGTCAGCAGAAGACTTACGCAAGCAGACACAGACAACAGCTCCAGGATAGCAGCTTTACAAGATTACCATATTAAATAGACCTCATGACTGTGGCCAGAAAAAACTCAATTTCTACACCGATGTGAAGGGAATAATTTTGTCTTTTGTTTTTATATTGACTTGTTTGTCTTACATGCTGCGGGCTAAAGGAACAGAACTGTGGCCCCATACTCCGCCAGCAGGGTTGGTTAAACTAGGTGCTGGGGTCAAACTTTTTAGTGCAAGTCAAAATGTGTCTGCAGCATAGTTTCACAAGGTTAAATCACAAAAGTCTGTATTTTATTTAGAGTTATTGCATGGCTGCTTGTGTTTAGAAAATATGCAACCTTCCTGAAGTTTGACTGCTTTCATTTGATGCAAATACAAGTAGAAAAATATGTTTTCATTTCTGAAAGTAAGGTACTGAAAAAAGTTCAGTGTATGTGATAAGACAGGATTAACGCTTTGGAACCTACAGCGACATCACTTTCCTTGTGCTGCTTTCAGAAGCCTTTCACAAGTATTTAAACCTTCGCACCATGAGCAATTTGGTGCAATTTCTTCCATAAAACATGTACATAAAAGGGTCAATGAGCAACTTGGACAGAAATGTTCAACAAATTGCAAAAAAAAAAAAAAAATAGATTTAAATCTTGAGGTCAGAGGTCAAGGGACCCCTGTGAAATGGTCAGGCGATTTTTCCATCGCCACATTTTAACCCAACTTTGGAGCGTAATTCGCTCCCTTACTGTAAGGCTAGCATGACATTGTCATAGTTCTAGTTCTTCTAGTCTGATATGATACCAGACTCATCACTGTAGTTTCAAAACCCAGCCTAGTACAGCCTCTTAATGATGAGGATGTCAGTCAGAGATTAACGTGATTAAATTAAAGCGTTAAATACGGACCTTAATTGCATTGCAATTAAGACATTAATGCTGACAGGCCTAGCTTTTTTCAACTAACTTCCAAGTAATTTCCTTTACCTTTCTTTCTGCACGGTGAACATTTTTGGGTCACTTCTTCTTTCCATGTTTTTCTTTTTCTTTTTTTTTTTTTTTAAAGAAATCAAGCCAGCATCTCAGGTTTCAAGGGGTTAAAAGGCTTCCTTTTACCTTACATAAGGAAACTGGTTCAGAAAAACAACTTCAGTTTTGAATGATGTGTAACTTTAGTTTATCCCCCACCTCTTACCATTGACTGCTGAGTCATTCCTTGAAGAAAACAGCTCATGAGCCAATCAGCCTCAGCCTTTTGCCCCTAAAGCAGCTTAGCCCTCTACGTGTCCCGCTACAGAGCCATTAAGCCTCCTGGGAGCTCTGCTGATCCTGCCGCTGTCAATCAGCACAGCAGGTTCGGGCCAACTCATAATTCACTCTCTTATTCTACACATTCAACATGGTGGCACAGCGGGGCCTCCTTTCTGATTACTCCTACTTCTCTCTCCTCTCCCAGTCAGCTGCCACCCTGGCTCCTGGCATCAACACGGGCCGGTTATGTAAGGCCTGTTTACACCACCAGCTCCCTCTTCCTTTTTATCCATCTCCCGCCTTTCCAGCTTGACACCTTGGTGAGCGACAAAGCCATCTCTGTGCTTATTGGAGGGCTTCTCAGGCTGCCACCGCCCAACTGGTAACCACGGAGATCTGCTCTTTGAAGCTACGACGACACCACCAGACAGGAGGGTTAAACGAATGTAAAATGTTTATTATCAAGATTCTGCACAGGCAAGAAGCAAGACAGAGTGTAAAATATGCCCAGCAACAAAAAATATAAATGCAGTGATCTGGCTGAAAAACACCGCGCTGAGTGAAATAATTAAACTTCAATAAAGTGAGTTTAAAAGGAGAATCCCCTGCCCGCTCTGGAGTTAAAAGAGAGCTGGAATGTTGATGACACTGCTGCCTGGAAAGTCACTTTGCAGAGGCTTTTTAAAGCTTTCCAAGAGGTAGCTGTAGAGTGAACATGAACCGTGCAGAGGTGGGGGGGAGGGGGGAAGGGGGGGTTAAATCACGCCTGCGAGGGGCTGAGGGTGTCAGCGTGCCACAACAAGCCTATTGAGTAAGAGCAGTGGCACCTGTTTGGTCCTGTGACAGTTAAGGATCTGAAGTCATGAAGACAGCATTGAGTAGATGGATGGTGGGCTGGGAGGGGCACAGCATCTACACTTTGTCTCTTACATAACACGCACAAACACGCACACACACTCCGCACGGGCTGTTTTTGGAGACTCTAAGTATATCCAGAAGTGTGTGTGAGTGTGTGAGTGCATTTGCTAATGGGGTGCACAGATGAGTATGCCAGAGTCTAGTTTTATGCTATGATCCAGTGAGTGTGCTTTACGTCTGGTGCCGCAGTATTTGCTGCTTACTGCAGATCAACAACCTGGAGGTCGTGAGCGTACGTGTTGCAGAACATGTTAGCTTGTCCGTGATGATCTACGCAGGCTCAGGTTATTAATGGAAAGTCATGCAGGTCAATAATTTGACATATGCAGGCGCCATTTTACAAGGAGCAGGTCACGTACCAATGGATTTCTTCGAAGCCATGAGCTGATACATTGTCGCCTGTTAACCCTTTGGAACCTGAGCAGATTGGCTTTAATTTTTTTTTTTTTCAGAAATATGGGAAAATGGCGAAAAGCAACTTAACAAAAAATGGCCCAAAACTAGCCAAGATATTGGTAAAATGTTACTAGGAAATTACCTAAAAATAAGGGCTGAAAAAGTAAAAAAATAAAATAAAAAAATAAAGACAGAAAAAAATGACCTCAAGAAAGTTATAGTAGTATATATTTCTTTTTGTTTACAATAAAATTTTAAGTTTGTACTTAAGAGAGTTACAAGTGTTTGCTGGGGATTTTCCTATGTTTTTTGATCATATCTAATAATAATAATAATTATAATATAAATATTAATATAATAATTATAGAGTGCTTTTCACAATACTCAAAGACGCTTGACAGAAACAAAAGCAAAGTCAAATAAAGTCAGTGAAACATACAGAATATTATAATTATTAACAAAAAGAAATGCCTAAAGTTTAAAGCAGGTGTTGAGACTGCATCAAAAATATTTCTTGTTCACACACAAGTGTCAGGGGCCAGTCACAGCAGCCCCATATGTGTTTTTAGGATTTTAGGACATTTCTAAGATTGTAGGAACTTTCTGCAATTTCATGACATCTCTAGGTTTTTTAGCACATTTCTAGGATTTTTGGATGTTTCTAAGATTTAAGGACATCTTTAGGGTTTTTAGCAAATTTTTGAGATTGAAGGACATTTCTAGAATTTGAGGACATTTTGAGGATTTCAGATTATTTTAAGGATGATGAAAAAAGCTCTATTTTGATAATGGTTTGTTGTGAACTCCGGCCCCTTATGTATACTACAAGTAGAAAAACAATTCCCTGTGTGAATCTCTTTATTTTTTTACTGTGAATCAGATAATGGTTGGGGGTGGGGAGTGCCAAATTTGATCTGCGGGTTGTAAGTTGAGTATCACTGCTGTAAGGGGTACCACCAGACAACCAAACAAATTAAATAAATTAGGATTTAATACAGGATAAACATGGGCTAAAACCTGCAACTCCAATTAATATTCTTAATCTAATGTTCCACTGTGAGGCGTCATCGCAAAGTGTCTTAATATTTTGGAGAGAAGATAAACAACTCTGGGGAAGGAAGGAGTGGTCTGTTCAGTGTGTTAATTTTACACATCATGCAGGGGGAAAGCCAGGAAAAGGCTGGTGGGACTGTGTCCTGACCCATTTCTTTGTGTAGTCACTAACACACTTACCCTCTCCCTCAGGGCTGCCGTATCAGGTCCAGCCTGAGCACGGTTCTGGGCCCTGGATGAGCACTTTCTGAGGCTAACAACAGCTCTCCATCTTTCTCTCTTATGCTCACTTTTTCCCAGAAATTTTCTTGGCTGGGCTACGACCCTAGATTACCTCAAAAACAAATAAACAGACTGCTCTGAGAAAATCTGTGGGTATGTTTTTGTCCTGCTTTTCATTTAGACAACAAGAAGCCGTCTGTCCTAAAAAGGGGGCAGGCAAGCCATCGTTATGTAACACAAGGAAACGTGGTGCATCTGCTAATATGTTGAAAATCCTCTCTGGACCATACATGATCCTGCAACAAAGCTCACTTGTCCCTGGACCATGCCAAAGAAGGAGAAAAACACCTCACCTAAATTCTGAAACAAGAAGCTTCTTTGTGATGGTGTCTCCTCTTAGAGCCAACCGCTCCACTTATCAAGTTCAATTTGGGGTTCTTTTCTAGCAGCTCAGGTAAAGTAAGAAAACTGCCTTGTTAGAAAACGGTGGATTCTCTGTAACTTCTACAAATTCTCTAAATAGTGCAATAGCCGTGTAACATAACACTGAGGCTGACATATGAAGCAAAAGTTCATACGTCAGATGAGCTGAGGGATCCTGTAAAAAGGCCTGGGCAACTTTTGCTATTTTTATACTGTCCAATTGTGGTTACTCAAGATCAATTATAGGCGTCACAGCAAGCCAGGGAAAAATTCCGCCCCAGTATTGAGTCCTAAAATCCGGAAATGATCAGCAATTCTTAGTTCTGATTGCAAATTAGTTAACCCTTTGAAAACCGAGCAAAACCAGTCTGATTTCTTTCAAAAACATGGGAGGAAGATAATGAGCAAGGAAAAGAAATGACCCAAAAATTAGTAAAAAGTACAAGAAAATTACCTGGAAATTGGTTACAAATAAAAAAATAAATAAACAAACAAAAAAGTTTTTAAAAAAATATAACAATTCTGTAACTTCATTTGAAATATGTAATTATGCTAATTATAAATTTTGTTTTTCCCAAGCTTTTTTTCCACCTGGACATTTTACCTGAGCTTTTTTTTTTTTTTTTTTTTGTAAATAATCTAAATTTACTAATTTCTTGCCATTTTTGGAACATTTCTTAGCAAATTGCTCACTGACTTTTTCACATATTTTTGAAAGAAATCACACCAATTTGCTCAAGGTTCACAGGTTTAAATACTTGTAAAACCTGTCTGAAAACATGAAAAGTGATGTCACTCCTGATTTCAGGAGTTAAAATTGCTTTAATACCAGCTAAGGTAAAAACAATCATGAATCATCCCTTCAGCTGTTGATAAACAATCTGATCAGCATGAGCCCGGCTGTAGGGAGCGGCTTTTTCTCAGGTAGCACCACAGAGCTGCTGAAATCTATTGGATCTCTCAGGAGGCCTCTGAGGGATTGTGCCTTTTATTGCCATCTTTCCACCGGCGGAGCATGACCCAGTTAAGAGTCCGGTTGGAATGTTTGGAGGCCTGGGGCTCTGGCCGTCAATCAGCCCGGCAGAGAGGCAGGCAGCAGCTTATGTAACTGCAGTCATGTGAGGGCCTTTGTGTACATTGTGTGTACAGAAATATTTAACCAGTGAAGCCGTTCATTATTGCAAACATGCAAACACAAGACTATGACACGCTTCAAAATGAATTAATAACTTGTGCATGTTTCTCTCTATTTTTCTGCTCAATCAGAAAGCATGCTTCTTCTTGAAAAGTTAGCTGAACTGATATGTATCTTTTATATTGTTTTTTGATCGAGGAAGAGCCTAATAAAGACTGCACCTCTTTCTTTTTATTTAACGTGACTGCCAGAATCAGGAACAAATTTATCGCAGGATTCCTAAAAATTCCCACCCCTAAAAACAACACTATGCAAATAGCCTATTATGCAACAGGCCTGTTTATGCAAGAGAATACAAAGGAGCACACACACGCAAACCACAAAACCAGAATACACTGGTAGACGGCTTACAAGTAGCACGCCCTCACACACTTGGTCACAAAAACATGCATGCACATATTCAACTCCATGCATGCAGACATGCAACTCTACACGCAAACACCCAAACACACACACACACGTAACCCTGCAAAGATGAAATAATGCAGTTGCAAACACAGCAGCTCCCTCCCTTTTCAACCTGCTTGCTGTTAGGTTCGCAAAGAGTTAGTGTTGCCATAGCAACCCCCAGCTGGCTGTGGGGAGGCGATGACGTGTTTGGCTGCACAGCTTTGACCTCTCCCAGCAGACTACTGTTCCTCTTCCTTTCTCACTTCCCTTTCTCCTCTATACATATAGCCTCTACGTGGCTCAAACTCACTTTCCCTTTTTTCACAACTCCAAATGTCAATAAGTTCAAACACGTCTGGAAGCTTTGTGGACACGACTGTGAAGTCTGGCTTTTAAAATGTGCCCAGGTTGCTACTCTGACAGCTGGCTTTCTTTCCTCCTCCTCGGTCATTTCATTTGTCTCTGTTGACAGCAAAGGAGCTTCAGGGGAATAACTTAAATTCCTCACAGCACAGCTTTGAACCCCTGAGATAACAGCCCCTTGTTGAGATTCTGCTCATGCCTCTCCATGGGGAATGCTTTCAGTTGTCCCATTTAATTGCAGGTCGGACATGTGAGTCCTGGACTTCATTAACACTTCACATCCGCCCTCCTCTGAGCTGTTTGTGCTTTGTACTCTTGAACCCCGTGACCTGCGCTTTACCTGGATGACTGTGTTTCCACCCTCCAGCAGAGCGATGGCCAGCAGTATGCTCTCCTGGAAGATCCGATCGCTGGTGGCGTTCATGATGAGATCGATGACCAGATCTGAAGCCCCTTCTTTGTCCAGATGGCACTGGACCTCCGCCAAACTCAGCTCCCCTCGCCCTCCGACCCCAGAACTGACAACTACGGACACAGACGTGAAAATGTTTCAAAATAGAACATGGGTCACCATCTGCAATTTAACAGTTTGATACTGTAGCCTGCATGCAGCTTAACCGAAATCAATGTCACTGCATTCATATTTAACACTTTGAAAACCGGATCAATATCAGTTTTCTTGTTCAGACACCTGTTTAACCCTTTAAAACCTGAGTAAATGGAGTTGAGTTCTTTTGAAAACATGGGGGAAAGAAAGCCATGACCAACTTAATGTCCCTCAAACTACAAGAAATAAGCGGAATGTGATGAAAAAATAACCTAAAAAATAGTTTTGAATAAGACTGAGTATTATCTTTAAATTATCAAAAAAAGGGAAAGATGTCCCAAAAACTATATTTATGATTATGATATTGTATTTAAATTCCTTTTATAGAAAAAAAATAAAATATACTTTTAGAATACTTTTTTTGTCCAGCATTTTTTTAAGGTCCTTTTTTTGGGGCATATTTTCATTTTATTGTACCTTTTTTTTAAAAATATTTTTTTCGCTAACTTCTGGTCCTCATCTTGTTAAGATGCTTGTCGCCTTAACGATGCAGTGCACGAGCTCACACACATGCATTTGCTCAGGCATGCTACTCTTGCACAGAAATATTTTCGCAAAACTGCATGTTTTTGGGAAGTATCGAGCATACAAGTGGATAAATGAGACTTGAACGATACTGCACCATTTGTATGAGAGTGCAAACAGAGTTTTTTAGTTTTGCTGTTGTGAAACGCGGCCCCAATTTACCTTCATTCATCCTGAATTTTCACTTTTTGTGGATTCTTTGTTCACTCTAGGCGTATGCAAGAAGAATGTTTTCTGTATGAGCTGAACTTAACACAGGGTGAGCAATTGATATACATATGATTATTTAGGGATGAAGTACCCCTTTAATAAGGCATCTGGATAAAAGGAGTTTGCATGCACAGAAAGAACCACAGGTGTCTTTGCTATCCAGCAATCCCACAAAAATAACATCAGATGTGTCTGTAATCCATGGAGGTACTTTAACTCCTGCTGCTGCTGCTGGCTACCACAGCCAGCCGGGGAAAGAGTGGTGAGATAACAGCACCCATCAGAGCCATCTCTGGCTGGGCGAGCCACTGAATCAACAACACATCCCATTCTAGACAGAGCTTGGCTCTATGGTCGCCTGGCAACAACACGGCCCACGTTATGCCGAGGAGTGAGCCAGTATGCTCAGTAGCAGAGCCGAGGTCCAAGGGCTTAAAGGAGTACAAGGCCATGGCTGTGAATAAGATCTCCTTTCCTCCCCCTTTGGCTCTGAAGTATTAGAGATGAAAGATGTGTCATAGCTGTGATGAGAGAAACAGAGCGACTCGCTGGAATGAATAAATGTTGTTACGAACAATCTATTACATCTGTAAATGTCAGTCTCGATTGAGCAAAGATTGAGGGACAAATGAGACTGTTTTCTGCACATATCTGTGTCCTTGTGAACTCAATGCATCGATGCCCCCACTGCATATCAACAGCGTGGTCCAGGTGGGCGATGTTGACCCACGAGAGAGTTATGTTGTGTTTACTGCTACCCAACGGAAATTGTCAGTGACATCTGTTATTATGACTTCTTTGTAATCTGTGTAAATAACAGACAAACATTTCCGACATGAGAGGAACTACCTCAGATAATTTATAAACACTTTCCTGTGAAACTCAATGATTGAAATCATTTCTTTAACTTTTTTTACAGCCACTTCAGGGGACCAATGTTTTTCACTAACAAATGCATAAATATAACTGAATTTATTCACATGTAAAATAATGTCTTATGATTGCTAGAATTTAAATATCTTTAAATTGAAATAAAAAGTAACAAAGTTAAAAAGCAGAGAACGCCTTGTATGGGTGACATTTTCTGCAAGAGATGCTATAGTGGTTTAAACTCCACATCATTACTGATTTGACTTGCTTATAATTCCTGATCTTTAAATATTTTGGGGTCAGATGCATAAACAATGAAAATGCAAAAAAAAAAAACAAAAGATGCACCTTTTCTCACACACAAACTGGGAAAAAAAGTGCACACCTCACTCATCTCACTCATTCTTTTATCAGTTTTAGCTGAGACAGCCGCAAATGATGATATGGATAATGGAAATGGATAATATTGTTTTTGGGCTGTTTTCCATTTTCACTGTTTGTGTTTTTATTTTTTCAGGCAACACAGCACTCTGTAAAATTCCAATGAAAGGCACATATATGATTTTCAGCAATATTTTTTATTTAAATTCATCTCCCTGATGGTTTAACGTCTTACTGTGAAGCACTTTTTAAAGACAGCCTCAACATGAGCGCCATATGAATGAATCAATGATCATCCTTTTGAAATTTAATAATAAAAAAAATGTCACTGCTGTATGTAATAACAATTGCTTTGGCCCCATTGGAGAATTTGCTGATGTGACACAGACGGTAAAATTGCACTTTTTATCAACCTTATTTTTCATTGACAGAACTAATGAGTGATTGGGGGACACAAGTATTGATATGCAAATGGCTAAAGGGCTGAAATTATAGCAAACTGGGTTTAGAAATGAGGCTCGTACTTGTGCACCTAATACCACAATGACTGAGATCGAGAATCAGGTGACTTTGAAAATCTGACAAAAAGAATGTATATAAAAAGAGGATAAATATCTCTGAAGATTATTACTGGTGGCCTGTATGAAATCCCTAACCAAGAAATGGCTGAAAAAAGAAATACCCATGTTGACAAATGGCTTGATGTAATATACAGTATTCATTTAGTGGAGAGAATGACTTTAAATTTGAGAAGGATACCTTTAGTGAAAACTGAAAAAAATGATAGTGTATATTTCAGGAATCAAACATGACTTTGTGTGAACAAGTATCAGAGACACACTGCAGTGTAATAAGTAGCCACCCACTGCCTACATGTATCTGTTTTGATCCAATATCCTTGTCTACAGAACCTAGTTTTTTTTGTTTGCTTCTTATTTTTTACCCTTATTTCATTTGTTTTTTTTTATTAATTTACCTACCCCCCCCCCACACCCTTTTTTCTTTTCCCCCCCCTTTTTATTTGTTCTTTCTTGTTTTTTTCATTTATTTCTTTATCTTTTTATTTCATTTTTCTTTCTTTAACTTTTCATTCATTGATATTCCCATTTTACAATTAAAAGATATTCATGTTAATTTGGTTGGGGTTTTTTTGTACATTCACATATACCAATAAAAAGAGAATTACAGGGGAAAAAAGAAGAACGTGTACGTAAAGCTCAAAGATTTTATGTTTTTCTTTGTTCATAACTGAACTAATCTGTTCCTGCCTGCCATGAACCAAACTATTCTAATGTTTGATTCACTTTGTTGTCCTTTTGTGTTGTTCTTGTTGCTGCACTGACCCAGTTTCACAAAGTAAATCATTTTCAAAATCATCTTATCTAATCTTCATGAGCATAATCATACAGATGCACAGATACTGTATTGTTTGACACACACCTGTAGGTGATTTCCCCTGCGATCCAGAAGAGAGTGGACCGTTGCTAAAGGCTGTGAGGCTATCTCTCCTCGGGCCAGGTTTGACGTTCCCATAGTATCGATTGACCAAGATTTGCCTCAGAGCTTCGCCCTGTCAGTGAGAACAGATGTTAGGAGATGAAGTCCAACTAAAGTAACCACATCACAGGAAAGGAGCTGGAACCCCAAAGTCAGGGTTAACGTGCTATGGTAGCAATATGAGACCAGAAGAATAGACTTACACCAATAGTCTGAAGTCCCACATTAGAAAGCCAACATCATTAGGCTGTGAAAAGGTTATACAGATACCTCTTTGGAAGAACTTGTGATATTTCCTTTAGAGAAACTCAAGGCATTTAAATAAAAAAAGACTTTGAAATAATTGCGCATGTACAGATATATGTATCAGTAGACATAAAATAAAACAAATACAACCTCGAATTACCGCATTGCAGTTGTGTACCTCCACAACCAGTCAAGTCCAGTTTAAATCCATGTCTGTTGAGATTCACATGGTAGTTGACAATGCTTCATATATGGAGGTTGCTGCAAAGAGCTACAAATTGTAAAATGTGGATGTGTATTCGGCACATCTACCACAAGGTACAGGTGGACACCAAAAATTAGTGTCACTAATTCAGTATCTGGCCAAATGTCTGCTCTTCTGTACTCAAGTCATGATGTTGAATATGGGCCAGAAAAGCATCTTTGCAAAACATCTTAGGTCACAGTAAAGTTGACTTTTGACCTTTTTGATGTAAAATGTCATCATTTTAACCTATTAGACATTTGTGTGAAATCTTGTCATAATAACTGTATGAATTCTTGAGGTCTGGCCAAAGACGGGTTTTGTGAGTTAACACTGATCTTTGACAACCAAAATGTAATTAGTTTATCCTTGAATCCAACTGGACGTTTGTACCAAATTTAAAGAGGATTTCCAACAAAGCATTCCTGAAACATCATGTTACAGAGAAAGGGACAGGTGTAAGGTCACAGTTATCTTAACCTTTAACCACCAAATTGTAATCACTTCATTCTTGAGTCCAATCAGCCGTTTGTGCCAAATTTAAAGAGGATTTCCCACAAAATGTTCCTGAGACATCCCGTTAACAAGAATGGGACAGATGCGGGGTCACAGTGATCTTGACCTTCGACCACCAAAATGTAATTGATTCATTCTTGAATCCAAGCATTTGTGCCAAATTATATAGAATTTCCCTCAAGGTATTCCTGAGATATTGCGCTCATGAGAACGGGAAGAACACAGGCCACAGTGATCTTGACCTTTTGATCACCAAAATGTAATTAGTTCATCTTTAAATCCAAGTGAACCTTTGTGCCATATTTGAGTAAATTTGCACAAGTAGTGCTTGAGATATCGGTCCAAAAGCATAAGATGAAGGTACGTATGTAACATAATGCCAAACAGCACGGATGCCTACAAATTTAATTACACAAGACGGTGAGAGTGCCATAGCCTTGAAGACTAATCCTAATAAGATATACCCCTTTGAAGAAATATTTGACCTTTGCCCTCTGAACTCAGTTAGTGATGTTCAAAGGCGACATTCACTGCTTGCCTATATTGGTTTGATGTAAATCAGTGCAGCACAGTCACCGAAACAGTCCTTTTGGACCAAACATGTCACAAGCCATCAAAGAAAAGAGGAACACCAATGTGCCACACATGTTACATATCATGTAACTGGCAGGGGAGTGAGAGAGCGCCATGCTGTGGAAGCAGCATAACTGTGAGGGCATCACAACAGTCCTCATGCTGGAGCACTGGACCAGACCCAAGCAAACTAAACTCTGTACCTACCCGCCTTTGATCCTCCAGTTGCTTCTGTGGCTGGTTTGGATCAAGCTCCTTAAAGGTGAGGTGAGTAAGCAGGAAGCAATAACATAAGAAAAAATAATAAAAATAATAAAAAAGTTAGAAAAAAATGGGAAAGTAATTAGAAAACAAAAAAGGGAGTTAATACTGTGCAAATGAGTTACTTTACAAGCATGCAGGAAATTAGATCAAGCAGTTAAGAGGGAAGTGGTTGTGTCTGGAAAGGTGTGAGGTCGAGTAAAAATCATGCAACGCTTCGTGCAAGGACGGACTGACAATCAGTCTAAAACATCATACATAGAGTTAGTTATTCAGAAGTTCATTTTAGAGCTTATTTATGCCCACTCTTGACAGTCAGGTGTGCAAATCAAACAATGTTGTCTTTGGCCTGTGGTGCCTTCCTAATTACTCTACAGTCACAGAGGCAAAAGAGCCCAAATTATTTACATAAGAGAATGACAAGCTGCCAGAGGGGGAGAAACACAAACTATGAGAGTGAAGGAAAAAAAAAAAGGAGAGAAGCTTTGTCTAGGTTACATAATGGAGCTGTGAGCTACTGACACACACTGTAAGCAACAATCTGGCATGGAAAAACACCTCACCCATGGCTTAAACTCCCCAACCCTCCACCCACCCCACCAAGAAAAGGTCAGGAAACTGGACTTGGCTCAAGAAGAGGAGGAGGGTAAGATGAAGGGGGCACCCTACTAGGAAAAAAGGGAAGAATGGATGAGTGGACAAGTAGGAGGCGGTGCATGTATATGTGGCATAATTCAAGTTACAAAGAGGGAGCGATATGCCCAAGGGGGGGGGGCTAAGATATAAGATAAGAATGGGATGTGACTCTTATCTATGTAGATAAAGAGAGAACACAAGTGTAATGGAATGGAGTTGATCTTTGATCAGCGGTGACCCATATTAGTGGGCAAATAGGGGTCTTAAACACACCTCTGCAGGGACTTCAGGCTCGGGCGGAGGTGCCAGCTGATTGGAAATAAAAGGATGATGTT
Source organism: Plectropomus leopardus (assembly GCF_008729295.1). Taxonomy (NCBI): domain Eukaryota; kingdom Metazoa; phylum Chordata; class Actinopteri; order Perciformes; family Serranidae; genus Plectropomus; species Plectropomus leopardus. The sequence goes on from NC_056464.1 coordinate 5,647,961, forward strand.
AGTCAGAGTTTGAAGATGTTGAATTAGTTATGTTGCCTCCAAAGAGTAGCACTCTCCCTAAAATCAAGCAAACTTGTCACCCCTAAAAGCTGCTATTTACTAATGCATCTATTTGGCTTCCTGCTGCTCATTAAGATTGCCAGTCACATGCATCATAAATGTGCGTGACTGATAGAGCCGGAGGCAGAGAGAAAGCGGACAAAAACATGTTGCTCTTCAAGACCTTGGTGATAATGGATTGTTTACAGTATGAGGGGAATTATTTTAGCTCAGTGTCTCGTGTTATGTGTTTTCATGAAGCCAGTGTGATGGGTACAGCGTGGATGATAAGCAGCATTAACCTAGTGCAGCAAGAGAGCAGCGTTTTGACCTTCATCACACTTCAAAAGTTTGGCTACAGCGCTGTGTTTAGTATCCTGTGGTTCACTGTGAACCTCCTGTTGCAAAGCGTTGCTGCTGTTACTCTACATGACAGAACAGGTCTACGCAGATAAAGTCAAAAATATATACACTCATATTTTTGCCAAGATGTACAAACATTTCAGTGCGCTTTTTGGATGCTGTACAGGGCACATGACAAATATATGTGACTCAGCTGATTTTTGATCTGTTCAGTTTAACTGCTGAGATATCTGACTGTGACATGTCGGAAAGTTTGTCTTAACAAAAAAAAAAGTGATACGTCGGTGGTAAAAATAAAACATTATGACCTCATTTCCAGATTTCTGGAAAATCTGATTAAGAAGTGCATCTAATCTTTGAACAGTAAATGTTGGTTTTTATGCAAAGAGCTGAAATGGGTTATTAAAACCAAGGCCGTAACTGATGATTATTTTCCTTGTCGATTATTCTGTTGGTTATTTTCTTGATTAACTGATTATTTATGTGGTCCATAACATTTCTGAAAATGGTGAAAAATGCCAATCATTGTTTCCGTAAATGCTACTCAAAGATATTAAGTCTTAGTATGAAAAAACAGAAAATCAAAACATTTAAGAGGCTGGAATCAGAGGTTTTATTCTAAAAAAAAAAAAAAATACTCAGACTGATTTATCATTTATTAAATTAGTTGGTGATTCATTTAATAGCTGGTAAGTAACTGACTGCTTTAATAAAAGCATCTAATTTTCAGTGCATTTTCCAAACTAATGAAACCAATAGGTTCAACAATTCATTTAAAAAAAGAGGGTCGAAACCAAATAAAAACAAAAAAAAGGTCAGTTAAACATTCAATGATAATAAAATAAAAACATATTAATAATAAATTAAACAATAATAATAATAAATTAATTAATTAAATAATAATAGCCTTGAGCATAAGTATTTGGTATTTATGACATATTTAACATTTTGATTTAGCACTGGGGCACTTTAATTGTTTTATCTTTTCATGTTTTATCTTGTCTGTAAACTGTGTCACACACACCTAAAAGCACAGAGGGCAGCCTATGTGAGAATATACACCACAAACATGCAACCTAACATGGGCATACACTATATCTTCCTTTGTGATCCAGTCATATTGGTTTATGCTGATTCATTGTGCAACTGGACAGGAATTTCCCTATAACAAGCCCCCTTATATGTCAACACTTTGATTTCCACAGAAAAACGGTGATGCATTACAACTGAAGCTCTATTTAACAGCAGCACTAACATCACCGAATTCAAAATCTAAGCACTGCTGGAACATGACAGCTATCGTACGTGTAATCTGACCTCATTCGCTGCTTGCCTGGATTTTTTATTTTGGTGTGTAAACAGGTGCATCAGATGGACAGCTTGACCCCATAATTGTCAGCATCAGTTCCACTTGTTACACTCCACAGAATGTGTGATAAAACCTCCACAGACAAACACAATGAAATTCAGGGCATTTGAGGAAACCGAGGCAGTTAAGGTCATATATTCTCAGTGACCAGAAAAATCTGTTTATTCTCTCTGGGATGTTGCACTTTTTGAGAGGCTGCCAGTGGTCAAACCATCGCTGTTTACAAAAACATAACTGAAAGCCTCGCCATACCACAAATCAGTCAGACACCATGAGCATTGCTTTGCCTCACCTCACCTCACCTCACCTCACCTCACTGGGAAGCCATAAAGAAAACTGGCAGTCCAAAACAAAGAAAACAAGTGTTCAGGAAAAAGGCCAGAAGCTGGTTTTGTAAAGCACTCTGCTGACAGTATAAAATGGGACTGCAGTAGAGGCAGACTGCAAACAATTAACAGGTGTTATGTTGGCTGAAGGGTACACTCACAGCCCAAAGTGAACCCCAGACTTTCCCATGCCACCCCCTCCCCTGCCGGGGTGGAGGTGCACCACTGCTACTGTCTCCTGATAGACATCTCTGCTGCACTTTTATTGCCAATTACCACTGAAGGTCACACATCAGTGAAGAGTTTAAAATTCCAGGAAAACTGAGTAAGAAAAAAAAAAGGGAAAGAAAATTGTTGGCTCTTATGTAACTGCTTCCTGAGAGCTGGCTGGTGCCCAAGAATCGTGCAGCATTGAGTTAAGGAAACTGGGACAGTGCTGCTTGTTGTTGAGGCACCTCTGCAGCTCCCCCTGTTGAACGAGAAAAAGAATAACAGCCGAAAGTCTCCTGATTTCACCCGCAGCGGCAGGCAGGAGGATAAACCAGGACAAGCAGAGTCTATCTGAGGGCAGTTTGGCAGAGTGAGGGATGGGTGTGGCAGCTGGATGAATTACGCTTGGAAATGTTTGAGAGGACAGTACAGGGGAAGAAAAGCAAGGCTGGGGAAGTGAAAGTGAAATATTTGTCAAAGGAGCAGCAGGGATGTGGTCTGAAAAATGCACGAGGTAAAACAATAATCTAGAAATCTCTAACAAAACAAACAGTAATTGGTTCGGTATAATGAGGATGTAAACACAGATGGATGGAGACTTACAGAAACACACACACACACACACACACACACACACACACACACACGCACACACACACACATACATACACAAAGGCCACTGCCAAACAAGAACAGAGACAGTCCCTTATGTAACCCCAAAAGCATCCTCAATCACTACAATACAGAGTACCAACACATTGGTATGGACAAAATTTCAAAACTTTTTCATGACTTTCAAGGCCTCAAAATATTTTTTCTTGTCCCACTTGCCTGGCATTTTTCAGAAATATAAGATTCAAATTCTATTAAAATCCCACAGGATTTGTTCAAGGACCATGGAAAATTTGAAAACAATAATGGCCAAATTATTGTGTTTTCTATATAAAATAAAAGTCACCAAAAAATTAAATACAAGAAAAAGAAAATACATTTACGAAAGAAAAAAAATGCCACAAAACCGTTTTTTTTGAAAGAAGAAAAATTAAAACAAACAAAAATATATTTTAAGTTTTCTATAAAAATCATCAAAAATTTCTAAAAAAGGAAGAAGACAATTGCCAAAAACTTTTTAAGAAAACATGCTTTCAAAAGGCAAAATAAACAGTACAGCCATTAAAAGTTGGTTTTTGACATGCCTAGTTGGCTCACATGACGGAAGAGACAAAGCATGGTGGAAAAAAAAAGAAACTTTTATGATGAACAAATAAACAAAAACATAGCATAACCAAAACACTGTCACACATCGATGCATAAAAGCTATATTACGTTGTCAAAATAATTTAATTCATTCCATTTAATACATTACAATGATTTTTCCAAAACTTTCAATGGCTTCTACTAGTTCTATGACTTTTCCAGGCCTGGAAAATGTGATTGTGGGAGGTAAAATGCTAAATCATTTCCCAGTTTTAGGACTCATTACTGGGATTCATTATAAGAGAGAGGTATCGTCTTCATCTGACCTTTCCAATCTCCCACAGAAAGAAGCTCACATGCACATGAAGAAAACACAGAGCCGTGCACTGAACGACATGATCTGGCCCTGACAAAGAGAGTGACGGGCCGCTCATGTCTTATTTTCCCCTGGCGCTTGCATTTTATCACGTTTCTATTTCTGGAACAATGAGATAACCTCCGCTAATGGGCGAACCATCGCTCTGCTTTATCCTGCTCTCTCATCACTCCCCCTCCTGCATACACACACCCACACACACAATCCAGCCCACAGACTGGGCATGCAACAGCTCCAAGTATGATGGGCTCTGTCAAACAGTAGTGAAACTGACAGCTGCACTCATTCCTAGAGGCCTGTGGGTGGGAGTTTGGGTGTGTTGCGGTAGGTCAGAGAGCAGCGGCGGGCCAAACACTGGGGGTTACATAACAGCTATCATGGCAGTTTATCTTGCTCCCGCTAAAAGGAAGTTGTGGTTTTGGCCCTGTCTGTCTTCCACCTGAATGATACCCACACACATGCTGCCAGCCGTCACTCAGGACACTGTACGCCGTTGTTAATGTGAGTGTGTGCATGAATGAGTGACATACAGCATGTGCTGTGTGTGGGGGGTGGTTGAGAGACTATGTGTACATTCTTAAGATGCATTTGGGAGGGGTTGATGAGACAAAGCGCCCGTCTATGAGAACAGCGCTGTTTTTGTGGAAGCCGGGGATTTCCATCGCTACAGCACAGAGGGGCATGTGCAAGCAGGGAGGGAGGGAAATAAAAAAGAGACATAACAGAGAAACTGAGAGAATATCGCTTCCTGGCAACGCTGGAAAGACCCTTTCCGACAATTTCTCCATTCCCTCCAACTGACACCAAGTTCACTTCCCTTGCACTCACCGCATTCTTGATTAAGTGACTAGCTTACAGTATTATTTTCCTGCCGGCACAGATTCTCCTACTCTGACGTGTGCTTTCAGTTTTGATAAATTTACTGATTTCGTGAGAAGCTACCGAGAAGAATTTATACATTGTGTGCTTTGCCAAACAAAGCCAATAAAACAATCCCAACAAAAAGTCCACTTAGTAGCTTCAGCAAAGCATTTGAAGTTATACTATTTAGAATTTTCCTTACAAAAAGCTGTATAGATTTATACAGAAAGTACAGTCAGTATATTTTCATGTCAGAAAAAGTCGAATTATTGTATTTGTCCGACTAGAACTGGACTTTTAAAATACATGTGAAGATTATAGTCTGACTGAAATCAGACTAAATCGAAATTCTTGCAACACACCCAGATAATGTGACTGGAAGTCAAGCTCTTCAGTCATGTAAACATCTCAATCTGACTTTAACTATTTTGTTCCTTCGTCTGTAAAACTTTTAAACAATGCTGCCAGAGAAATTGTGTTACACAGTCTCATGGTGTTTTTAATACTGGGCGTGTGCAATATGTGTTTTTTATTACTGGGTAAATGCAATAGGTGTCGTTTGCAATGTGTGCACAATTTGCATTAAGCGAAACTGGAACTATGTGCAGCTGCATATCTGGTGTTGTTTTTGTTCATGCTGTGGTGTTTTTAATGTCATGGTGTGACAATTGTTTTTGTTGTAAGAGGGGAGGCATTATCTGTGTAGCACTGAGTCAAAGACAAATTTCCCCTACAGGGACAATAAAGTGTATCGTATCGTACCATAACTGGACTAAGCACTGCTTATTACAGGGGAAGGGATGAGCTTAGGTAAGGGACAAACAACTTGAAAAGGTAGTATTTTATATGTACTCTGAATAAAAAGTCACACTCTAGCCACCCCCCTCCGCGGAAAAATAAAGTAGAGTCCCACAACACTTGCGCTGACGTGAAGCGATGTACTGCAGTGGACAGGGCCACAGAAAAACATATTTTAGCCACCTAAAAAAAATAAAATAAAAATCAATAATACCAGTTCAAGTGTACTGCCTCCAACACAACAGCTGAAGGAGGCAGCGGTAGAACAGCAGCTCCGCCATTCAGTGGAGTAAAATGGAGTCTGGTGTTTTTAATATAAGGGCTTCAAATCTCAGCCGGTAAGGGCTGTCTTAGAGCAAGGTAAAGCAGTGAAAATATCCTAAATGTAATTTTCACTTTCTTACACTTTCACTAACACTGACTTTTTAAAGTGGCTTATATCAAATCAGTGAAGGCACAGTTTGTTCAGCGCTGTTTGATTATATGTTCATGAGGCAGCCGTTTTCAAACCCGTAGTTACTGTAAATAAAAAGTTGTGATTGTGATTTGGACAATAGACTGTAAAGAAAATAGGTCTGTAACAACTAAATGAAAGAAGGCATATCTCCACTTGCTATGAGGGAGTCACACATACTTCAGTCAATAAATGGATTCTCCCCCGGTACATGTATACTGGGAAAAGGACAGTAATCCAGTTAAATGGCCTAATCAAGCTATGAATGTAGCTCCACTAAACTGCGCGTGTCAACGTACTGAGTGTATTTATCTGCAGAGACTCTGGCCACGGCCTGTATTTCTTAATATTCATATTTGGGATGTTTATGGGTGTGTACCTCCACAGGTCAGGTCAGTGATGTTTAAAAAGTTAGGGATTAGGTGCTGGACTGTTAGCAGCAAGCACCCAAGAGAAGCAGCACCAAAAAAATGCAAATATAATGCCAAATAAGAGTGAATCTGTTGGCTTTTACATTTTAGTTGTTTAAAAAGTATGAAGATAAATGAACCACCAAAAAACCCTTAACTAAATTTGCTTAACTAAAAGTTCAACCCCCCCCCCCCCCAAAAAAAATATGAATAGATTTATGTGGGATAGGTCCCATCCTATGACATAAGTCACCAGTGCGTGCCATGTGAGACTCAGCTTCTCTGTAATCACACCCATAATCCCTGTGACATATCACAAACAGAAAGGAGAAAACTAATTTATCCACTTCCTTAATGCTACAGGTCACGACCACACACATATCACACATATTTTTGCAATGCAAACACATGACATGCACACCGCTGCACACACTGTGTTATGAGCTATCTGTTGGAGTGAACTGATGGCAGACTATCCCCGGCTATATATACACTCACACCTGCTCTTGTAATAGAACCATCAATCATAAGGAAGCTATGTGGCATGAAGATCCAGTGACCAGAAAAATAGAAACACCTAATTGAAGTTGACTGATAATAATAACAATAATGATAATCAAGATAATTAACTAAAGATTAAGAGCAAGTCAATGATGAAAAATGAGATAGCATGACTGAGAAGATGCACAACTCCTTAATGGGACAGGAGTATGAAGTTTAAAGAGAAAATATTTGGTTGCTCTGGTTGTTACAGTGTGACACTATTTTGATTAAAAGAAGAAAAGGAAAAGGAAATCACCCTCTGTCCCTCTATGGAAATTCCATAGCCCAAAAGTCCCCGACAATCTGTGATGAGCAATCTTAGCCGCATGTATGTGCTGTAATAATCAAGCTTTAGGAGTGCATTAAGCTGTAGAAATGGATTAACTATAGAACACTTAAAGTTGTACACCTGGATCCTCCACCACAGCATATTCAGTGAAATAGTGTTCTTTTAAAAAGTGCCCTCCAACATATAACATAAATAAGTAGACAACCACATACAGGTACAGCAGAGAAGCAAATGCATAATGCAAGCTAGACATGCTAGAAGCATGCCGCATTTTATCATGGAGATCAGGAGGAACTCTTGCAGGCACAAAACAGGGAGGGAGGGACTAAGGCCACATCCACACTAATACACTTTCATTTTAAAATGCCTTTTTCAAACAAAAACTATCTCCGTACACGTTTTAAGACAATTTCAGAAATAATCTCCATCCAAAGTAGCACGCCTGAAACGCATATCACATGACCATTCACAAACAGGAAGCTGATTATCTACTCTGCAGTTGGTTGCTTAGTTACAGAAAACACTACGGATATGGCTAAATGTAAGTCTAGAGATTTTGTTTTTTGGTTAAATGGAGAGGTGGAACAGTTGCTGAAAGTAACACTTGAGTATAAGGCTGCAAAGGTCCTGGAAAGCAGATTGGGAGTCGTTACAGAGCAAATATGGCAACAACACCATGAGCCAGAGAAAGCCATGGCAATGGGAAAGAAATAATTGCACAATAAGGATACATTTTCAAAAGGTACATAGACCTAGCTATGTTTTGGCTTGACAAGTTGTGACTGATGCATCCCAAATGGGAAGCAAACATCATCGTTTTCAAAAGTCTGAGTTCCTGCTGAGCCAGACTACAACACAACAAGGGTGTCGACAGTACGCACACAGGATAACTATCTCGGAATATATTGCTGTTTTTTGGTATTTTATTACCATCATTGGCTACAATGACCCATAAAGAAATGAAAACAGGAGATTTCTTTTTTTGTTTAAACTTAGTATTATTACTATAACTGAAACTCAAAACAATTTTTAATGAAAGTATGTGTATAAAGTCTGCCTTTAGAAAATGACCAACATGAAGGTAAGATTCTCCGTCCAGCTGCATTTTATTTTTTTCAATATTGTGGATAAGCAAATTTAGACAGTATGATTTTCATACCACGATATACCTTAAAACCTATATACAACTTGAACCCTATGCAGAGTTTTCACAGGTCTTAATACTAAACACAGGTTTAGTGTGGACGATAAGCGTCATGTTAACAATAGCTAGTGTGGTGGGGGGGGGGGTTAATACTGCCTAGTATTGCAATATTTTCATGTAGCAATATAATTTCACTACTTTATGTAAATTAAGTGAGATGAATATACTGAAAACTCTGTTAGATAAAAACAGATGTTGACAAAGATTTCTTTTGGGGTCATAATTTGCTATTGGATGATAAATCCTAATGTAGCACGATGTTTGTTATTGTAATACTCAGTATATCGCAATACGTTCAAGATCAGTCAGTAGTTATACATTTTAAACTAAAAACATATTAGTGTGGATGCAGCCTGAGCTGCGGACAGGTGTCACTGATGAGAATGCAATGCAGAGTCTACTCACAGCACAAGCACATCTAATGCTGTTAGTGGGAGACAAACCAAATGTACATCACAATAGTAAGTAAAATGATCAACCTCAGCCACATCCATTTCATCATCAAAGGCAATCAGCTGCAAGAGAAAAAGTATAGAGGCAGAGAGTTAGTAGAGCTTGATTAGTGAGTTAAAGATAAAGTGTGCAAATGTCAAGCTTGTCACAAACACACACAAACACACACACACACACACACACACACACACACACACACACACACACACACACACACACGCGCACACACACACACACACACAGCATGTCCCGTTAATGAAAACAGTGAAAGGATAGCATGTTAATTTTTGTTAAAACACCCTCCACCTTCAGATTTTGCATTACAATAATGCAATTAAATATAAAGATTGTTTGACATAAATTCACGGAAAAATACTTAAATGTTGAAATCATATTTACCAACTTTAAGTCTACAATAATGTCAAGAAGAGGCATACACAGTGGTCTGTGAAAACCTTTCACATATTGCATTTCTTCAACAATAGCTGAGATCTTTTGTGAGATTTTGCAACAGTGCCTTCCTCGTTTTTGAGGACAGCTTGTTCTAACATCTTCAGTTGTGTTATATTCTTCCCCACACTGTTTTAAGTCATTAACCTTTTTAACCTTTGTTTTTAAAAAACTTCTTTTCCCTGAAAATGTTGTGTTTCTGAAACATGTAAATCTACAAAAGGTACTCCAAGTCACACCTTGTGGTTTTGCCCTAAGATCATCCCTTTCTGGCAGGATATATTCTCTTAGAATTGTAAAATGTTATTATGCACATTGAATTTGATGCATTCATTGCCCTGTTTAGTTGTTCTGAAGCGTCTCTTACATTTCCACATGCTGTGCAGAAGACCCTGATGGTCTGCATGTTAGTAACAAGAGGATAAATCTTGCCAGTGCTCTAGATTCTCTAAATGGCTTCAGGAACTAATCTCATGCATATGTCTTGAGAGACTTTGAAACAACACAATGAGTTTGCAGGATAAATTTGGGAGCGCCTGGGGCCCAATAATTAGACATCTTAATTTTCCCATTTATTAGCTGAAGTCCCTGCTGCGCGACAAGTTTTCATTTTCCTTTTTGTTAATGTAATATGCAAAACATTGTTGTATTTATCTCTCTCCAGTCTAGTTTTTTGTGGTTTTGTTTTGTCTTATTATGTGTAAGTAATGAGGCTTTGTAAGTTTCCTTGTATACGTTACTTGTTTTTGATGAAAACTAAATCAAATTAAAAAAGAGAGAAAAAAAGATCTTGTGTCCTTCCCTGACTGGAACTTCAAGGTACAGATGTGTTTAACCTAAAATGACATGTCTCATTTTTTTCCCACTTCGACATTTAAGAATTCTTATTTCTCCTAATTAGAGTATTAAAAATAGACAGATATAGACCTCTTAGGACTAAATGCAACTGTGAATAACCTATACTATGGTTGTATCACAAAACGTCACACAAACATCGAGGCTGTAAAGTCACATTCGGCATTATAACATAAGTTTCAAAGTTCACTATTTTACTGCATAGAACAAAACTGGAAAGGCTGTGATGTGTTAACCACAGACCTTATTTCATCTAACCAAAAACCCATTCAAAGAACTCATTGACTTCGAGACGAGGGAACTGGAAGTGCAAACAATGCTAACTCATTTCCACATTTTAGAGCTCAGTCTTGCAGCACTCTATTGCGCTACTACGTTTAGCCTCATCTATGCTGTGGTCACTGCAGTCTCGTGCCATACTGGCACCGGGTCTAAGGAACCCTACTCTTGTCATCACTGTCATCTAAATGAGAAAATTAAGCATAGTGAGCGAGGGTTTTATTGAAGTTATGGCAGTTTGGATTCTACAATAGCTAAAATCAGGTCAAAATATGAAATCATGTTGTTCTACCTGTGCTTACATGTACATATGTTAATGCAATATAGGCCTACAACCGTATTCATGTCTTTTTCTGGGAACATGTAACTACTGTCAATATATACAACAAATATTTTTTAAGCTCTTAATGCGCCTTTGAATTCTATTTGCATTGGTTTTCAGTGTTTGCAATCTTTTTAATACAAGAGGGTGTATGTTGTGTTCTAAGTATGTTTATGTTCTGTATGCTCATATACTCAATAGACTTCTATGGTTTGTGTGCTGAGGGGTAAGTAGTGAATGTAGTTAATCTGCTCTATTAAAAAGTTCTCTATGGAGGTTTTTGTAAACGGACATTGTGTATTTCTGTTCATTCTGTCCATTTTGTATTCGTGAATGCACCCCCCTCCCCTCATTAATGTTATCATCCTTGTTACAATATCAGTGTTTTTCTCTTCCTTTTCTTTAGCCTTTTACCGTCAACAGCTTTTGGCAGTTCCTGCATCCTCTTGCTTGTTGTACGTTTTGCACAAGCATGAAAGGCAAACTAGTTGTCAGAAACTCCACAGAGCACTTTTAAAAAATATATTACAGTACCAGCTATTGTTTCAAAAGTGCAAAGAATAATTTTGATTTCATTTATGAAAGAGCAGCTGTAACGTCCTGCTGTGGGTTGACTTTGATTCAATCAGTAAAGACATACTGCTATTGCCGAAACATGCAAACAGAGCTGAAGCAAACAGTACAAGATTAGCTCCTTTATTAGATAATGAGGTCATTAGTAACCAGTGAATGTTGTGTTAAATGGTTGCGTGAGAGAGATGAAATGTATCATAGTAATTGCACCTATTTCAATGTTACAAGCCCATTAGATGTCCGTTATCATTTGTTATCACTACCTTTATAATGCTTCAGAAGTGGTAAACTACAACTAGGGGGAGGCTAGAAGGCGCACATCCAACATTGTGAAACTGTAGCAGTTTCATAAGGTTTCAGTTCTACTTTTGTTAGGTTTAGGCACCAAAACTATGGAAAAGTATTTTGTTACTTTACGCAACAACATGAGTATACAGAGTACCTCTGGCCAAAAGGAGAAGAATTCTTTCATTCCAACAGCAATATACTTTTAACCAAGGCAAAACAGGCACTGCTTTTCTAATGTAGCTCTTTGTAAATGTTGTGTAATTTTCTTTTTCTTGTCTCATGGGTGTGAATGCTCTTTTTTCATGTTTTTTCATGTTGTTTACACCCCTAAAAACAATTTTATGTCAGTATATGATAGACAATAAAGTATTTTGAATCTTGAATCTTGAGTATGTTTTCACGTGAAGTAACATAAAACTGATCATTAAGTAATCTAAATGCTATATGTCAATGTTGGCTTTAGGTTTCACATCCAAACAGTGATCTCTTGGATGACAGTCCTGTGTTTGTTTGACATACCCATCTACTCCAACCCTGCGTATTACATCACCATTCTTCAAGCAATGATGAATTTTTTTTTTTTAATTAAATGTGGACCAGTGTTTGCTGCATCAAGCACCAATAAACTGCCTTTGTTGAAGTGACTTTTTGCCAACGTATGGACCTTTTTTGTTGATTGTGCTATACAGGCTCCAGAGGTATCCAAGTAGAGCTCAGCCCCCTCTTTTACTTAACCGTTATTTGATCTAATGTCTTCCAGTAAGTTTGGCTCACTGGGACCGGAACACTGTATCCTGAGTGTTTTATCTCATGTGTGGGTGAATCTTGGGCATGATTACAAGCTGATGATTAAAAACAGGAACACAGAGGGTATTGTACCTTCTCCCCGTAGCCCCGGTCTTTTGTCATCATTTCCCTCAGTGTCTGCAGGACTTTGATGCACAGACGCTCCTCGTTCTCCTCCAGTAACTGCTTGGTGTGTTTGATCAGTCTGATCAGAAAAGAGAAAGAAAAGTGAGTACAGACAAATGGATTGAGGAAAGCCCCACATAACTCCACCACAACCACAGAGTGTATGAAAAAATGGATGTAGCCACCATGTGGCCACCATCTGAAGCCTCGAGTTTGGCAATTTGGCCGCCACCATCTTGGATTTTTGGAACCAGAAGTGACAGTGCACGGAAGAGGAGGTGGAGGTAACACTAATGCTGACTGCTAGCTCGGTTAGCTTGATGTTTTTACAGATGTGGCTAACTATGATAATGCTAATGAAAATTTTTGCTTGTGAAAAACAAGCTTAAATCCATTCAAACAAAATGTCTTTACCAGAAAAACTGAAAAAAAAACACCTTAGAGGGACTTCCAGAACAATCAAGCGCTGAACAAGACTTTTTTTTTTTTACCATAAAAACACAAGGAGAGAGAGCTACGGCTACACTGTGGTTATGCAACCTAACAAACAATGTGGTAGCATCTTGTCAATGGATGGCACCCAACTGTCACTCAAAGCAGCCACATCCTTAATTATGTTGAACTTTAAGGCTTAATAACACTTTAACAGGTAAGTTTTGTACAACTCCTGTTCAAAATCAGAAGGCCTATAAAATCAGAGCATATTGCTGTGGCTGATCTCCTTCATACAGTGATCATCTTTTAGCCAACCAACAAATCTGGAGGATAAAGGCCTGACAGCACGTATTGGATGTAAACTGAAAAAACAGAAAACCACAAAGTAATGGTTTACTCAGAGTGCATTTAGGAAACGTCAACACCAGTGTCAATGTTTTTGAGCTTTATGGGACCTATAGCAAGCCCAAAGGATTAATGTACTGTAAACCTTAAGAGGGTTGACACACTTTTCTGCAAACTACTGTACTTCACAATGGCAGCTATAAGTAGTAGGGTAATCCCTGCCGCCAGATTACCGTAATCCAATCTAAGAGCCTGTCAGGTAAAACAAAACACCATCAAATACACATGTATTTAATGGTGTACAGTTAATGCTTATGTTTAATTTCCACAACACTTCACCTGTTTAGACCCATTTTTTTTTCTTTCACTCTGCAAAGTTTGTTGGTCAATTTGCAAGGGGGATTTCAAACTTTAAGGCATTTCCAAAGCCTATCATAATGAAAATTAAGACCGATTTTACAATAATCAAAACTGAAGAATAAAACACGAATTGATGCAAATTAATTCAAGTAAGGGAATTTTGCCCAAATATCTACTCAAAAAGCATGATTTTTTGGAGATGTTAATGCAAGCAGCATTTTTTAAAGTAACAAATTATTTTGAGATTTCACAATGCAATGCCAGAAAAAAAGGTTCATATAATCTTTCTTTCCTTGCACTTTAAGGACTTCTGAAAGACAGATTTAAGACATTTTAATACCAGTAAAGGCCTTAATGTTAGTTGAATAAATTCATTGCCTTTTGTGTCTTTTTAAGGGTTTTTGGGAACCCTGCTTAAGCACCCATTTCAGTGAATATGTTGTTGAATACATTTTTATAATCAAAATTACCTTCTCCTGGGCAGACTGGTTAGAAGTCAACAGGCTTTCTGGTGCATTCATGGCAGGAAGCCCTATGTCCAGGACCTCTTAATTGCATGTACAATAGAATTTATAAGTACAGTTTTGTTTTAAAATGAAACCGAAAAACAAACAAACCATTACTTATATATGAGCACTAGCTGACCCAGTACAGCCCCTCAGTTTTTTTTTTTTTTCTGAGGCTGTCACATGCCACGGGCCAAGTTCTAAGTTCTCCATGTAGTTGGAGATTCAGACTTACTTTGATATGAATCCCCCACTTTCACATTTCTTGCGAGCATCTGTGTTCTCAGGGAAGAGCAGCTCTGGACGATGGAGGACATCCACCAGCACCGAGAGCTCAGCTTGGACCAGCGGCCTCAGACGGTCCTCTAGCGCTGACACTATGTCCTACAAAGTATAGGGACATACAGACAGCGCTAAGACGTGACCAGGAACTGCAGTTTTACATTGGATCCTACAACCTACTGACATAAATTCAACTAAAACACAAGAAACTTGTGCTAGTGAGCAGTTACAGAAAAGAGAGGAAGAGGAGGCAGAGCCAGGGTGGCAGGTCTGAACAGACTAAAAACCCCCCTTGCTGGATCGGGCTGAAAAAGCCTTAATCATGAAGTTTTTCAATGGAATTCAATGGAAATAATAAAGACAATCAAAAGCCCATTTTCTTATGTAAAAGTAAAAATCACATCCAATATCTATAATGTGCATTAAATTATTAAGAGCAGTGTTTCCCACAGATACAGAGTCTACTTGTGGCTGTGATGACAGGGATGGGTGGGGGGTAGTAGTAGTTGTAGTAGTATAATGACATACTCTACTAAAACTACTTTTTTTTTTCAAATGAGTGTGTGCCTCTTGGTATCATTCATTGTCCCCTCTATACATTTTTTTTGCGAGCCCGTAGACTTATCATCATCCTTTTTTTCCCTCCATAGCAGTTTTTGAATACCAGGGTGGATAACTGATCTGCTGATCTGTTCAGAGCTGATCAGATCAGATTGATGAAGAGGAACAGCTGCTACAGAGACGAGTTAGTCTAACTCTAGACCCACCAGAAAACATCTGACTTTCTACTGCTCCATCTGTGACAACAGTACACACTGAGCAAAATATCTGTGAGAATGCTTTATGAGTTAAATGAAATCAAATGAAATATTTTGCCATCAAAATATGTTTTTTATACTTATGTAAACCAGGTCTATTGGCCCTAAATTCCATAACAAAGGGAAAAATGAAAATGGGTTGGACTGAAGTAAGACTAAAGGTGTAACACAGAACTGATTGACAATTTATGCAATATGCTTTAAATAACAGTCAAAACAGGGCAGGGTCGGAATGACTCCAGAGGACAAAAGGTGTATGGCAATCGGGAGGACATAACAAGAAACAAAAGGTGACAATTTAAGTAAACCACACTGTACTTGAACAAGGCAAACCCTGTATTTGATGCACTGCCATGTCCTACTTCTCCATGCACTTACTTTCATGTCTGGTGATGATTAGTGTGAAATATGCAAATAAGTGAAGGTGCATGTTGAAAGCTGCTGGTCTGTTGGTGATTACAGTGCTGTGCGGGTTGTCTAGTAAGTGGCAGAACAAAAGGGAAACTGAACAGTGATGAAGCATACTTTCTAAGAAATGCAGTTCCATAAATTAAGGCAAGTAAGAAATGGGAAGGAAACCATTTTGGAAACGTTGTCTCAGCCTGGGAATGGGTCGATGAACCCCCCGCAAATAATCTAATGATAATATTATGACTGTGTTGATCTCATAAGCAGAATTGTTCATTTGATTGAAAAATAATATTATAATATCTGCTGCACCCTTACTCTGTGTGAGTACAGATAACAGCTGAACTGAACCAGACAGGCTGGAGACTTTTCAGACTTCCAGCGAATACTGAGTCATGTCTTACAAGAAAATAGGGAGTTGCAACTTGGCCTATGGCTAAAAACAGGATGTAATTACAAGCCACTTCTTCAGTATTTGGGTTGCACTTTTGATATATTACTGACAATCACACATGCACGCATGCACGCACGCACGCACACACACACAAACTTTTACATATGAAGATGTGAAAATAGTATGTAGTGTATGTTTAAAAAAATACAAGGGCCACTACAAGGGCCACTACTGAGAGTCAGTAGTGTAGAAACAGTCTCGCACAAAAACAGAATTATTCCTGGACTCATGACACGTGCACTGGCCAATTTTGTTCTTGCCATTGTAAAGAAAAAAAATATATAGATAGGTATATAAAAGATATGACTCAAAATTAAATCAAATTAATGCTTATTAGTTTGTTTTTTGTGCATACACATGGTCTGAGGTAGTTCTTAATATGTTTGCAGAGTACGATCCAATTCAGGTTGGAAATTGTTAATGAATCCTGGATTAGTGTGTAAAAGTATGCACACTTTAAGCACAGATTTGTGCGTACACACTGTTTGTGAATCCGGCCCATTGTTTCAGTGTTATAAGAGCAATATTTAGGAAGACAGACAAAAAAAATACACAGCTAAAAACAAGGACAACACAGCTGAACAAAGATAAATATACTATAATGTACATAAGAGTACGTGAAAAGTATATAAATAAACACATAGCAACAACGACAATATACACTGTCCTTACAAGCCTCTGTAAACTGTAAACAAGGATGTTGTTGACAAAGTTTCCATTCTTTCTGCCATTTCTGCTGTCCCAAAGTGTCATGCAAATGTCACAGCTTGATAACTTGCGTATCATCAAAATTTCGCAATTTCCCACTCATAATTACACCTTTGGAGGGCCGTTCATGTGCTCGTAACTTGTAAATACTGTAAATACAATATTTCTGAGGAGCAGGTGAAGGCAGCAGTAATATGGAATACGCTGTTTATATGCTCAAACACATGAACAGACGACTCCAAAAACATGGTCATTAAGAGGTTATTCATGTCCATGTGAACACACTCAACTTTGTATTTAACTAGAGGCATTATTTTTCCCTGTTCTATTGATCTGCTTCAAATTTTGCCAACCTGCCACCTTTCTGCTTGAGAGATTGCTGTTAGACGATATGTCTGGTTAAACTAACAAATAAAATAAAATGAATTTGACTGTGATTGTAAGAAAATATACAGTATTTTCTGCCACCGACCTGCAGCCTCTCTATGATGTTCCTGTAGTCTTTGGAGGACGTCAGGCCCGAGTCTCGCCTGGAAGTGTTCTTAGCAGACAGCCTCCAGCTGAGGATGCTCTTCTGCACCACATTATTGGACTTGACAAACAAGTTGTTCACCTGACTGTCCAAGTCCACTGGGATGGCAATGGCTCTGCTTTTAGCTGGGTAGAGTGTAGAAAAATGCAAATATTTCTATTTAATGCTTTTATCATGTGCCAAAATGCCCTTTGGAAATTAAAAATAGCGGTAAGTGACTGATGTTAGCGCAGTGTCTTACCAACGTCTGAGAGAACTTTAATGCAAGCCTCCACTGAGGCCTTCTGAACAGGGTTAAGCCAGTTACAGTGGTACACCCTGAACACTCCCTGAAGCAGCTGGACAAATACCGGCTGACGAGTCTGTAAGACAGAGAGAGACAGCAAATTTTTTTAAAAAAAAGGATAAAAACAAAACAATACTACATAGGATAAATGTAGGAGAAAAATAGTGAATAACAATTAAATAACTGGTGTTTTTGTTCCTTGACTAGGTTGAATTTAAAACCAATTTGGGCCAGAAATGGAAATGTGAGGATACTAAAGCACCTATGGTGGTCTACAGAACAGCTTTGGGTCCAGCTGTTTGTAATCATATGCCCATCACACCAAACCCGTGTTTAGCAGAGAGTACAACTAATATTCTTCACCACTGTGATAAAAGAGCAAAAACTATGAGCTGGCTGCAGCCCTAGAGTACAATAAATACCTCCGTTATCTTTCCAAGAATGGCGGCCTGTTACGAGAAAAAGAGGATCTTAACATCATGATTTATTGGTAAACCTCAGCAAGCAGAATTCTCAGAATGTGCTTCTAAGACTAAAGACTATCAAGAAAGTTAATTAACCATTTCTACTGTGATCGAGTTGGAACGAAACAATTCCACACAACAAGACAACAGGGCGCCAAGTGTGTAATACTACACCACGATGTTACTGTATGAGGGATTTGGCCATCTATGAGGGGTGGTGGTTCGGATTTACTGGGAAAGTTGTGGGCGACAGGACACCAAAACATCAAGGTCTAAGAAAAGAAGTGACCACGCTGCATGAGTGCATCATCTGCACCATGTCCCAGCGTAAAGTCTTTTGCAACAAACCCACAGATTTGGAAACAGCACAATCTGTGAGCTGACTAAGCTATGAGAACATTCAAACCCACACAGAGGAGATACTTAAGATTCATGGCCTGTTAATAAAAACCCAAGGGTTGGTAAACAAAATGCGGGGGATAGATGCCGTTACTTACATACATACGGCGAGCCATCTATGCAGAGAGAAGAATCATTTTTTATCGTATATTTAGAGAGACAGACTTATATAGAGGTATAAAAGCAGGCTTCCTCTCTGTCAAACGTCTAAACTCAAGCATAATGGTTTATAGATTTTAAATGGCAAGTGCAAGACCGCTTGTGATATGCATTTCAAATGCTGTATTTCAAAATCCAGATTACCTGTAGGCTTGTGCTCTGGTCAGAGAAAGGAGAGCTAAAGAAACATGTGACAATGCTCATGACGGTCTCAGTTACATAACGCTCCAGCATGGTATCCGCATGCTTCCTGTCACTGGTGTTGTTGCACACCTAGGCAAGGACAGAAAAGATATTAGCATGACGCACAACCACTGGATCACACTTCCTGCATGTGGGCGACAAGTAACATATGTTCACTGCCTGTTGTGTTGACACAGTCACCCAAACCCATTACATAACATGAAGCAGGAGAGCACTCTCCTTTTATTGATTACACTCTCTGATATCAGTAGATGTTGCTTTGAGATTTCGGATTCACTGGGGCTTACCCGACAAATGTCCACCAGGAAGTTCTCAAACAGCTTCCACATGTGGTTGGAGGTATAAATCTCCTTCATCTCCACCTCTGTGTCCACATAGCAGTGGTTCAGGAAGTTGATATAGGCAATCTTCACCTATTAGGATCCAAAAAAAACAAACTCATTTATGAACAGTGATCTGGTGATGCATAGACAGAACGTAGCCCTCAAACACCTGCTGTAAACATGTGTATCTGGCACACAGCATGTGTGCAGCAACATGTGTTCCTCAGAATTAATAACTAGGTCAGAACCCACAAAAATAAAAACCTGCTACACATGCTGTGTCATTGTATATTCTATTATTAGGGGTTTAAGCGCAATGGGCGGAAACCCTATTGGCTTCATGCAGGTTTATTATTATTAACCCTTAGAGCCCGTTTTAATACTACACACACTTGTATCGATCTGTGCACAAAATGCACTTTTCAAATCAAGCTTTAGAAAATGTTATACATTAATATTATTTTCTACTTTACTGTGTGTATTTTAAACCACCATCAGTCCTAATCATAAACATCAAATATCCATTAATTTTCAGAATTTTAACCCTTTTAAATGCCAGGTTTTTGCCATGATGCCGCTATCTTTTTAGATAAAACCCCCTCCACCCAAAAAAACCTGCCACCAGTGAATCGTAAAACTTGATCATCAGTTACAGTTGTAAAAAACAACCAATCTTTGTGAATATTTTCTTAGTCTTTAAAAGAACCAAAATGTTTCACAAATGACAAAAAGTGGGTAATGGAATTGCCAGCCCAGCTTTTGTCTTATATGAATGAGGGCCTGTCCGACTGTCATAAAACCTTTTGGTTATTTTTAATGCAGCTTTTAACCTTCAACAGCCCAGGCTGGCTTGAACCCCAGAAATGCAGTCTACAGGTATATTTTTAATTTTCAAGAGTCATTTCGAGTCATTCAAACCTCAGGGATACAGTCTTCATGGGTGACGACTCGCACAATATCATCCAGGGGCAGCAGCGAGTTACACTTAATCTCAGTGTAGACGTTCTTCCCCTCAGTGCAGACAGCCAGCAGTTCCACCAGGTGGATATGGTACATTAGTGGACTGTTTTCATCCATGCGGTCTCGCTCTGATCGCATCATCTGGACCAGGGTCTGGAACGAGGCACGGTCATTGTAGAACACCAGGACGTCCTCGCCTGAGTTCACCAGCTGAGTGGAGGAAAGTCACAGCAGAGAGTGCAGTCAGTTAGCCTTATTGTAAGCATCATCAAACCGCGTATAGTATCACCACTTTTTTCCTCAAACACATCTGTCTTTCTGCTTTGTTTTAAATCACTATCTCCTCTGCAGTGACGTTACAAATGTTTTTTCGCCTGGCATAAGGATCACAGAACTGACCTCTGCCATGACAATGTCCTGGCACTTCTTGATGAACTTGTTCTCGGCCTTCACAATGGTCTGCAGGAACTTGAGATACTGGACGTGCCGACCATGAGTCTCAGTGCAGTGGACAAAGTGCTGAACCACTCGCTCGTTGATCTCGCTGCACAGCTGGAAGTTATTCATGAAGATGTGCTGCATGGTGATCGCCTCCAGAATCTGAGAGATTTGGAAAAAGAGACAGTGTGAAAATTAATGATCACCTGTGCATTACAGATTTGCTTTTCTAAAAGAGAGTACTGTAATATGGAACCTTGTCAGCTGTAGAAATCAATCCGTGTGAGTGAACCTGAGATGCTTGTACTACTCACCCCTGGGTTGAGAAACAGGTTGATGTGTTTGTGGAGCAGAGCCTGATTCTGCTGATTCCCTGCACAGAAATTCTGCAGAAACTCATGAGCTAGTTTCATGATCTCCTGCATTCGGACGTCCTCGCCCTAATGCATAAAACACACAGCAGGACTTCCTGTTAATTTACTTTACATTAATGGGAAACTGCAATGCAATGTGTGAAACCTACAAAAAGCTTTAATGCTTCCTAATTATTCTGCATGTGATACAATATTCAGTGTTGCACCTTCTCATAGGGGATCTGTAGGAGCTCCAGCACCACGCTGTGAGCTCCCATGTTCCTCAGCAGCCTCTGCTGCTGCTTTTTACTCTTCTTCCCCGAGCTCCCCTCCTGGACACACAGCTTACTGAGGCGCAGCAGAATCTGCACACACACACACACACACACACACACACACACACACACACACACACACACACACACACACACACACACACACACACACACAGCGGGAGGATTTTAATTTCAGGCGACAAATTACTAACATGAAAAACAAGTTAATATATAAATGAGCATACCTCTTTTACAACCCTGTAGTTGTAACTGCTAGTGCTTTCTGTCGACTTCTTGTCTGAAGTAGGCGAGTCTCCCTGTTAAACAAGTGATATTACTCTAATTTAATCTACACTGAGGTATATTAGGCACTTAATGCACTCTCCTTCTTTGTCAGAACAAATTTTTTTTCGGATTTTTAATTCTCGCACACTGCACCTTCTTTTTGTTGTCTGACTCTGAGGGTCCATCTCCGTCCATCCCATCTTCTCCTTGCCTTTTATAAACCCACAGTTCAGACTTCTCCACAATAGAACGCAGCTGGTCCAGATCAGACTTGATCTGCTTGTAGTTATCCACATCCTGACTTGTCACCAGCAGCTGCACCTACATTCAGGAGAAAAGTATCAGCTAGATTTGCATTAACTTTGTTTTTTTGTTGTCCAAAAATTGTTGGACTTCTAAAAATAAATACAGCCTCATGTGCCAATAAAGTTACCACAATGGCTCCGAAGCTTTCATCAGTCAAAGTTTTTGGAACAATTTGGATTTTCTGCGTTTTTCCCATCTCTTAAAAGCTTTTGCAGATTTGTTTGACCAGAAACAGTGAGGACAATGAGGCAGAAAGACACATCAGTGAAGGACAGAAGAGCAGAGCCCACAGTTTATTTTCATAACTCAGATTGCTCACTATCAACAGGTTTCAAAGTGATATTCAGGTGGATGATGATGACGAGGAGGAGGATGTGGACAGCACACAGACAGAGAGAGAGCGAAAGTGTTGAGACGTTGGTTGTGGAGATGAGAGGAAGACAGCTCAGTCCCTCCAAGTAGCTGCTGTGCCGAAAACAAGATGCAGGGAGAGAGTGGTGACAGCCAGGGAGGGACCTCCAGTGGAGAGAAGTTCAGGTGGAAATGTGTTTCGTATTGCCAATTTTCACCAAGGTTAAAAACAATACATGGGACTTAATGCGCAAGGTTTCTGTGTATAACTTTATTTCCTCAGACGGCAGAAAAAATAAATTCAGTGTGCAAAAGCCTTTAATCTCAGAAATCCTTAAATTTCGCAATTGCCAGTTATGCACTTGAACATTCGAGTGCTAGCCCAGATGTGTGCATAGTCAGATATTAAAATGAGTTATCAAAGAGTGGACATACTTGTTTGAAGGCCATGAGGACCTCCTGCCTCTGGCTGAAGTGTCTAAAAAGCAGGTGAAGCGCTCCAGACACCAGAGGAGGGTAATCGTGCATGGTCAGGTGCAGCAGGACCCTCAGGAATGTGCGACCACCGTGGTCGTCCAGGTCTAGTGGTGTGTTCTCCTCACTGAAAAGGTCATTGGAAAAGAAATGACATGAAGTTTATCTTGCTTCATCATTTCTCAAAATAGCTCAGAAAGATTAGCAAGCGATGGATTACCTTCCTCCAAATATCCCCTCTGCCTGTTCTTCAATGTTCTCAAAGTCAAGGTTTCCTCAAAAAATATCAAAGAATCAATGTCAACATTTATATGAGACCAAATGTTATATAAAGAAAACATTGACTTGTAATGGCAGGAAAAGAAAGGGTTAAATAAGTGTCATCAACAACGGCTCTTTTCCTTTAAGTGCCCCAGTAATGCCAGCCTCATACTAAACAACTTTAAAAATCTGGAAGTGGCTCACCTATATGGAAAGCACTCCTATTTTATTATATTAACTGCACCTGTGCTTTTCCTAATATTAAAGCCGCAATGTCTTCTGTTAAACAGGTCCATTAAATCAAGTGGCATCTTACCAGGCATCTGACCTGTGACATTATTGGTTCCGTTCTGAATGGCAGTGTTGTCTCCTTGTGGGTTGTTCTCATCAAACTCTCGTTTAAAGATACAAAGCAAGCAGGAGATCCTGTAGTCCAGCCGTACATTCAGAATAAACTGAGGGAAAGAGAAAACATTACAATGCAAATAATAAAAATCAAAGTGTTTGCTGTAAAGGAGGAAGCAGCTTCCTGATGTCCCACCTGGAGAATCTCGATGACCTTGAGTTTTGTGTCCATGACCATGATGTCTTCTCTCTCTGGTTCGATCTGGGCTTTCACCACGTCTCCCTCTGGCTGATGAGTTGGTGTGGTGGGCAACAAGCCGCCTCCTCGTAGCACCACCTGTGTCATCAACTCCCCAACTCCATGGATGGACTTCATCACATTACTGCCAGCTACAGTTCATGCAAAAACAGAGCGATAATAAATCCACAGACATCATGACTACTTGTGTGGCTTGATCTTTGACAGTAGAATGGACATTCTCATTCAAATCCACTTAAAAGAGACATTGTCAAAGCAGATTCCACTTTTATGATAACCATTGCCAATGCAACTGTTGTAGCAGGCTAACTTCTGTATAAACAAACTGACTCTGGCTAAGTTGCAAACTCAGGATGTTTTCAAACAAAGGGGGACAGAGAGGGAATGACATGCAGCAAAGGGCTGCGGGTTGAAATTTAACCTGCAGCTGCTGCAGCAAAGACAAAACCTGTACATGGAGCTCCCACTTTACCAGGTGAGCTACTGGGCGCCACTCGGCTACTTTTAAAGTAATACTTACTGTTATTACCCTGTTTCTCTTACTGCTATTGATTGCATGTTTGTTAAAACACTTGACTTATGTCAAGTCAGGTTTTAAAGGTTTTAAAGGGTTAATCTGCCAACATTTCTATGGTATCTCAACATTTTGTCATTTATGAAAATTTAGATGTGAACTTCCCTTAAATTCCTTGCAGTTGCTGTATCTGTACACTGCTGCTAAAATGAAAAATTATTCAGTATTTCATTGAATATGTCAGTCATTAAATAATGTGGTGAGAATAAAGAGAAGAAACTGACAGCTACAATTACTAATGACATTTTGTGTACAGTGATACATCCACGATAGTAAAGGGAAACATTCTTCATTGATGTACAGTAAAGACAGTGAAGCCTCAAAAGAGGTTTGATGTTTACCTTTGTTCTCCTCGCCTTTCTCTATCTTGTTGATGGGGTAAATGGTGCTGACATGGACGCAGTCTAAAATGTTAAGTAAGATCTTTGTCAGCCGCAGCAGGTCGCTGAAGTTGTAGAAACCAAAGTATATGAGGTTCCTTGCGAGGTTCACTACCTATGAACAAGAACATTCAGAGCATGATTTATAATTTCATTAAATCATCTGTTCATACCTACCACAAATTAAGGCATTACCTCAAAGGTAAGCTTGTTTTTCTCCTTGTCAGAGAAGGGAATGTTCTGCGACACCACCTCTCTCAGGTAGTTCTCCACAAAATCCATCGTGAGGCAGAACCGCTCTTTGATCTCGTCCCTGGTGGTGCCATCGTTGTCATAGCTGCGTAATTAGAGGAGAAACACACACAAACAAGAGAGGCTTGGACATTTTTGGAATAGAAGTGCAAGACAACTAAAAGTATTCCTTAGATGAACTCACTCATCGATGGCGATCTTGGAGGGAATCTCAGACCAAAGACGGGCGTATTTGACAGGTGTGACTTGTTCCTGAGGGTCACGGTCCACATGCATGTGCAGCATAAGGCGGCAGAAAGACGCCCGCAGGTCAAAGGGCAGATCCTCATCAGACATACAGCGCAGAATCAAATCCACATCCAGCTGACCAGAGATCTTGTTTATAGCCAGGTACTGACGGTCCAGACACATTCGGGCAAAGAGGTTCAGCTGGCACCTGCAGGTTTGGAATTATTGGGGTTGCGTCTTATCGTTTTTATCAGATTTAAGTTATTGTTATGTTTTAACATGTATAACCAGAAACATCTCACCTGTAGTAGCTGACTACCTCCTGGTCCTCCTTCTGACCCTCCTTTGCATCCTGAGCCAACTCCCGGACACTCTTACTCCGGATCTCCTTACAATTGTCTTTCCAGAACAGCCAGACCTCCTCTTCGTCCTCCGCCTCCACTGGACTCTCCCCATTTGTCGCTGGCTCAATCTCAAACCTAGATAATACCAATCTAGTGAACAGCATAAATGTTATTTTTAAAAGCTCATTAAGTTGACCAACAATTGTATTTATTGAGAAAAATGAAAAACTAACTTGGTTTCGATGAGGATGTCAGCATTGGTTGGGTCCAGTACTGCATTGCAGATGAGCTCCTGTGTCACAGGGATGGACTTTTGCATGGACACGCAGAGATCTGAGAGGTAGTCCAGAAACCTGGGCAAAAGATTATAATACATTTCATTTATTTTTCACAGGCAACGGGTTAAAGGGAGACCTTTTATGCTTTTCCGTATGTTGTGTCTTATAAGAAATGTGGCCAGTGTTTCAAATGATGAGGTTAACCTACATAAAAGTGGTCCTTGTGGGCTAAAAAATTGGGTTTGCTATTGTCTAGAACATTCAATTTGTTCTTACAATGTTATCATATGAACGCAGATTTTTTTTAAACGAAAAAGACTTTTGAGTTTTTAGTAGGGCCATTATTGTCTAAACATGGCCTTAGCATTCTCAGGTGAAGGGTGAATATAGGTGTTCCAGCATAGACAGCATGAGAAAAATAAAGTACTTTTTGACCATTAACTCATTGAGAGCCATTGACGTATATATACGTCATTCAAAAGCCAACGCTTGAGTGCCATTGACGTGTATATACATCAAAGTGTATTTTCGTCAGCTGGCACAAGGGGGCGCTCTCACACTCCCTGTGTGTAATTTTGCTGCTGGGATTCTTAGTTGTAGTACTTTTGTA
This sequence comes from Plectropomus leopardus, assembly GCF_008729295.1. Lineage (NCBI taxonomy): Eukaryota > Metazoa > Chordata > Actinopteri > Perciformes > Serranidae > Plectropomus > Plectropomus leopardus. Next base: position 5,674,188 of record NC_056464.1, read on the forward strand.
CTATGGTAGCTCAAAACATGAGGTGGAGTAGCCGGGATCAGAGAGCAGAGCAATCTGTAAGGAGGTTATTCAAAACTACGGCAACGAAGCTACATCAATTCAATATCGGCATAATATGCCCCTCAAAAAAACGGAGAGGGTCAAGTGGCCAGTTGAAGAAACTCTCATGGAGTCTCAGCCCCCCCCAGCTATTTGGTGTTTTCAGAGTCTTTGTACACAATATTCTGTGGGTCTTGAAAGATGACTCAAAATGGCCAGAAAAGCTGGCACAAGCCACTTTCCATTATATAATAGGGCTTAAAGATTGTAAATATGTTCAAGTAGAAACCTCAAATAGGTACTAATCTGATAATGAGCATAATAGGTCCTCTTAAAGAGTTAAGAGATATGCATGGTCAATTTCAGACTATATTACAGGTGTATGTCAGTAAGTACAGGAAATACTGATGCCCTTTTTTGCTCTCACTCTTTCAGTAATACAGTAAAACAGTTTGAACTGTGAGGCTGTCCTTTGTCCATGCTTCTGAATCAGCCTGATTCACATATCATTAACAGCAATTGACAGGACTTTAACACAACGCAAGCACACACTAACAGTCAGCAAATTACTCGCAATGCCAAGGTCATGCACAGGCAGATCCACTCATACTCCACTGCACACATTTGAATACATTAACATAGATTTACATTCCTCAGGAGCTGTTATACAAACAAATCTGACCCAAACTGGCCACAGACACTTCTGAGCCAGTCTGTGCACCAGCCAGGGCCTGTCCCTTCCTGTGAGCCTCACCTCGGCTCCCTGTTCTTCCTCACTAGAGTCACAAATGTGTCTATCTCGGCAGCAGTGATGTGTTTCTCCAGCAGCTTGCGGTTGTTGTGCAGCAGAGCCGTTATTGTGTCCTCTGCCAGCACGTCATATCCTATCTGCTTCTGCATGAAGCGGAATTGTTTGGCTATGTATTCCTGTAAAGACAAGGACAGTGGGGGTGATTACTGAAAAGTAAAGGCCATGTTATCAGGGGTCAGAGTGGAGTCATTGTGTCGGTCTACCTGGTTCTTCCTGTAATCCTGCTGGGAATGGCGTAACACTCTATAGCACAACCTGCAAATGTGTCTGAACGGAGCGTGGCGCTGGTCTCCAAGCTCCTCCAGCCGTAGCATGGGACCGTCGCCACTGTCTGTGAATGGGGCTTGGAGGAGTTTGAAAATCTGAAATGAAAATGGACAATTTAAATAAGGTATAATAAAGTTAAAGGGGTACTTTGCCATTTTTTTTACCAACTTTGCATCATAACAATGTGAGTAGTGTGTGTAAATGAACTATGGTGAACCTTCCTCCTTTTAACCAGAGCTCAGAATCAGTGACTTCTTTAAAATCACTTCTTAAGTCCCGTATTTATAGACTTGATTTTATGTGATGTCTTCTACTTTTTATAATTATTTTTTAAGATTATTTTTTGAGCCTCCTGCCTTTATTAAAGAGGACAGCTTAGGCATTGAAAAGGGGAGAGAGAAGGGATGACATGCAGCAAAGGGCCAAGGTCAGAATTGAACCATTGGCCACTGTGGCAAGGATATAACCTCTGTACATGAGCGCCCACTCTACCAACTGGTGCCCTGTTGTCATTTATTTTAATTCATCTATCTTAGTTTTTCTATTTTTTATTAGATTTTAATTTATTCTTTTAATGTTCTGATTGTGTTAAATTCCATAATAAGAAGTATTATTTCTGTGTTTACTGCTCATATTCCTTGAATTGTATTTACTCTTATTGGTACTGGTTGTTATTGTTAATTTTGTGTTTAATTGTTTCTCTTTTGTCTGATATTATTGTTAGGCTCTTATGGTTCTGTTGCCTCTGCCTCTTGCTTCTACTTTGCCTTATTTGTCAAAGAAAAACTATGAGATAAAAAATGGTAAAAATAGGCAGCACCGATCAAATATAAACCAAACCTCTGTTACTGTGGTGCCTATTTATCATCTCAAATGTTTTTAGAAACATGTTTTAGCCTTCTTTTCAGCTGTAATAAGAGATCATGTGTTACCAGCTGGCCACCATTGTGTCAAATGGATGAGTTTGGATTATGCCACCCATCAGTTTATTGTGCCGTTGAGGTGCAGTGCATTCTGGTAGTTTTTTACCACTTCTCTGTTTTCTCTGGTCACGTAGCACCAATTTCAAATGTATTCATGACTTTGTACTTCATAGACAGCCTTTTTTTAGACCCCCTTAAACACAAACCTTAAATTGAGTGTAGTTTCAGTTTGTTTTTTAAGACCAACCTGCTTCAGGATATTCTGCTCCCTCATGAGCTTCTGTCGTTCTCTGTTGGGTTTGTTAACCATGATCTCCAAAACGTCCTGCCCGCTGTTGGGGATGTCCACCACAAAGAAAACTAGATCCTCCAGGAGCTTGGTGACAAACCTGAAGAAGGGAATATATGTAAAAGTCAAACAGTTGTAAATGATTCAGCATCTACTTGAGTCATACCTGGGTGTCCTTATATTAGATGTTTACAAGTATATGCTGTACACAGTAAGATTATATACATAAAACATGTAGTGTTTTAAGTCTGCAGCAGATATTTGCCCCTTAGTACCTTCTCTCATTTTGTGTGATGGTGCCCTTTTCAAGCTTGCCAGCAATGGACGCCAGCACTTTGCTGGCATCATTTGCAAAGTCTAAATCACGCACTTCTGCTGGTGGCACAGGTACTATGGCAAAAGCTTCTTTGTCCTCCTTTACTGCTGATGTTCCAATCTGGAAAAAATCAATTGTTATTAGTTTATCTGTCAAGAACAGCTCAGTGATGCAGTACATCTTGACCTAGCTGTCAGCTGCTCACCCGTAACATAACAGGTTTCTCCTCTTCTTTGTCGATGGGGTTGTTGGTGCTGTGGACCCATGTGTTGGTGCACAAGTGTCTTAGTCTCACATATGAGCTCCTGAAAGGGACAGAGGAAGTTGTCTGAGATCATTAAAAATATAAATGAAGCTGCAGGGCAAAGGACAAGGTGTCAGAATGCTTAAAAAATCTGAGCAGTTATGGAAAAGGTTTATTCCTGCAACAACCTGAATGGTCATTAGGTTGTTGCAGCCACTAGTCCTATCACAGTGTCCTTTTGGAGGTGAACCTGTTTTAACTTTTGAAAACATTGGGGAAAAGGCAATCAGCAACTTGGCAAGAAATGTCCTACAAAATGCAAGAAATTTGTAAAAAGGTGGGAAAAAGACAGAGGTAGAGAGATTATTAGTGAATTATCAAAACACTGGGGATGTGATTAATTAATTAAAGATTATATATTTAAAATCATGTATTATAAATCTATTTTTTATTTTATTAGTAGTATTTTTACTATAATATTATTAATATTCTTTTCAGAATGGTATCTCTGTTGATGGGTTGATATTAGATTTTATTTAGGGAACTGTGTTGAGATACTCAATAAATATACAAAACACACTGAAGCTCCAGATGAACTTCTTTCATTTTAGACACACCTGGTGCTTTCCTCTTTAGCCATCCTCATGCCAAACTATAAACCAAGGACACAGGACATCTCCCAATCTTTTTTATGTTATTTTGAGGTTTTATTGACGTTTCTGATAGGACAACTAGAGAGATTATAGAAAAAGGAAATGCAAGGGAGTGGGGATGACATGCAGCATATAGGGCCACCAGCTGGACTCAAACCCGGGGCTGCTCCAAGGAGCACACACAACCACTAAATATGGGGCACGAACTCTACCAACTGAGCCATCTGGAGCACAATCTCACAATCTAATAGGTCAACTGACAAGAAGTGTGATGAGCACATTTATGTTCTCGAGACCTTTGATTTTGTCTTAAGAAAGATTGATATATTTTCTCTAGCGCCCTACTTAGAATAAATTAATCCACATAAACCCACACTAGAAATACAAGAGGAAAGAAAATGCAACCACAAGCAACAGTAATAGTAATATTTGTTCCTGACATACTTTGATGTCTTTGATACTTTGATTGTCGATTACAGTCCGGGACTTTTTTGCAATGTCATACCGCACTTCCTCTCCCTCATCATCCGGTGTCTATTGTGACTTATCGGTTCAAGCAAAAAAAAAAAATGTTTTTTAATTATTATTTGCAAACATCAAAATAACAATGTCAACAATACTGCTTTGGTAAAACCTCCGATGAGTAGATAGTATTGTTTAGTGTCCAAGTCCATTTAACCAGCTGCTGATCTTCAAACAGTAGATGTCTCTGTATCTGTGTTTACCTCAATGTGTGTGTAGGTGTGTGTGGGTGTGTGCATGTGTGTGTGAGCATCTACATCTATCTATCTATATATCTATATATCTATCTGTCTCCACCTGGTGGTTTAAACAGATTAGCCTGAAATGATTCGCTGTATTTTCTGCACACACACACACAGACACACACACACACACACAGACACACACACACACAGTAACTACAACATGATAAATATCCCATTGACGTACATGAGGGAGACAAAATGTTTTAACACAGTCCAACACTCCACCACCTGTTTCTCAAGTCTCATAAAATGATTATAAATGAACACCTCAATGACACAGCACTGATAAAAACAGGAGATTATGATCACGTGAGGCAGGAGTTATTAGACAGGTGCACCTCATAAATTGTTTGGGTGGTTTGTTGGTATATCCGTTTCCATCCTCGCTGCTCAGAGGTGACACAGGAGCAGGATGTGTAAACACACTTCCACGATCAGGAAGAGTCTGCTTACAATGGCATCGTCAGCCAAGTATGTGGCATTACAGATTAGCCAGTAGTGACCTGCACAGTATCATCTCTCCTCCATTAAGCACTAAACCTTTACACATAGTAAAGTCTGAGCCAACTGCGTCTTTCATACCCGCCACACGTGTGTGAGTGTAGGTGTGAGTGTGTGTTGTTAGGCCTACAGGACACACAGCAGACAGTAGCCATATTCTTGGCAGGCATTACGTAAACGGCTACTGGAGCTAACAGGCTTACCTTTGTGTACCGGTTCTGCGAGGAATTAATTAATCCCCCTGGCTAAAGTTTGAGGGACAGGGTTATTTCAGGTACGCATGGGAGGAGCTTGCAGTAGTAGCCTGCAGCATGCAGGCACGCACCTGACTGTGACACAATGGAGGCTCTGACACGAGGCAGAGGGCCTCTGTTTTTATTTGATGTTTGGTGACAGGGACAAGTGTACTGTTGTAATTTTAGAACCATACAAGAAAGGAACAAAACAGCAGCTCAATACAAATGTACCCTAAAAATATAAGAACAGCTACACATCATGAGAAATAAAGCTGCTTTTATCCTCAAGTCCAGGAAATATTACATCATTGTTAAATATTTTGCTAAATGCATCATCAAATGCATAACCCAGTATGAGTAATTTTAATCCTCAAGGCCTGTTTTAATATTATACACACTATTATACATATTGCTCTGTGCACAAAATGGGCTCTTCAAAATATCAAACATCCATCAATATTCACAATTTTAACCCTTTAAATGCTGGGTTTTGAATATTTCCAATGTTTAACATGCTATGTAGATTTTATTTATTTATTTTGGATGATCACAGCATTGGGTATGTTGATGATCAGCAGCAATATTGATTGTGATTGATTGAGTGCAACTAGTGGATATAGCATGTATTTTCTCCATATGCCAAACATGGTAAAAAAAAATGACATCATCTGGTGGAAAATAGTAAAAATGACAAATTACAAGGAAAAAGCAGAGAATGACACCCAGAAATAATACAATGCATGTTTTTATGCTTTGATGGCTGTGGGATCAAAAATTGCAGTTTGAATGGGTTTCAATGACGTATTTTTTTAACTTAACAGTATGAATGTAATAATTTTGTTTACACAGTGTATTTTAGACTTTTTGTAGGAGCTGAGCTGGAAATTTCAAGATTCAACAAAAATATACAATATTGCCAAAATGTATGCAATATGCATGAACGTGGCCAAAATGATAAAAAAATTAAGAATGAAAAGCATGTAAAATGCAGCAAACTATCCCTAAGGGTTAAACTAACCTGGGAGGAAAGAGCAGATTTCTGATTAAACCTTTATCTTCCAGATGTTGTGTTTGCTCGTGAAGATATTCTCAGTGTTTACTCAACATTGCGTTTTGAGGTTTTGGCTCAGGCACATAACATTAACCTTAAATGGCATTTTGAAATGTAGTTTTTTCCCTCCTGTGCCCACTGTCCATGCCTTCTCTCAGCCTGATTACAATAGCTTCCTGTTTCATGCCATGCTGGGACTTTCCTTGTCCCCTTTGGCTAGTATCAGACTTTCCAAAGGTGACCATTGCACTGACATTCACACACAGGTGTATTTTTCAAAGACCGTGTACATTTTCCACTTCAGCTGCATGGTATCTTGGGACAGCAAATGTCAGCACTCACAAATAAATATATGATACTTGACTTACTGACATTTCAACTCCGGAAATGTGTTTATTTTCTTCTTCTGCTGTGCATCATTGAACATGTCAAATACTCATTTGTGAGCACTGACAGTTTGTTGTTTGAAAACAACATATGACACAATACTGAATTTACTTTACACTGTACAAAGTCTGCATGGAAACCAAGAGAATAACTAACTTGAACTTCTTCTATTATGCTGTACGCAGTGCTATTTTATTATTTGTGCTTTAACATTCTTAATGTTCTTCATTTTGTTTTTTTCACAAGAAGGCAGGGGAGGGGCTATATGGGTTTCTTTTTATTTTATTCTGTCAACCTTTTTATCAGGGTAGCCCTTTTTGCCTAAGCTTAAAAAACTGTTATTATTATTATATTTGTTTACAATTACAGTTACATACAGCTATCTGTTGCATGTATTAGCCCTCCTGAAAACCCACAAAAGAAATACATTTTTGATCTCTGTAAAAGAAAAAAAGGAAAAGAAAGAAATCAGGAGTAAAATTTCCCACAGATGTAACCAACTCTCTGTAACAGAGTCTTCTACTATCTGTGATTCAACTCAACACAGCAGACTAGTATCTCTCATTTGAATGTCAGGTCATTAAGTGACCAGAACAAACAGCTGGTAGCGTGAACGTTACAGACCCCACATAACAAAAAGTGTCCATAGCTACAAGCCCAAACAAACTCTCATCACCTCAGAAACGGCCTTCCTAGTAATGCTCCAAATTCCCCTTCAACTTCAAACATGAGTCAAACGTTTACTACTGCCACTTTGATTTGCTGTCGTCCTGACATCACTGTGGTCTCTCTGATTAGACAACGTGGTGTTGAGATATTTGTCACTCTACCCATTTCCCACCAGATTTTCCAACATGCCTGGTGTTGTTTTTTTCCACTAAAGGGCAGAGAAACGTTTCCCCCTGAGAGGTTCTCTGTAGTTGTCTCTGATATTTATCATCACTTGGCAGTCTCAGGCGTGTATGAACACTAATGGTGCCAATATTTAACAGCCCTGAGCAATTTTACATAAGCGAAACTTGTAGTTGTTACTAGAGGAGTGAAAATCATCACGTTTGTATCCTTACTGTCCTTAGAGGGATTGTTTGGATTTTTTGAAGTGGGGTTGTATGAGGTACTTATCCATTATCAGTGTATTATTTACAACAGGTAGTGGTAGGTGCAGCCTCAATTTGCACAAGCAGGCAGGAGTGCTGACACAGAATAAGCAATGTGCTGATGTGGAAAGCAGCAAAACATATTTTAGCCACCTAAAAAAAGTCCCGTCTTAAATATATATAAAAGTTGAAATGTATGCTATACTCAGAGAATTTTACATCTTTACTTTGCTGGCAGACAGCTCCTTTCCAACAGGGAAACCGTTAACAGCTTCAGTTCCACATCTATGATCTTGTAAATACACTAGACTCCACTGAGAAAAACTGTCAATTTAAGCCTGATGAACACAACAGCTGCTGGTCTTCTACTGCTTTAATCAGTTAGTAAGTGTTATTGTTAGACTTTGGTGAATCTGAATGAACACTTGCAAACACCAAAGTCACACAAATCATAAACAAAATAACTGCTTGAGGCAGTAGTAGACCAGCTGCTCCTTTGTTCAGCGATGTTAAATTACTGTTCTCAATAAAGTCTGGCTTCGGAGAGGGCAAATATAATGGCTTTAGTTACCTGCCACAAATTGCTGTCTGAAGGAAATCTAAGGTGATGAATAAATTCTTTTTTTAAGATTATTATAGGGCTTTTTTGCATTTATTACTGAATAACTGGAGAGCTACAGGAAAGGGGGCAGAGAGAGAGTGAGGTTGACGCACAGCAAAGGGCCATGGATTGAAGCCAGGGCCGCTGACAGTGACTCAGCCTACCACGTGAGCTAGTGGTGCCCCAAGCATTTAAAATATTCTAAATATACTTAAACTGAAACTGATTCTTTCAGGGGTTTTTTTTTTACTTTTGGCTGGCTGTGAAAGTAGACATTATCAAGAGATTTTTCTCTCAAAAATATTTAATGAAAATTCTCACTACATTTAATCATTAATTATTTCTGTATATGTGTTTCCTGATATTTCCTTTTTTCCTTTGCAATTTGTATTTTGTTCTATGAACTTCTTGGTTTTTAAGGATTAATAATTACTGATTTGTTACTATTGCTACTCTTGGTTGTCATTTATCTTTTGTTGTATTTTTCTGTAAAATTGTAATTTATTTTCTTTTTATTTCTTTATTTTTTGTTGTTGTTTTTGATTTTTTTAGCTGTTTTTAAGTTTGGGGGGGGCTCTGGCTTCCTGACCTCCCTTTGTTTTTTTAGTCAACTTGATTTCATTCAGTTTTTAATTGTGTGTAAACAAACTAAACTAAGTACCTCATACGACCCCACTTCAAACGATCCAAACTCTCCCTTTAAGTCATATTCTACCTCTGTGATATCTGAATGTCTTGTACATTTTAAATGAATCCAGGCCCTCCACCAGGAAATCTGTGTGTTTGTTGTGTGTGTACACTGTATATAATACCTGGGCACCATGGAGTCCCCGCCTCTCAGAGTGGTAGGGTCCAGCTCAAAGATGGAGGAGATGTCCATGCCGTCGGGAACTGGCACCAAAGTGTACATGATCTTCTCTTGCGGAGCTCGTAGACGACCCCGTAAAGCTTCATTATCTGCATCCTGCTCGAGTGAGAAAACATGAGGTGAGAGAAAGCAGAGGACCAGCTACAAACTAAAGTGAGGTTCACAACATTTATAGAGCCATGCTATCAATCCTCAGCTATGAAGAGGCCAAGGAGTATGCATGTTTTTACTTAAACCTACAGATAACCACTGAAGCTGATTTACACTTTTAACTGAGGAAGTGTAAACAAGAGAAACACACTTTAGTCATCACTACAGACTGGAGGGCCTCATGGCACAAGGCTGAGATCTACAGGTACACACACCGTCCCTGTTAGTAAGTGGTCTGCATGGTTTGTATAACACTGCCCCCCAATGGTGAATTTCTGTGAGACATACATCAGCTGAGATGATGCCATGGTGACACCCTGTGGTGATCTACTGCTACTAAAATTAAGGCACACAACCTAAATAAAAAGAGTTATTGATGAAAAAGAGGGCAGAAGAAGAAAATGGACAACAAAGCAGTGAAGACAGTACGAAACACGTGCAGACAACGATTTTTTGTGCGAGGCTGCTGCAGCCAATAAAGATTATATGACAGTACCTGGAAATTAAAGGGTGTAAAGTCCACCACCTAGAGCAGAGAGCAAAGATCCAGCACAGAATCAATCAGATTAGATCAATAGCAGTGGGAAAACCAGCATGACATTGCTAAGCACTCAGAGGAGAAGAAATCGAGTCTTACCGAGGACTGCTGCTCAGCACTCTCCTCCTCAAAGTCTTGATTCACCTGAAACACACTCGCATGTCAAACATTCTCATCATCACTCGTGTCAAATTCCAGTCACTGCACCAGGCATCAAATATACCTGCATGTCTTCAACTCATGGCTTTAGACCAACTTTGTCAGATCACTTTGAGGATTAAATCTCTGTTTTAATTGTGTGAGATAAAAAGAAAAAGAAGCCGACACACACCTCACCCATCTCAGCAGCCAAATAACAGCCAGTGGCCAAGTGTTTGAACCTAAACAGGCTGTTCCAGTAGCCTGCACCTCCCCTGCACGGGTCATGGTGGACCACCTGGCAACGGCAAACAAGGGAAACAAGTATAAGTCCTGTGTGAATTTGCTACAAGCAACATAAACAACTGTAAACTATCTCTCCTCCATAGTTAGGCCACTGTCCTTCTAAAACTAAGTATTTCATGATCTAGTTGTTAAAAGGACAATGGGAGACAAACAGAAAAGTGTATTAGCTTGTATCAGGAGAATGTGTTTTGCTAACCTCTACTTCCCACAGTGCTTTGCTGCTGGTGGCAGAAGTGGCAGACTGCCGGCCGGTTGTTCTGAGAAAAACATATTGCTTCTTCCTGTGGTCGTCACAAGTGAGGAACTTCTCCTGCTCTGCATGGAACAACCGGACTACGTCACCCTGCAATTACACACACACACACACAGACACACACACACATACATGCACAGTGTGTAACAGACATAAGGTACAAATTTTCAATTTTTTAAGTTTTGATATTTCAGTGTCTTTTTTATCTCTTACAGAGCTTTTTTTCAATGTATCTTAAATACTGTTTTTTGAATGTATCTTCTAACATGTCTGCTTTTTAGCTTGCTAATGAAGATGTGTTTCACAAAGGTGTTAGTGAAAATGGATTACTAAATGCTGATGTCACGCAAAAATGTTGGAATACCTACCCCTTTGAGAATTGTTTCCTTGTTGTCACTCCATTTCATGAACAGAACAACTTTCCAACTCGTGTTGCAATTTACAGAATTAACCTGGCAGACAGAGTCGAGAAGCGGAGGAGAAAAATTTATGTCTTATTGAACGTTTCAGGCTTAAAATAAACTGTGTTTATCATTCCACTTTAAAGAATACTTTACCTGCAAAGTGATCATTGTACATCATTTATGACTAGAAAAGCGCTTTACAAGTGCAGTCCATTTACTATAAAACTGGTTAAATGAGAATTTGATCATTTATTCACAAAGAATGTAACCTTTTTGTTAACTTTCTTGACAATTTCACAGTACGACCCACAGAGTAATTGAGATACAAATGTTCCTTTTGCAGGTGAAGTATGTCTTTATTGAAGCACATGTGGAGTATATATCATGAGTCTTATTCACTGTACAGCCTGTAAGGTAAATGTTTTTGTACCTCATTGCATCCTGGGTTGTCTACTAGCTGGTGGCTGCTGGCATGTAGAGGCTGACCTGCATTCACAGGGTTAAGGACCACTTTATCTCCAATCACCACCTGCAGGCGTAATATTAGAAAATACACAAAACATACTGCGTTCAGATGAGTTTTCAGCTCAGATAAATTAAATAAATTCCAAAGGAAGCTGTTTCTACTACTCAGAAACAAGACATGATACCATAGAGCTATATCGACTAGATTGTAGGTGTCCTCTATAAACAGACTCATTTAGTGAAGGGCAACAGAAAATCTTGAAACAAGAAGAAAATCTGCTGCTCTGAGGGCCACTGTGAGGGACTGAGCGCTCAATTTTATTCCAAACTAAAAGTAGGTCACTTCCCCTGATATCAGCCATCATTCTTTAATTCCCTTTCTTCACAAGGTGAACATAACACGCTGCTAATGGGAGACCTGGTTGCCTTGGATCATGTTAGCCTCGAGATTAGCACTAGGGGGAGTCATGAACCGTGTTGTGTGTTTGAAAGGACAGGATCAGACAGAGACTCATTAAGGTACAGCCCTGACCCCGAGCATCACTCACAACCACAGAGGAATGTCAGCAGCCAGAGTCAATAAAAGTTTTGTTTAAATCATCGGTAACTTATTGGTGTTTGCTAAAACCACAGAGTTCACACGCTCTAAGAAGAACTCTGCAAAGAGATCCGCAGTTTTCTGCCAGCAACTGAAAAAATGTTACCTATTGAGAGAGGGTTTAAAAGCAAACACCTGTTTTACTCCAGTGAGCTGACTGATGAATGTGTATGTGAGGAAACTATAACCTCTAAACTACTGTAGAGTACCAAAATACAAATTTAGTAAGTAAACTACAGTTACAATAAAGTTAAAGTAGCTACTGCCAAATAATGTGTGTGTGTGTGTGTGTGTGTGTGTACTTATTGGTGTTTGCTAAAACCACAGAGTTCACACGCTCTAAGAAGAACTCTGCAAAGAGATCCGCAGTTTTCTGCCAGCAACTGAAAAAATGTTACCTATTGAGAGAGGGTTTAAAAGCAAACACCTGTTTTACTCCAGTGAGCTGACTGATGATCAAGCTGAATAAAGTACTGTTATAATTAAATAAATCGGGGTATAGCGGGGTTTTCATCATACTTATTTGTTTTTTATTATTTATTTTTTATTTATATTTATAGTTTTGTTTTTTTTTAAATACTATGAATTACATATCACAGGTCGTTCTAAGACAGCTAGAGAACTTTCCCTCTGGAATATCAATAGCTGAAAAAAAATGAAAAACATATGGACACATGGATGAGGTGCACCTTTGTTCATATGATTTTTTTTATTATATTCTGTTCAAAGCTAAATAAAAAATTTGACCACAAAAAAGTGGAATCCATAATGCTTTAATTTTGAAGGACCTGGTTCAGCCAAAGTGTCGATATTTATGCTGTGGGCTTCCAAGTCTTTAGCAGACATTTAACTATTACCGCTGCCCCATTTAATGTGAAGATTTACTCACTGCAAGCTGGAAAGTAGCTCTCTAGGTCATATATTACAAAGATTTGCAAGTCTCACTGGTGCTCTGTGGTTTCAAAATATTTTAGATCTGAGCTCTGCAGATACAAAAACACACACACCTCAACTGCTCTCATTACCACCACTACCACTCATGAAGTTAGATTGTTAGCATGGCACCGTTAAACACAAGGCTTTATACACCGTAAGCTAGAAACAAACTAACCATTTGCCATGCAGCATGTGCTATGTCTATAGTACTGTATCTTAAATCTTTAAAAGGCCACTCCACTAATTCACAATTCCCTTGCTCTCTCCTTATGGCTTTCTGCCTCTCACAGGCACACACAAAAAGCAGGGCTTTTGCAGAGCTCCAGACCATGACTATTTAGTCACATTTAGCAGCCATGGAGCACAACTGTGATTTGCAAATACTATTAATAAATGAACTGGAGAGCTGTAAGTTTGTTTCTAGCTTACGGTGTATAAAGCCTCGTGTTGTTGTTTCCATCTTACAGAGAATAAATCATCACATTTAACAGTGCTGTGGTAACAGTCTAACTTAATGAGCAGTAGTGGCAGTATGTGAGCAGGTGAGGCGTGTGTTGGTATTTGCAAAGCTCCGATCACGACTATTTAGTCACATTTTGTGACCACTGAGTACCACTGTGACTTGCAAATATTAGTAATATTGAGCTAGAGAGCTGTTAGTTTGTTGCCTGCTCACAGTGAATGAATCCTCATGGTTAACTGTCTGCTAATACTATCATCCAACTGTTGACCGGAAGCTCCACAGCCAAAACTTTATGATAAAAGCTACTTTATTTAACTAGCTTATAACCATATGCTATTAAATGTAACAGCAGTGTATTTAACTTTATTATATGACAGTAGCTACTTTAACTTCACTGTAACTGCAATTCATTCAATAATTTTGTTTTTTAGTAGTTCTCATTAGTTTAAAGGGCATTTAAAAATATTACATATATACAGTATATTGTGTAATGTGATTTAGCCTTAAAATATTACAATATTATTTTAAAGCCATATGGCCTAGCCCTGTTTTTAAGTTTCAAATCAATGCAGCAGAACCCCATGTATTGACTTTTTCCCTGTAAACATCAGACAGGACACATTGCAGCCTGACCTAGTGCTTGGATGAAACTAATTGTCTTCCAAATCACATGTCTACATGCAAGTACATGTGACTTCTGTTTTCAAACCTTGTAAAAAGTCTAAAAATACACCCTTAATTTCTCCTACAGATCATAATTAATCCCACAGCTGGCTCTACCCACACTGTCTCCCAGGGACCGCAGTTTGTAGAAAGGCTGGATGTAGAACCAGGATCCCTCGTTTCCCGCTGAGTCCAGAGTAACTCTCATGGCGTTCTTCTCCAGCAGTGCAGGTAGGCGCTTGTTCACTGTCAGGTATTTATTGCTTTTCAAGTGCAGCAACTGTTGGCAAAACAAGAAATGGCGTTATGTGGTTGAAGGACAAATAACTATTATCATCGACATAAAGCCAACAGTGGAAACAAATAGAGGCTAGAACAGAAACTGGAAATATGTCACAGTCTTTACAACGGGGCCCAAGGAAACACTTCACTAAAAATATGCCTCTCCAGAACTGTTTGGTGTCTTTATTTCTTGTTAAAGATATTCAAGTACTTGAAATGTATTTTCCTTAAATGCTTCCCATGACCTCTGTTGCTTCACCCATTAAATCAACTATTCTCAGATCTGTCTTTTACCAGCTAGACTGGGATCATATAAGCTCTGCATATTTTTGGCCAACTTGACTCAATGCCCAGCTTAATCCTTCAATGGAATATACAGTATATGCTGTTAGAACCAGTTAGTGTGCACTGCAGGGATGACCCATTGAGGCTTTGATGCAAAACAGGAATAAACCAGTGGTGAACTTGTGCGTCAATACCAATACAGATATTTAAAATAACAATTTGACTGATAGCAATGTTGATTTTTTTTTTTTTATTGACTTCTTCTTTTATGCCTGGAGAAAAAACAAAACCGTTTTAAAGTGATCAGCTCACCATTACACAATATTTGCACAAATGTAACCATACAAATATACTGTATGCAACAAGCTTTGATATTAACCTTCCGTCACCTGTAAAACATTTTTTTTCAAAATATATAAATAAATCCTAATTTTTGCTGTATATAATATACAATAATTTCCTCTTTTATATGTAACATCAACAAATTTCTTCTTCAAACAACTGTATTTATTCAGGTTTCTGGCCAAAACTAAATTTTACATGATTACATTTAAAGAAATTATGACAGCATTATCATTTATCATCAACCAATGATCAGTTTTACTGAAAAGAGCTTGAACACTTTAAAACATAACTCAATCACCATTAGCCATTAGTGTCGGCCTCCAGCTGCTAATGGCTAACAGCTAATATTAACTAGCTCTCCTCCTGCTGATTTCAATACAGATTTGTTGCTGACATTGTAGCATTATCTGGGAAAATATTTACTGCGTTTTTTTTGTCCCGAAGGCATCCCGGGATATATCTCTGTTCATCCCAAACATGTTTTCTATAGTCTGTGGGACAACAGGAAGCTGTTAGTCTCAAGTCCTGCTTTTTAGCCTGCACAAAATTGATGTGACACAACTGAGAAATATCAGCCTCTGCCATCGCTGAATGTCATCTTACTTGCTGACAGGCCAATGGCAATCAACAAGGCGAATATCGGCAGATATCAATATTCGGCTGATAAAAATCGGTGCATCCCTTTTACAAAACGCCAAGGTCTGCTCTCTGTGTTACTCAGTTGTTAAAAATAATTCCAAATGGCAAACAAAGACACCAATTTGTGCTCACCTTTACTAGAATGACAGTTCATTGCATTCACAATATCATACATTGCATGTACTGTCTCCCTTGTGTTCATCACAGAGGAATGCATGACCATATTTGGTTTCAGACTCATACATGTGTGCAAACCATTTCTGGGCATTAAGCAGAGCGAGATAAGACATTACAACAGACGACTTTACAGCTCAACTTTGTGCTGCAGCAGTTATTTAAAACTGTTCTCTGATTACAACCGAATTACAACCAATATTATCAAGTACAGAGTGTCATATTTGAAGCTAAATGTTGCTCTAGATCCATTAACCAAAGCGCCTTATCTTATAGGCTCCTGAACACACCTGAATGACATTTCCATACTGGATAACTGTTCCCAGCAGCTTGCGGTTTTCAGACTCATTCTGCTTCTTCTCCAAGTCAGCAGCATGCTAAAACACAGAGCAAGAGACACAAATGCCCAAACAGAAACAGATAGTATTGGAAAGAGTACTGGAAAGAGTGATGCTACATACACATTTCACATTAATACAAGGCTGTAGCTTTATGTCACTAATGCACTCAGCCTTTATTTTCAACATGACTTAAGTCAAAGAGCAGAAGTAAGTAAGGTGAAGAGGACACTTACATGGAGTTTGGTGAGGAGGACTGTGTCAGTGGTGCTGTTGCCTCCAGGTTTTGCCGCCTTCCAGAACTGTTTCTGTGCTGAGTATCTGTTCATAGGACACAGTTTGAAAAGGCAGTCTGTAGAAAGAAATAAAAAAGAGAGATGTCAAGAGCCAACCTCATTGTCAAGTGTTAGTTTTTCTCAACAAATACCAGACTGCCACTCAGGATGGCCTGATTACATTTTGATGGTTGATGGTTGGTTAGATTTTCAGTACCAATTTTTAAGAAATTCCCTGGAGGCATTCTTGTTACGTTTTAACATGAATGCGATGGACAGACAATTAAAAAAACATAATGCCTCTGACCATGGCTATTGCTGGCGTGGAGGCATAAAACATCTCGGCACACCTTAATGTGTGACAGGTGCATCAAAGGAAGATATACATTGTCTTACTTATTTTTGAAACTATTAATTAATTACAATATTTCACTCTATCCAACCTTAATCAGATATATACAAACAGAATTAACAAACAGTATCTACCAGATAAAGTAACATTTTATTTGGTAGTAAACACTCATTTATTGTTGTGTAGCTCTGCACCATTTGTTTAAACTGGAGGGAAACGCTGTAAGGAACAGTACCACAAAAAATCTCTCCACAGGATACGTTTAAAGTCTTTCATTGGTAAGTTGTCAACTTTGATATATCTACATATTTGTAAACTGGTACAGGGGACCTGATGAGGTAAAACCAGGGTTAAAAATAGCCACTGCCTCCACCTGAAATGCGGCCAACACAAGAATCTCCATGGGTTAGCCATTATGGGCCACGGGGTGGAGGACAAGAAGAGAGGAGGCCAAGAGCCAACAGAGAAAATGGGGCACTGGGAGAACATCTGTCTGACAGCGATGAGCGATCGGGGTTATGGAGAAGAGAGGAAAATAAAATGGGACATATATGTGAATTCCATGGGCAGGGAGGTATTTGGCAGAGGGTATGTTTATCTATTTATTATATGTTTACAAAAATATGATATCAGTGGATGACACTGGAGCTACTTAATGCCAAAATAATAATATCCATCATCCAATATAGTCCCTACAATTTGTAAGTGTTGATTGATTATTTGAGTATTGCTTTAAGTTTACATCCTTCACAAAACAAGCATAATACTCACAGTAAACTGCGAAGTTCCCAAATTACAAACACAGTCTGCATCACATGGCACAACTGAAAAAAGTATTTCCTAAGCCAACATGGTGTCTCTTCATGTATTTTATAGTTTACACCTACCAATTCCTGGGTGAATGGAACATTTGTGACACCATTGAGCTTCAGTTATATAACAACCCACTTAGTGACATGATGCGCACAGGTCTCCTGCATGTGCGCTCTCAGATGATCTCTCAAAGCTTTAAGGTGCATACATAAAAATAAAGAGCAATTCTTAAAGCATCAACATGATATCAACCTGTATTTATGGATGCAAACAAACAAACTTCATTTATGTATCAACCACTCAGATCAGGGAGAAAGAAGTGAAGTGTAACATGCTGTGTCACAGCTCCCTGTGATACTTCCATCCATTATCTTCCTCTATAATAGGATGGGAGGCCATCTGATCAGACACCTGAAACACTTCAACCAGCCACTTCTGACACGAAGGAGCAGCAGCTCTACTCCAAGCTCCTCCTGGATGTCTGAGCTCCTCACCCTGTCTCTAAAGCTGACCCAGCCACCCTATATTTCAGCGATCCACAATATCATTGTTCTGGTCAAAGCTTATGACCATAGTTTAGGGTTTTAGCAGAGATGAACTGGTAAATAGAAAGCTTTGCCTTCCAGCATAGTTCGTTCTTTACCACAGCAGACTAGCACAACGCCCACTGCACTGCCAACTTCACATCGATCCACGTGTCAATCTTGCACTCTATATTCCCTGCAATCATGAACAAGACCATGAGATACTTGAGCTCCTTTACTTTGGGCAACAACTAACCCCCAATCCAGAGGGAGCAATCCACAGTTTTTTCCAGCAGAGAACCATGAGCTCATACTTGGAGGTCCTGACTCTGGTCCCAACTGCTTCACACTCAACAAATGGCCCAAGAAGATACTGGAGGTCACAGTGTGATGTAGCCAACAGAAGCACACCATCTGCCAAGAGCAGAGATGCAATTCTGAGGTCCCCACATGGGACACTCCTCTCCCTGGCTGTGCCTTGCGATCCTGTCCATGAACATCGCACACTGAATCAGTGACATGAGACAACCCTCGGGGCAGGCGTCCCATATACAGAGGCTATATTCTGCTGCAGAGGCTGCGGGTTCAATTCCGGCCCTGGCCCTTTGCTGCATGCCATCTCCCTCCTTTCCCTCTTTCACGCTTAAGCTTAAGTGTGCGGTTAAAACTTAACAAGGATGTTAGGGTTTAGTCCTGGTACTCTTTGCTTCTGTTTAACATTGGCCTAAATAAGAGGTATGGGACTACAACCTGTGGAGGGCTTAGACATGCCCTCACATTACCTATAAAACCTTTGAATACTCACTAAATAAATAAATGATCTGTAATTAAGTGTACATCTCTAAATGTGTCATAAAATGTGGTAACTATGTTCTTGGATAAAACTTAATCATAATCATTATCATACAAACAAATACAGAAACACTACACCATGAGGCACCATTCATTTTTAAATTCTTTGGTGATGCATATCTGACAAGTTCTGCTTTTTGCATGGTCAAAGGATGACTTAACGACTGCACATTTAGTTTATTCTGGGTACCTCTTGTGTGACTGCTGTTTTATGGTGTGAAACCACAGCTTTGAATATGATTTGAATAGCTCCGTTACAAACAGACAAGTGAAGTTGTTTCTTTGCAAATCTCCAAATGCAAAGGCTTGTCTTAATCCATAAAACAGTATCACCTATCTGATGTTTACATAATCTATAGAACTCTTCCTGGTGCAGACAACTGATGCAAAGACCTCTGAATGCTTATATCAGTAGAGCTAGCAACAAATATCAACTTGCATTTGCACCTGAAATACATAACAAGGTAATCCTGAGCATTTATTTCCAGTACATCTGGAACCTGGAGTCAAAAAGGAAAATGTTTTAGGGAAAGGGGGACTCTATTGATGGTTACCTTATCTGCTGATCAATGCTACTCCGTCACTTCCTACAGTGAACTGCTGATATCAGTCAGCTGTTATCATAGCAATATGAGACACCTGTGCTTGAAAATTGGCACATGGTGCATCTAAGGTTGCTATACAGAAAAAAAGATCATATTGCTATGATTATATCGACAGACACTGTGGTGGCAATATGAGTTGCAATTTTAGTGGGAATGGAAATTTCTGCATTTCATTTTAACTGAAATCAAAAAATGATTAATTCATTGATAATCTGCCACCACTTTTCCTCAGGGTCACAAGGGGCTGGAGTCCATCGCAGCAGACACTGGGCGAGAGGCGGGATACCCACTGAACAGGTCACCACAGGGCTGACATACTGAGACAGACAACCATTCACAAACACATTCACACCTACTAGCAATTTAAAGTCATCAATAAACCGGATCTTCATGTCTTTGGACATGCAGATTATGTTCATGATGAAGTGATCTGTGCTACTTGGCCATGTGGAAATACCAATGATATTTCAATTACTTGTGCAGCCCTAGGTCCATCAGTCAAAAAAGGCTGAATTACTATACATGTCTGTAGGGGAATACTTTTGTCTCAAAACCATGGCAATCAATATAAAGACAGACAAATTACAGCAACAAAGAGCAGTGGGAGGTGAGAAATTCCAAGTCTTAAAATGTATTAAAATAAATTCAAAATCACTACTATCAATTAATTCATTTGTCTTAATGGAATCCATATATCAATAAAAAAAAACAACAACACTTTATCAGACAGAGAATAAATAATTTGTCAATAACTGTCAATGACTTGAACCAGGATGTTATGCTTTGTATGTGTGTGTGTGTGTGTGTGTGTGTGTGTGTGTGTGTGTGTGTGTGTGTGTGTGTGTCTGTGTCTGTGTCTATGTGTGTGTGTGCAATAAACACACAAAAAATACCCCATTAACAACAATGTACTGTTGTTGGTCAAGACTATAATTAAAGTGGCATGAGCAGTTCCAGGTGGATGCCTTGCATTAAATGGATATGAAAATTACACTTTTGCATGTAACCTAAAATGACCCACCTTCACAGTACAGTGTGCAATGGTAAATGATTAAAAATATTGGGTTTTTTTTATTTCAACTACACTGCTCCACAGTATATTACCTTCATTTTGCTCTTGACTTATTTGTAGACTTGATTCAACAAAAATGCTACTTTGTGGTTAATGTGTCACAAGGAAGAAAATTCTGAGGTCAATCATCAATTTGACTGAACAAAGAAAGGCTGCCTACTTTACTGAATGACCTCCTTGTAAGGTTGTGAGAATAATGTTGTTTACGCCTCTGTTGGTCATGCATTGATCAAGCTCCAGCAGGGCACACTGTGTCGATCAAACATCAAGGCTGTCTTTTGTTCTGGAAATCATGTTAGTGTTGTCTCAGTTCTAGGAAAAATCCCCATGTAATAATCTCACTTCTGATAAATATCCATACTCTGCGCCAGCTGTGAACCGACGAGCAGTGCATACTCAATGTAACTGCAAAATAACATTAATAAATGACCACAAATTATTACACATTTTACATATTACACATTTTAAGTGTTTTAACACTTAAAGTGTGCTAATAACATTATAGATAGATCCAATAAAAACAATACAAAAATACAGAATACACCCTAAAAAATTACCATTCAGTTCAGCGTGTTTCTGTTAGAGTCCAAACAATAGTGAAAAGCAGTTTCACAAAGGCTGTTCTTTTTCCCGTCACTATTGCTATCCTCCCACTCACCTGTGCTAAGGCAGTGTCTTATGTGCATTGGACATGAAACATGGACATGAAGCACTCTGAAATTCTTCAAATAAATAGACATGTGCTATTTGTTACAAAGGGTCATGAGCAGGCCATGTGTAGAACCAGTACCTCAAGGGAAACATAAAATAGCTGACATCCATACATTTTTTTTGTAAATAAGCACAGAATTTAACCAAGCAGTTAGTTTAACTTTTTGTCATGACCAGGTATCACACTAGCAGGTTACCATGCCTCAAGAAGACAAATTATTTGCATCCTTATCAGTCCAAATAAAATGCAATAATGGCAGATAATAGCTTAATGTGTAAGGAAAGCTGAAACAACTCCACAATAGAACTGCACCTGGTCTTCACCAAAAACAAAAGACTGTATTTTTAGCTGCATAGCTGGTAGCTAATCTTTGTTCTGTCTGGTTGGAGCCTGTTATTAGATGTTAAGATGTCATGGCAGGTTGCTGTCAGGGGCCCGATACTTAACTCTGCCTGGCATTTTGCCTAAAACTACAAACACTACATGTGGTAGTTACAAGGCTTTTCCTTCTGCCTGGACAGCAAAAACAGAATCTTGCGAGACAAGACAAATTCATTGTAAAAATGTCTGCCATGTGGTTGGGAAACTTTTCACCTCAGGCCATATAATAAAAATGTCTATCTTAAGTGTTTTTTCTGGCTCAAAAGAAAGGTGAGGCTGTACCCTACTGATCATGTGCACACACATGCATATGTACTGAGCTTTCAACTGGCTACAGTTATACTATAGAAAAAAAATATGGTATTAATTATGGACAAACTGTGACGTGGTAAGTCACGGGTGTGTATTTTGTGAGTTCTTATATATTTAATACCATAAAACTTCAGATATATGCCTTGTCCCAATAAGATGCCCTGCCCCTTTTACTTGCCTGTTGTAGCTACACATTTTGAGAAATAAAAGACTACCCACTGGAGATATGTTAATTGACTTCTTAGATAAGGTATACAAATACAGATGTCTAAACTCATTCAGTTCATTTCACAGAAGTCATGAGCACCAAAGAAGTAATGCAGGCAAAGTAAACAGGAGAGATGCAAAAAAGAGGTTTAATGAAACTTGATGAAGCTTGATTGTATTTCCATCGTTGTTGAGCAACATTATGTAAAAGGAAATAAAAGCCCGTCCCAGACCCCTGTCCTGAATATAGACCCCTTTCCCAAATATAGACACCTGTCCCAAATATAGGCCTGTTGAGTTCACTAAATGAAGAAACTAAAAGCCAGGGCTATTCATATAAGTTTTACTGTAGTCGGCTGCACTCTAGCTAAAGGTCCCAGTAATATTGGTTCTTACCGAAGTAGCATGTCACATGACATTAAGATTTGTTTAAGACAGAGACAATGACCACAAATACAAGCATCCCCTAAAACAATGTTTTAATAAATAACAACAGTATTTACATGCCGTAGATCTCCTGTTTTTTCAGCATTTAAAAGTATAATTTAAAAAATAATGGTAAGCACACATACACACACACACACACACACACACACACACACACACACACACACACACACACACACACACACACACACACACACACACACACACACAAGACGCTTCTATAAGATAGCCCATCCTTTTTTAATGATTTACTTGGATTACTTTACTTCCTAATTTCAGTTATTTGCTTTTTTCAGTATGTAGCAGTCATGTTTTCATGTATTGTAATAAAATAATATCATTATTCAGTGACATGGGAAACAAAAGCTTATTTAAAAAAAATGATTTTTATTGCCTTAAATTCCACTACTATAAATCTTGTAGCCATTGTACAGAATGATCACTCAGGCACACATGTAGAGGCACATGAAGTAGCGCTCAAAAATGCTGACTGCCATTTCCAGTGGCATTTATGAACTCCAGCTGGTGATATGAAACTTGATTTAAACATCAAACAGCAGAAAGGGAAAAGGAGTTTTGTTATATTCACTGTTTTAATTTTTTGTCTGTTGTTTGCTGCAGTGGCACAAATGTTACCAGCCAAAACACTGTGGCACACCATGCTGGCCCTCGCTTTGCAGCACAGAATATTAATGATGATATTGAGATTCTGCTCATTTGCTCAAAATTATTATGACATACCCATTTCAAATAGAACGCACACATCCAAATTTTACAGCAATTTCTCAAGAGGAGACTAACTGGAGTTTTGTCTTATATCCTGCTGATATAAACCAAAGGTGTTGGAAAGCACACTTTCAGAAAGAACTTCCATGTTCTATGTTTATTCACTTTATCTAAACTTATTTTAAACCTAAGTCAGACAGCGACTAGCATTTTGTGTAATATCTTTTTTCAGTCATGAATGGTTTCATATAACAGAATTCTGATTCAGAGATTCAATTGAAGTGACCAAAATTAGCCAATGTATTCAGCTTTTAAAAGACAGCTATACAGGCCCAAAAAAATGTAAAGAAATGTTACATGATAAAATGAATCTATGTTGTGGCAAAAAGGATCCTGGGAATAGTCCGCCACAGTCAGCGGCTGCATGTTCATCTTACTGGTTATCAGCACTCAGAGATGACGCTCAGGAGAGCACAATTATGACTGTGACAGCAGCATGTTAAACAACGTCCTGTGAGGCTTAATATGTATAAAGATGATCAACTGAATCTAATCAGTTTGGAAAGAACACTGTTCCTAGAAAATGGAAATGACACTGGTAGTCTTAAGTGATGTCCTAAAGATCTTTCTTGGAGACCTGCCAAAACATAGAAATGCATTCACAAGAAAGTGGCAGTCAATTTGCTAAATTTAGTGACGGCTGCATTAGCTACACATATATCAGATGATCATCCAGTTCTGTAGTGACTAATGACAGGGTCAGTATTAGCCATAAAAACTGCACAAGTTAATTTATCTAACCTGCCTTGTGTCAAGCAGCTCATGTAATGGATAGCCAAATGTTTTTGGGCCATTTTTTTCCAAGTGAGCAGAATATCTGAAGGCTATAGAATTAATCAATGGAAAACATGTTTCCAACAAGATAACATGCCAATGTAACCATTTCCATCTCAACATAGTTTTCGGAACACAAAAGTGACTTTATTTTAATGCAAAGCAACTTTTGGTTGAAGAGGAGAATAAAAGCACGAATTCATGGTTTAAAAATCATTCCTTCATTCATTCATTGTCCGAAACCGCTTGTCCTCGTTAGGGTCGCGGGGAAGCTGAAGCCTATCCCTGCTGTCATTGGGCAAGAGGCGGGGTACACCCTGGACAGGCCGCCAGGCTATCGCAGGGCTGACACATATAGACAGACAACAATTAACAACCATATTCACACCTACGGTCCCCATTAACCTGACCTACATGTCTTTGGAATGTGGGAGAAAGCCAGACAACCCAGAAAAAACCCACGCAGACACGGGGAGAACATGCAAACTCCGCTCAGAAGGTCCAAACCTTGCCCCAACCAAAAATCAGAGTAATATAAAACACCATTTGAACCCAAAAAAAGCCAAAAAGAATTGAAACAGCTCTAAAGGGGCTCTCACCCAAAACAACCACTTACTCTACTATTCCTTGTGCCTTCCAGTGCCAATCCTATCCACTAATAAAGCCTTGATTTAGATGATTTGATTAAATACTGATCGACTCCAGGCTTGTATTGTGTATGATTTTCAAAAGTGACTTTGTTGCAATAGGCAGCAATGGCCATAACTGATAGAAATTTCTACAGCAGATACTTGATGGAGGCCTTAGTTAGTGCTGTTAATGTGAAGCATTTTCTTTCCATCGCTTTTACACACGATTTACTCCCCTCGTCCTATGATTCCCCTCTGGGAATCAAATGCACACCTGCTATTCTTACTGAAACTACAGCTGACCAGTCTGAGAGAACACCAAAGACCACATTTCAAAACAGATAGCGAGGTAAAGACTGGAAAACGATAATTTTTACCCCAACTGCTAAGAAGTAAAACTACTAGTGAAAAACTAATGTGTTGACTTAACTGACGAAGAGAAGTGTAAGCAAGTGAGAAGTGAGAGATTTTTCAGGCCTTACCTCTGAATTTCTTGGGTGGGTTGTTGAGGTCTCCTGTGTCTGGTTGTACCACACAGCGGTCGTCAACAAGCCTGGGGACACAGCCATCGTTACAATGAGTCAATCACTCAAGACACATGCAACTTATGTAGACTTTAAAATTCAATACGCCCTCGAAAAGCTTCGATTATCCACACATGAACAATCAAACTTATATTAACATTATAATAAAACCCCCTATGCTAATCAGGGTAATACTGTAAAAACCAACAGACATCTTAATTATTTTGCTAATAATTCATAAAGCCCATGTACCCAAAATCTAATTATATCAACTTCTAAACATAATAAATATAGAGTTTCTATCAAGTAACTTTGTGCAAAATATCCTATTACAGAAAGGTAAACTGACAGATACCATTACAATAACTACAGTATAACCCACTAGGAGGTTTTCACAGCATTTTCACAAAGCAATAAAAAAAAGTGTATTTATTAACCCTTAGTGCTTTTCATTCTTTTTTTATTATTTTGATTGTGTTCATGCATAAGGCATATATTTTGGCAAGATTGTGTATTTTTGTTTGACCTTGGAATTTCCAGCTCAGCTCCTACAAGAAGTCTAAAATACAATGTGTAATCAAAATTGTTACATTCATACTGTTAGGTGCGAAAAATGCACCACTGAAACCCATTCAAACTGCAATTGTTATCCCAAAGCCATCAAAGTATTAAAAAATGCATTGTATTATTTCTGGGTGTCATTTTGGGCTTTTTCCGTGTAATTTGTCATTTTTACTATTTTCCACCTGATTATATAATTTCTTAGCATGTTTGGCATATGGAGAGAATACACGCATTGCAACTCACAGATCTTCATCAGGGTCTGTGTGCTGCAGCTATAGCAGACAGTGAGCCTCATGCAGCAACATTCTCTTAAATTTATCTCATATTTCCCCTAATTTTCTGGTAAGAAACAAGGTAAGATAAGTCAACTGCAGATAAATCAAACATTCTTAACCATCTAAAACTGTTCTGACCAGGTGTGCTCAATGATGAATCCCACTTGATAATAAGTTACCTATTAGCACAGGTAAACACTAAACATGATATAAGAGCAGGTTTTGTGCTGTGTGCAAAGACTCTGGCACATGGCCAAGACTGGAAGGATTGCACCAAAAAAGGATGCAAGAACAACTTCTACAGTAGTGAAACTGATGTAGGCCTAGTGTTAAATAAGCTTTGACAAAGTTAATGTGATTTCAGGAAAATGCATTTAAGTAATAGAGTAAAAATAAACATGCGAAAAGGTTTCAATAAATGAAATAATTCAAATTCATAAAAAAATAACAGGAAAAGCAGGAAGTCCTCATACACACACACATACATATACGTGTGTGTGAGAGTGTGTGTGTGTATAGGGACAAGCCAGAAGCACGAAATGTTTTCGCATGAAAAATGACTTACATGATTATGAAAATAGTTTCTATTTAATGTTCTAATTAACTGACTAATTGTTTCAGGTGCACTTGTATATTTTCATATGGTTTGTGCGCGACAACTTTTAATTTGTAAAGTAGTTCTCTAATAATGGGAGTGAAATAAAAATTACAAAGACCAACAAAGAACAAAGCCAGTTGTTTTTTAACAAACCATTACTGTTTGTCCAGCGGCTTTATAGCCACAAAAAGTGGTTGTTTTTTTTTAACAAGACATTGCTGCATATTTGCTAAGATTGTCACTACACTGGAATTTCTAACTCTGATACAGTACCTTAAAATACATTGATATTCAATACCATTTTCAATTCCACACGGAAAAAGGGCATACATTTATCTGTTTTTTTATATTAATAATATAACAAGGCTTTAACATGATTGTGACAACTTTTTTGGTCTTATTTAGTCTCAGTGAATAAACAATAAATTAAGGGATAATAAATTAAATTCTTTGATTCAAGAAAACAATAGTCT
Organism: Plectropomus leopardus; assembly: GCF_008729295.1. Classification (NCBI taxonomy): domain Eukaryota; kingdom Metazoa; phylum Chordata; class Actinopteri; order Perciformes; family Serranidae; genus Plectropomus; species Plectropomus leopardus. The sequence goes on from NC_056464.1 coordinate 5,701,390, forward strand.
TATAGCAGTGCACATGTTAAGGCCTCTAAGAATGTCACACATTCAAAATGTATTTCTGTGTAATAAAAGACAAAACAAACTGTGCTGCAAAAGCTCTTATGCAACTGGAGCAAAGGAAAAGAGTGATAAGTAGATAGCACTGTGACTGAGTGACAGGAGGCAGGGGTACTGCAGCAGTGTGTGTGTGTGTGTGTGTGTGTGTCTGTGTGTTTGTGAACTTGCTGTTGGAGAGAAAGAGCAAGAAAGCAGTATCAATAGTACTGATACCATGTAATGGGTACTGAAACCATTTCAAATATCAATATATCAATATTTTTGACAACACTAGTTTCCAGCTGGGATTATGGCACCAAAAGCGGGTGATTTAGGCCACATTATCTTTTCCTAACTGTTACCAAGCGGTTTTTGTTTTAATGCCAATATCTATTTTGGTGAAAAGAAGAGCTTTTACCCACAGGCCAAAAGGATCCTAAATGAGGACCCTGTCTAATATACCACTAACCCCCATCAATATACAGTATATTTATCATTATTACACTGTTTAAAATGCGCAAATTAATAGAACTAGAATTGTATTCATATGATTTCATGTGATGAATAGATTGAATCAAAAAACACTTACTTTAGCTTAAAATAAATGGAGAAAGGATTAAATATTTCCTCTGCATTTCTGCCATGACATTAATATTTTGAGTATTATTAAAGGAAATATGCTTTATGTGAGAGGCTGTCAACCAACGACTGAGAGGATGAGGATAAAAACTCTAAACTGGGGCACAAGTAGATGGATTGTAATATCAGTGTATCTGTACCCAAGAAAGGAACCCGGGTTTCTCTTTTAAAGAGTACAACAACAGCACTACCTCATTATAATCTATTTTAGCACCATTATTATTTATTGTTATCTTGTCTATCCACATAATATACTAAAAACATTGGTAAAACATGTTTTTTTTAAGTGGTCCCATGATACCAAGGCATTCTAGGGAAACCCCTGGGAATACTATGAGATAGTAGAGCAGCTAAAATAAAACAACTCAGTAGGATGTTCTCGCCGGTCCAGTCAGTTACATCTTTTTATAGTTCATGCAGTATAACCTGCACTGCCGGAGCACTGTGATGATGAGGGAAGAAAGCACATGGTGTGAGAATCTCCTCTGTAGGAATGAGGAGCCTTGATCACACTGATGTACTGATGAGCCAAGGCCCAAAATGAACAGGGTTGTCAACTAAGGCTACCAGTATCCAAGGTCAAGTCTCTTGCATTCTGGGATGCAGCATCATGGCTGTATCCCATCGCCCCAGCGTCAAGATTGGGTGCTCTCTGAGGATCCAGGTGGCTTCAGCCATCTCTCAGGGGTCACATTCAGTATGCTGACAGCAAAAGAAACACCTAATACAATGATGCTATTTATAGACGTGTCCTCTAAGCTCCTCTCTATTACAGCGAGCACTCACGGCAGCACCGGGGGAAATGATTACTAGGCATAACAACACTGGATGGGAAATTTGACAAACGAGCTCTGTCATGGTGGCAGTCTTCAAAGCTGTGCACATATTTGTTGCCATGGTGGGTGACGCATCACGCTAAGCTGTGAAAGAGCACGGTTTCTGAGAGCTGGCGAGGAGGAGGCTGCTGCATGGCGGTGAGTGGTAAACAGAATAGTGACATAGCAAAAGGAGGAAGACTGCAGCACTTAAAAAGGGAGAGGGAGGAGGTGACAAATCAAATGCTGTGCTAATTTTCACCTCGGGAGGAAAAAAACAAGCACCCTGGGGCAGAGAATAGCATGGAAAAATAGGAACAAGACAGGACTGATGCAAGACAATAAAGTTTGGGAGATAGAGCCTGGCATGTCAGACATGCTATTAGATATGGTGGACTGGGATATGGGATCACCCACTCCTCTATATTCTCCATTTAGCCTTCTATTTCTGTGCCTGTCAATTGTATTTGCTCAGTTTGCACATAATGAGATGCACTTTTAACTCGTTGCCTACAATTAGGGGGGAGGGAAGACGTCAAGTGCTTAAATAAATGGTGCTCAGCATGTAGCGGGAGAGACAGGGTAATTTGAGGCCGCAGTTACTGTGCACAGAACATCAAGGAAATAAAAGGAGAGCGATGACGACAGCAGGATCCACCATCTCTCCTATTCCGATGATCATATTTCCATTTATTAGACAATGTTATCAAGAGTGAAATGCATACATAGCTAGGGTGTACAACACTTGTTTTCCATAATGAAACCTACTGCCAGTGATCAGCACCTCACCATAACCCTTGGTGTGAAACCATCCCGGGAAAACAGAAAGTTACTGTTGAATTCATGCAACCAAATTACTGCAGAGCAAATGGGCTCGTCCTATTACTGTGAGCTTGAGTCTAAAGAGAGCTCAGTCTAAGCACTGTGTTTAAAGATAGAAAGGCATTCGACAATCCCTCATTTCTCTATCTACCTCAACTATAACTCAAGTCCACCTCTGCATATCTCAACTAAATTCTCTTAAAACATTTTGAAATTTCTTTAAAAAAGCTTGTTTTGCCATTGTTTTGCCACCCAGAACTGGTTTATTTCACTAAAATCACACAACTTATTATTCACCATAAATGTGGAGGAAAGAAATCAGTAATGCTTTTGTTGACGGTAACTACCACAATCCAAACAGGGGCAATAAATACTACCTCATCAAATAAAATGTACTGTATTGAGCTACATAGTTACTGTTTTTATTTTGCAGCTTGTACTGTTGTGTAGTTGTGTATACTGCATGGTTGGACAACACTGTCTGAATATCCATCCATCAGTCACACTCACCTGGAGTCCTGCAGCAGGGAAGTGGAGGTATTAAAGGGCTCGTGACAACCCACAGAAAAACAAGCAGACTTACCCTAAAGTGCTGATAAATCCACTGGTGGAGCCCTCTGCATACAGGGAACAAATGTCCCCAATATGGAGGAAACTGGACATCTTGTCCGACATGATTCCTCAGGGGTGACGGCACCTGCAAAGGATTGACACCAAAAGGTCTTTAGAGTAGTCACAGACATACAGCAGAGCTGAATCAAATCACACTTTTTAAACCATTATTATTGAATGCTTCGCTCAGCAAATTATTTAAATGATAAGCACAATATGAACCTATGACAATCTAAATAAACCATTAGTCATCAATTAGCCAAAAACACTGAACATTTATTTGTTACAGCTCCATGTTCATGTACACACAGGTTGTCAGTAGAGCTTGACTGACACTGGATTTTTAGGGCAGATGCTGATGCCAATAACAGGGAGTAAAAAACTCATAATATGTTTTTTTTTTAAAAATACTTGGTATGAAGGCATGGTATTTTATAGTTTAACACTAAAGTTTATCATAATGGACACAAATGCCCTGAAAAAGGTTTAAGGTTTGTTTTTTTTGTAATTCTGTACCAGTTGACATATAAAAAGAAGGAAGCTTGTAACTCAGGTCCATCAGCATATGTTAAAGTGACAGTGTTAGTAAATACCTTCATAAATAAAAATAAATAATAAAAATAAAAAATATTTTTTTAAAATAATAAAAATAAATAAATAAAAACTACAAATGATTTAATACCTGAGATTTACATTTAAATAAATAATAAGTAAACTTTATTAGGAATTTGGTTATTCTAAATAACTCTATATTTGGCCAATAAAATCAGCTGACTGATATATCTGTTAGGCTATAGTTGTCAATAGCTGACAAAGTTTAAAAACAACTGAAAACAGCAATGATTATGATCATCTAGGTAAGGGGGATCAAACATATGGCCTGCGGACCAGAACCAGCCCCTTAAAAGTGTACAATCCAGCCCACTGGATGACTTTGCACACCTAATATTGATGTACTTGTGGAGGCTGAGAGGTGCCAGGTGTCAGGAGCAAGTTAAACAGTGAGCAGATACTTCATTTAAAAGCTGCTTCAGAGGCTTTTTATCCTGATTAGAATGCAGTTATCTGAAAAAACAATAAATAAAATGAAGATTGTGAAAATTTTGTCAATCAGTAGCTGTATCAGACTTCTATCTTACAACAATATAATACTAAGGCCATGCCAAAACATTTGATTTTTCAAATGGTCGATGAGGGGAGGGATAATTTAACCTGCTTACCTGCCTTACAGACCACTTACAAATCAAACATTTGGGCAGTGCCTTAGTAGTTGGGGTTCCTAGTATATTGTTTCAAGATGGAAGTCTGAAGCTGCTTGTACAAGAGGTTCCTCTTAAGTTTGGTGTGGTGATGCCAGCGTTACTTCACTTAGGAGTAGAAACGTGTACACATGCAGACACATTGTTGCACTTATTTCTCTAAAGACATCTCCTGCTGTTCATCATCTGTTTGGTAAAAGGAATAACCTTTTCAGAATGTCTTCTTACACTAAAAGAAAGGGAAACATTTGGAGGTGTTGTTATTTATATGTTATTCTGCATTTGACAGTTCTGGCCCACTTTCAATCAAATTGAGCTGTATGTGTCCCACAAACTAAAATGATCTAGGGGTATCAATCATTAATTTTATGATGATTCATGCAAAAATTCAACTAGTGCAATTAAACAAATGTGCCATATTTGTTCAGCTCTTTAATGTGGGCTTCATTTTACATGTTACACATATTGTATATATACAATATGTGTAATATATACAGTATATTGTATATACTGTATATATTGTTTTTCTACTCATTTATACATTGTGTTGTACATTATTGCATCATACATGTTTAACTTATATATACTGATATTATATATTGTATTGTAGAATAAAGCACACACTTTTGTATTTTACACACTCTGCACGTTAAACATATATATTACATACTAATGCTATTTGTTTTCATTATTACTGTGTTCCAATTTTCTGTTTTTATATAGATTGCGCTAGTACTTATTTCTGCTTTCTATAATTCTCTATGCTTGGCTTCAGAGTGACTGTAATGATCCACAATTTTGCCTCAGAGATCAATTAAGTATTTTTGATTGTGATTCTGATTTGGTCAGTCTGATCTGAATCTTAATTTTCAGTAGCCAATCCTCAGAGCAATTCTTGTTGTAAGGTCAGGAGTAACAATTTAAGAAGAGCAATGACTTACATTTTGTATAATTTATAGTAGAAATAAAGATGAGTTATAGAGCCCATTGCGCTTCTACAAATATGGCATGTGAATTTTGTTAATATATATGTACAGTCATTTTCCATTTAGAACAAAAATCAGGAAAAAATTATAAAAAAAAGAGCCTGAAAATAAGCAAAAGAAAAAGTAAAGAAAAAACAAAGGGACATGAAAATGACCGTAAGAAAGTGGGGAAAAATAAAAAAAAAAAACCAAAAATTTTATTCTTCCTGCACAACTTTAAATATGTATATTCATACAAATGACAAGAACAGTTTTCTGAACTTTTTCCCTTTTTTTGTGGATAATATCTAATAATCCCCCATAGCTAATTTTTAAGCAATTCTCTTGTCTCATATTACTATTTATATATTTTATTTATATATTTATAATTATTTATTTTATTATTATTTATTTATTTGTAATTTATTTTTTTGTTTATTTGTAATTTATTTTTTTATTTTATTTGTAATTTTTTTTAATTTATTTTGTAATTTTTTTAATTTATTTATTTGCCATTTTTTTCCAGACATTTCTTGCGAAGTTGCTCATTGCCTTTTCCCCCTGTTCTTATAAGAAATCGAATCATTTTTTTCATGTTCCATAGGTTTCAATGCTTGTAATGGGTGTCTAAACTCAGTGCAACAAAAACACATGTTGATCCAGGTTCCAAGGGGTTAAAGATGGACATATTTATGTAAAACACCCATAGAATTGACTAATAGAAATGAAACAATGAAAAATACCTACCCAGAAAACTAAACTCAAGTTTAGATGCTAGCAGTGTACTTTTGTTAGCTGTGTGAAAACAATACATGCACACCTTCAATTTAGGTCACCATCCTCCAGTATCCAGGTCGAGAGAATGAAAACCTTAGTGAACCCAACACTACTTACACTGGTTAAGTGTTAAATTCTAATTCTGTCCAAAAGGATAGTGTTCACGACAAAACCAAAAAACACAGTAAATTTTAACAACATTTTAGCTTGACATTTTGACATAACTTCCCAATTTGCAGGACTGTAACATGAAACAAAAAAGGTCTAGTTTCATTCGGTGACATTTTCATTAAATATTTGTTATTTGTTTCCATAATATCGATTTGTCCGAATGAAACTAAAGGTCATATTTACCCAAATTCAGATGCTCCTCACCGCTCCATACGACACATAAATTACACAAACTTTGTATTTTTTTATCTGTATAGCCCGTTGACTTAATATTAAAAGTAATTTGAGCGTCTTGTGACACAATTTAACTGTTTTCTAAGCTGCCAAACAGGACACTAACGTTTCTGCTAGCTTAATTTTTAAATGTCAAGTCGCCTCGTTCTTTTACCGCACGAGCTGCAGCAAAACAACAGCAACAAATGAGCGCGTGGGCTACTTCCTCGACAGGGATGCTCACAGCTCAGTGACAAAATGAACAATGCTCCGGCTGGGAAAAACTACACATAGAGACGGACTTTACCTGGCAGAAACGAGAGAAGGCGTCAAAGACAGGGAGAGAAAGCAACGCGTGAAGAAGTGGGTCAGCACAGGATAATTTCCACAGCGCTATCCTCGGTTAAGTCCATGGTAGTGAAACTCCAGGTAAGAGCAGGCTGAGCGGCGTTATCTCTGACAGCTGAATGCGCCCTCGGCAGCAATCCGCTTCTTACCTCCTCCACATGTCACTGACGGAACGCCCCTTTCGTTACTATTTATACTACGGCACAGCTCTCTGGGTAATGTAGTCTTTTTTTTTTCTTTTTCTTTTTTTAGACAGAAACAAGCCTGTTGTTTTATTTTATTTCATTTTACTTAAATTATTTTATTTTATTTTTACAAATATCATTAGAAACAAGTTTTTTTTTTTATCTTGGAGGAGGAGACAGTGGTGGCCTTTTTCAATTCAGTTTCATTAAATTACTTTATTTATCTCCAGCCATGGGCAGATTAAGAGACAATGGGCCCATGGGCACAGATATGTAAAAGGCCCCACCACCTCCCCTAATAGAAGCAAGACACACAGATTTTGTAGTCAGTTTGCATCATTTTTGTTGTTGTTTTGTGTCTCTTTGTGGTCATTTTGTGTCTCCTTGTTGTTTATGTTTCTTTGAGCTAATTTTGTGTCTTTTTTTGTCATTTTGTGTCTCTTTACAGTTCTTTTACATCTCTTTGTGGCTCTTTCTAGTCCTTTTGTCTCTGTAGTCTTTTTGTTTCTCTTTGCAGTTCCTTTGCATCTTTATGTTTCTCTTTGTGTTCATTTTGAGTGTCTTCCTGGTCAGTAGGTGTTAATCTAAATGACATTTTGCAGATGGAGGACTTTGGGCCCCTAGGCTTGTGCCCAGTCATAGTGTCGGGGCATCATCATCAATGATTTGCATAAAATTCATTATCCTCAGAGGATGTGTCCTGTGAATTAGATGATCCTCAAACTTATCCCCTATAATGTCATCATCAGTTTCCATTTGTCTAATACTTTGGTTAATGACCAAATACTTGCAAAATAAATGGTATTCCCATTAGCATCAGCACATTACAGATTCACACAGCATCTAGCATGGCTGTCAGCTCCTTGTCTCATTTTGAAACCTCAGTGACCAAATGATTGCAAAATAAGATGACAGAAGAGAAACTAATCCTGTTAGATCATCCATGCTAACAAGTACAACTGCATAAGTTGTGTCACATGTTGTCAACTGTTGAGAAAATGCCAATCACATCCGTGTGACTGGAGGTTTTTGTCAATGTCTAGGCTACATTATGTCATGTATACGTATGTCAAAAACAGAAGCACACATATTGCCTTACAAAGAGGAGGTCATGCTGTGCATGTTCAAGTGTGAAAGGACAAGAGATAAAAACATCAGGTGTGTGACAGTCTGTCAGAAACAGTGATTCTGGCCCCGGATTTCCAGATTTGAGGTGAGGAAACAACCTGTATGTTAAGTAGAGTCCATGTTTGTATCTTCTTTCTTCCTTTCTTTCTTATTCATACAGATTGATAGCATCTTGTGGTTTTGCCCCTGGGCAACCAGGTTTTTAAGTTAATAACGTTTACTTTGGAAACCTCAATCTCACAACTTTGACTGATCTGGTTTATTTGCAGTTGACCCATTAAAATCACACTGACATTTTCAGCTACTGGATCTGGAACAGCCTCTCGTACTGAAATATTCAGAAGCATTGTACAATACTGAACTCACAAATAACCTGCCATATGAATAAAACAGAGTGCAGGCAGACCGTCCACACAGTGATCCTTGTTCTTCCAAAACAATGAAGGGGCTCAAATTTCTCCATGAAAGCCTGCATATGCTAAATGGTTACATTAGAAAATGTGTAAAAGCTTGATTATTCCTAATTATTCCTAATGGCAACATAAAGAAGAGAAAGAGTGGCCCAAGAAGAGAAAGGACACTTTCATCCTTAAAAGCGAGCTCAATGGCATTAACCAAACCCACTGATGAGCCGTTGATTTGGTTTCTTAGTTACAGAATCTAGAGGGATGAGAGGAGAGGAGTAAGTGGGGTTACACAAGTATCCATTACCATAAAAGTGCTTCTCCTCTTTTTCTACATACCACATCTGCTTTTGCACAGTGAGGCCTTAGAAGATGTAAATGGCTGCAAATTTCTGTGTTGTACTCCTAAGCCAACAAAAACTTCTACATTGTGATTTATGTTTTTGTGTGCTGTATTCCTGGTGCTGATGAAATAAAATCCAGCTCAATATGATGCATTAAGGGGAAAAAAACTAATCACGCATGTGACTGCACTTTTTGTAGTGCCAGACACTTCCTTTTTACTGGTTATGCAATCAGTCATCAAATTATATTACAAATTACATCAAAAGTACATTTAAGACCACTTAGACTGCTTCATTTGTTGAGTTGAGAGAGGAAGGATGAAGGATTTTGTCTCAGTCTAAAGTCTCTGACACCAGCATATCTCTAAATGCAGTGATGTCAGAGTCATGACCACAAATTCTTAGAGGCGAACTTTTATTCCACTGAAAGTGTCTCCAGGCTTTGGTTAATTTTGACATTAGGTTAAGTTGAATGCTGATCACTGAGTACTCAGTTGTCATGGATACAGTGTACAGACGACGGGCTACCATTCTACCACGAAGCTAAAAAAAAAAAAAAAAAAAAAAAAAAAATGTGTGTATATATATAGAAAACTGGACACAGCTGCCGTTGTGATTGTGAATTGCAACAATCGTGATGTCAGATATGGTTTGATTTGTAGCTTGACAAACACAATGCTTTCTTTATTCTTGGGGTATTTTGATTATTAAAGTGCCTTTCCTGAACCAGAAGAGCTTGTCTTCTGCCAAAAGGCACACAATGCATGACCACAACAGCTTGTTTAAAAAAAAAATACTGCAAGGGTTCTAAAAAAAAAGCACAAGTTTGGTGGGAGGGAGCAGTGATTCATCCCGATCGGTGGTCTGACTTGAAGTGGACTCAGACACACGGGCTGGTCTTTCTGACAGGATTAACACATGACTAACAAATTAACGAAAACAGCATCTGCATGCTTGGAGTGCACCAGAGGCAGAGGAATGACAAAATGCAGCGGCCATCTGTGTGGGTGCACAGATTGTTAGATTCATCATTGTGCATGTGTTCGAGTGAGTATTCTCCTGTGCAGATTCAGGCCTTCCCTAAGCGGGGATGTGTGGGCACAATGGTTGGTAGTTTTCTTGTCTGAGGTTCTGCTGGTCCTCTGTGTGGGCCACTGCCTGCAAACTAATACCAGCATTCATCAGAAATGTCAGACCAGAGCTAAATATATTAAGAACAAGGAGTTTTTGGGCGTTTGGGGGTAATACTCCTCTTGTACGAAATATTCAATCTTAATTTCATATCTGAGATTAAAGACTAATTTGTATATTTTTCAGCCTGGACCCTTTGATCTAATGTTTTTGTGCCTAAGTGGTACAAAAATCTTTTTGAAATCAGGTCAGTATTGAGTAAAGTGCTGCAGCCAGCACGTAAGAAATAGACTGCAATGTAATCCTATGGGGCAATTGTGCATCATAAATGTAAAAAGTGTTTGTTTTTGCCACTGACAGGCTCTGATTGTTACCATTAGTGTCTGACAACATTATGGAAAGGATCCCTTCTGAGAAATAAAATGTTTTTCTTTCCCTTTCCCTTTATCATTTTATTTATTATTAAGAAGACTCATTCTGGTGGGAAAAAAAACATTTTATTTCTTTATATATTTTATTTATTTATTTTTTATATTTTTTCCATTATTTTGTCAGACACTTAAAATAACAATCTGAGTCTGTCAGTGGCAAAAACAAGCACTTTTAGAGGATATAGCCCGCACAGAGTCCTAAAACTTGATAATGATTTTGCATTTTACCACTCCTGATTCCCTTGTCTCAAAGTCAATGTTTTCTTTTCTTTAAAACATTTTTTATGGGGTTTTGGTGAAATATCTTAAATGAGGTCTGCGTTGAACACTAGCTTAAGAGACTTTTGTGTTTTGTTATATGACATAAAATACCCCAGTAAATAACCAATTTATGAATTTTAAAGATTGTATGTGTCTTAAAAAACACCAAACACAGCTTTACAGCCACACTGTGGTAGCGTTGAAGACGTGATTTTACAGAGTTCACTTATAGCTTTTTCCCTCTGATGACAATTTCATTTTCTTCACAAATAATAAAAGTGGTGTTTAATTTATCTTGCTAAACAAAACATGCAAGTATCATAAATGTTTGTTTGCCACAGATCGTATTGTGTGCAATAATCCAAAATTCAACAAAAAATTTCTGAGGAGAGAGCCAGGGTAATGCGAACTTTCAGGTCGGCCTAGAAAAAAAGGCAATTCCTGCAACACATAATTGTCCAACACCATAATGAAGAGCACCTGGCAGAAAAAAAAATTTAAAAAATGTTTTTCTTTACCTTTTTCTCAATCCGGTCTGTTTGTTCTGATGTCTAACTAAGTCTTGCTAAAGAAGAAGTCTTGTCTGAAATCTCACAAAAAGTGACTTGAGCGGAAGTCAACACTACTAGAAGTGTTAGTGAAAAGGTATAAAGAGATAAGGTAAAAGACAAATGTTTGCAGTCTGTATCACAGCTGCCTGATGAGTACTGATACTATTTCAAAAAAATGTTGTTCCCATTAAAAAATAGAGTCCAGGCTGAAAAATACCAAAGTTTCCCTTTATGTCAAAATTTCTAGTCTTGTAAAAGGAGAGATGGACGTCTCTATAACTCTATAAACAACACGGTGGCCTCTAACTCTGTTCTGGATCTGAGACAGTGAACCACTGAAGACATGTTGCCGCTGGGAGCAAGAACCTTAGATAATGGCTTATTAGTGATTTCAAGCTAAATGTAGAATACTGATAGAACTTCCATTAACATAAGCAGTCTCACATCTACATTGGTATATTCTGTACAGAATTGCTCCGTTTGACAATTTACATTCTGCTACTGGAGCTCTGACAACTAGAACAGTGAGTCTCAGGATCAGTACGTAACCTGCACAGCTGACGAACGGAACTATGCAGTGTACTGTGAACAAGTGTGGTGTAAAAACACACTCTGACGTGACACACTGAGCGCAGGACCTTCCAGCGTAGTGTGAAAATGAGGTCGTATAAACAACAGTCTATTATCCTCTGCCCGTGTGCCTGCCTTTTGGAGGCTGTGATGTGTGCAGACTGTAAATGACGTCAAGTCAACTGAGAGATTTGAGTCAGTTGCACAGTCAAAGCTTAAGAGGTTTGCCATATCAGTTTACTCAGATCATGGCGTAAGTATCGCCACATAGTTATAATCCTAACCATCTGTGACTTTGATGCCTAACCTAACCATCCGTGCAGTTGTTACATGTGTTGGTGTTACCTAAACACAACCATGCATGTCATCCCACCATGTGCATTTGTTGACATCACCGTAGCAACATCCTGGAGCATAAAGAGCAGATGCAGACGGATACCTAAATCAGAAAATGTAGATGCGTAAGTCCACTGACAAAGATACAACATGTGACAAGTTGGGATGAGAATGTGTTAGGCAGCGATAGACCAGCAGCCCCTTGATCAATGTGCTGAAAATAATATTTTTGTCAGAGGAGTCAGGTAGCTTTGACAAGCGTCACTGATCAAGGACTGAAACTATTAATGGCTTCCCCGTCATAACAGGCTGTCTGACAGCAAGATCAAGCATTGAAAATGCTCTCAAATACTTAAACTGATATGGAATTTTTAGGTAGGACTTTTTTTAGGTGGCTTATATTCATTTTGTTACTGACCTCCATCTATAGCAGTACATTGCTTAGCTTCTGTGTTGCACTCCTACTGGGGGCATGCTGTCTGACATCTATGTAATAAACTGACTGACTGATTCATGCTGACACTCCATTATCAAAAAAGAGGTCCCACCTCCTGCCTTGCCTGCAAAACAACAGGTATTGGTATGGCACCCCAGTATAAAGCAGAGATCTACCTCACTAAAAATAAAAGACAATTATGCTGGCATAATGGCCTGCATATTCCCAATGGAAAGAGTCTGATTAGACCAGCTGCAGAAATATTCTAATTAGGCCTTGTGGTTTTGTGGTATAACTTGTTACCAATGTAGGAAAAATAAGTTTTACATTCTGTGCTGCGTCCTGCATTCAGTTAATTCATCGATAACATTTTGTTGCATGTTTTCAGAAACTAATATTCAGTCAGGCTCTTACAACAGGCTGATCAAATACTCAATCAGCTGGTCCCCTCGTCAATCAGCTGGTCCCCTCGTCAGAAACACAGTGCACAGAGATGACGAACACTTTAGCACATCCCCTTGGTTATAGTATAATCAATATGTCAGGCCATACACATGTGCCTGGTGGAATTACCTGTTTTTACTTTTGTTTCTGTATGAGCTAATCTCACAAAGCAATATCTAAAGAGGCAGTTGTCTGAAGTCACCTGTTTAACCTGCAGAGCATGCTCTGTAAGCTGCTTTAACTGAAGCTAATCCATTAGGGTCAGCAGGGTCCACTCCTCACTTTCACTACACTTCATTGTAACCTACCGGGCTATCTAATGCAGCCCGTGTACAGAAGTGTTAACCCTTAGGAAACTGTCTAAAATGGGCTTGATTTCTGTCGAGAACATGGGAAGAAGGTAATGATCAATATTAAAAGAAAAATTAGCAAGAAATTATTTTTTAAAAAAAAGGAAATTATTTGCAAATAAACAAAACAAAAAAACAGAAAAAGAAACAAAAGCAAAGAAGCTTAAAAATTAAAATACTTCTGTAAAATAATTTTAAATATATGATTATGATAATTATAAGTATCATTTTGGATGTTTTCCTAGCTTTTTAAAAAATAATTTTCTCAGTTTACTAATTTCTTGCAATTTGTAATACATGTCTTACTAAGTTGCTTGTTATCCTTTTTCATGTTTTAAAAAATAAATCAAATTGCTCAGGGTTCAAAGGTTTAAAAACCTGTGAAAGGTGTCAGAATGCAGCACAAGAAAGGTGATGTCGATACAGGTTTCAAAGGGTTAAATTGTCTGCAGAATAAATTTAAAATATCCATAAACGCGTCATAACTGTTCTGACTTAGATGCATGTTATAACTATATTAGTTGATTTATTTTCTTGCACATTTAATAACTAAAGAAGCCTATTATTATCAAATGCAGCTGCTTTATACAAACATACAATAATCATAAATAACAGCAATAATAAACAGCTATGCATTTCCGGGAAGAACACAAAGTCTGTGTTGGATGCTGTAACGTTGAGATGGGACAGGTAATGAGATTGCAGCAGCTTAGTTTGCACAGAAGCACTTGGGATGGTCCATTTGTCAGCAAGCGGTTGCACAAGGTTTAAAAATGAAGTGTGATCCACACATGATTAGTCTCAGCCTGACATGCACAGTAAGTGTCTTCCACAATCACAAACACTGCCGTCAAGTGCATTAGCACGCTCCACCGAGCATGTCAGTGGGCTCATTTGAGGTAAGATTGAGACTGCTGTGGGACATAATGACAGATATGTTTTGTTGGAACCTGTCATCATCAGGATCTCTGAAAATTAGATTCATTTATGCCTGTGTTTCCCTTTGATTTGTATCTTTCCACTTCAGTTAAGTTGCAGAACTGCTTACTTAACCCTTTAACGCCTGGATAGACATCACTTTTCTTCACTTGCATTTAAACTTTGAAACCAGAGAAAATTGGTTTGATTTCTGTCAAAAACATAAGGGTAAAAATGAGGTAATAGAAAAAATAAAAGTTTTTTTGCATTTTTCTTGAAGTTTTTTTTGTTGCTCATTTTCTACCTTTCTTTGCTCTCTCTCTCTCTCTCATTTTGCATTTTGGGGTAATTTTCATGTAACTTTTTACTAAATTCTTGCTTTTTATTAGGATACTTCTTGGCAACTTCTTGTTGCCCTCCCATGTTTTAAAAAAAAAATCAAATTACTCAGGTATCAAAGGGTTATAGCTATTGTTAGTAACTTTTATTAATATAACATTTTGCCATATTTGCTGAAACTGTCACTATATCCAGACAGTAGTACATGAGACAGATTGTGAAAAATCATGCTCCTCTGCCTCCTTGTTCTAAAGGAATATGCAAGAATCCACCATGCTTGAATTAAAACAACCAATCAGAGCCAAGAAGTCAGTAACGCAGCTATCAGTCATGTCAGTCACTGCTCCTGAACTGCATTCAAACTGTTTTAGGAGATGCCCAAAAGTGTGCTCTGACTGGTGGTGCTTGCTTTTGGCTTGACTGTTCAAAACACAGCAGCCAGGTCACAAACTTTCTCATTCTACAGCTATAATACTGTAAAATAAGTAAGCTGTATGATTTCATATATCTAAGTGTACTTAGACTGTTAAGGTAAAAGGTAAAATATTCCACTTTAACTTCGAATTTGCTTTTGCAATTATAAAAAAAGTAAGTCTTTAGTTTAGGTACCATTTTAAAAGTATCATTTTGGCACTGGTTTCAGGGAAAACCCCAAACAAAACCCAGCTCTAGCAGTAACAGAATTTTGTTTTGTATTTGATCAGTTTGACTGCAGATGACAGCTGCGTTAGAGACTTCACGGCTCTGATCGGTTGTTTTCGGTCAGGCGCTGTTGATAATTGCAAATGCTATTAGAAGCACTACGAGGAGTAGGAATAACATGATGTTTTTCACAGATTATCTGCCCTCTGCACTACTATAATACCAGTTTCAGCAAATCTAACTAAAAGTTATATTGTAAAAATTACAAACTTTGCCAGCTTTAAGAATTTGTGCACATTAAACATAGTGTAAGTGTAATTAAGGTATGAATGTATGTGACGTTTGAACAGTGGCGAGAGAAGCTGTGGAGGCGGCTGCTTCTGGGGCTCCAGAACTTCCTGCTGAGCCCGCTGCAGGTGTCCTGGGCCAAATATAACTTAACATCTGTGATGGGAGGAACCTTTGAAGACCTTCATTGACATTCCCTTCCACTTGTACGTTGGTGAGAGAAGAGTCACACAAATTTCTGAAAATGTTCCTGAAATTTAGAAGAACATAAGTGAGCACTTGATAGACCGAGTTTAAGCTTTTTGAGTATTTTCTGGATAATGAGCAAAAAGACTAATTCAATACATGCTGCTGAATCTGTTGATATATCTTGTCAATACAACATGGACAGATACCTGACAACATGCAACACCATGTGGCTCAAAGAAGCAACTGGTTTCATACATTCATAACAGAGTCAAGAAATCGAGAGAAACGTTTCAAAGTGGACTTTGAAATGCCTTTGCCAGCTGAGGCCCAGCAGATAGCTGCCGTTTTCCAATTTATTTTTTTTTCTTGACTTGGCTGCAGGATTCAAGGACATCTGCTCCCTCATCAGAGAGGTGCTCTATTTTTGAACAAATGGACTGCCAGTTGTAATTTCTCCACTGGTCACTCATCCAGAAATGGTGTCTGGCTCCTTTATCAATGTGATGCATGGCTCTCATAAGCATAAGGTAGAGCCAGTCTTTGTGTCTTTTGTCCTTTAAAGCTAAACTTGGCAAGACATTTAGGTGGAAACCTTGTTCGCCTATATCATAGTAGGGCAACATATTGAGAACACATCTTATTTGTAAGAATCAATATCTGTTATCCTTCATTTGAGGGTTATCTTGACTCATTAGCTTAAAGGGGATAGTGCAGAATTTTAAAAATTCCTTTATTTTATTGATCTGCAGGAGGAGGAGCGGCAGGAAGAGCCTGATACAACAGAAAGAGAACGTGTCTTTTATGAAGATCGATCTCTAAGAACAGTATGTCATCTAACTTTCCACAAGAAAGCCAACAAGCATATTTCCCTAAATGTCAAACTATTGCTAATTGTTAATATTTTGAGTAATTAAGATATGCCATACTATGCACTATATGCACTCTACTAAGCAGAACATCAGCCTGATGCAACATAAAAGAATGTTTGAAAGCTTAATTATAGTAACGAAACAAAATTTATTGTAGTGTTTTATCTGATTATATCATTTATCTGATCTTATCTGTTCATTCTTGTTCATCTGCATCTTTGTAAGTTGAATCAAAATGCACATTAGTTGCATTATGTTGATGAGTTGATAGAATTTTTCATCACCTAGTCCAACAACTGTAATTACATCACCAATGTCTCCAAAACATATGATGGTACACACGCAAGTAAACGCAACAACGCACGTGCTGCGTTGTCTGCTTCTGACTGTAACAGTAAAAATCACAAATGCTACAAATACTAAAAATGTACTTATTTTTGGTATGTTGGCTACTTTATATATGTTAAAAAGTCGATGCCACCATTGGCAACCAAAGGCAAAGAACTGGTTGCCAATGTCTCAAAATAGTGATGGCCATCCAGCAACCGATACTGTTGAGCCATCATTAGGCAACATAAAAAAGATGCTGCGTTACATTTACCTTGTAAGTCGGACTGAAGAGACATCACACACGAGTTTACTGTGTTCAGGTAGCCCCAAGTCGGACGGCCAAGATGTTGTTAGTAATACCAGTTCTAGCAAGGTTTGCCATTATTGGCAACATCAGTAGCACATGAACACCATAGGCACATGTCCACTGATGAGACACAAAGTGATCACAAACAGTAGCCTACATTACCGCAGCTTTCACTACTGCTGATACACAGAGCGGCCATCTTGGGTTTTGAGGTTTGGGTTGGTGAGGTTTCGTCAACTTTTCGAGTTTGAAATCTGACTTCAGGAGCTGTTCCAATTGGAGTTCTCACCTGGATCTCTGAAATAACAACAAGGGGAACATACCATAAGACCACAAGCAGTAAAATGAAAAACTGAGTGAGCTGGTGGGTTCAGTTGCTTTGGTATAACAATCTGTAACACGTGACCACTAAAATGTAGTGTTACATCGTAACAAGCAGAGAAAAAGCTACAAAATCCCTAAACTGGTAAACTAATTTCATTTGCACAATATACAAATATACAATAACTCTATCTAAAGTTTGCTTACATTAGCTAAGGTTAGCCATCATAAGCTACTTCAGTTAGCCAGCTAATTCATTTTTTTGAAGAAGACTGTGATATTTCATCTTTCAAAATTTAGACAATCTTACTTTAGGTGATGTTTGCACCAACTTTAAATGACAAAACTTCAACATAAATGAGCAAAACGTAATGAGCTCCATCTAAAGATAGAATCATAACAAGTGATCTTTGGCCTCTTTGGTCACTTTGGAATGAAACATCATGTTAACATCAAGTTTACTTCAACTACCTTTCAGACAGCAAGGACAACAGTTTCCTAAAAACATTTGTTTTCCTTCCAAGAGTTATTTTTTGAAATGCAAGATACATGGTCTGTCATTCTGAAAATACGTTCCTGCACTGTGAAGCATCCCTAACGGGTTTGCTTTTGTACAGAGGGGGTGTGGAGTGCGGGTTCGGCGGGGAAGTTCACCTCATGTGATTAACTGGTGGTTGCTAGGTGACCATCCTGGAAGGGAGCCATTCATTTGCAGCCTGGCTCTTCGACAGTCAGGATTTGTGAACAGCCTTTACGCACCTCCGAACCAAACCACTGCTGTCCAAATCACCTCCTGTACGCACAGCCGGTTACCATAGTGATCCCAGGGACATCTGACTCGAAAATGACATGAGTCATGCATTTGAGGAGATTGTTTTTCCTTGTACTCATAGTGGATCTGTTGAAAGGATGGTGGAATCTGATTGATCACAAAAGCAAAACAAACAGGGCCGCGGATGGAAAGGTTTAAGGGCTGCTTCTTGTTTTCAAATTAAATGTTGCATTTATCAGTAGAAGAAATAAGTACCAGGCCGCTGCACACATGATTTAGCTGATGGTGAAGAAAGAAACCCTGACCCAGAACTTTCTATACATTCCTTCGCTTTGAGAAATGCCTGGGTATCTTTTTTTTCTCTACATAATCTCTGTCCTAGTTTTCTCCAAGGCCACAGACAGCCTACATTTTCTCCACATGGCAGTAATTCTGATAATATATATAATATGATATAATATAATACAGATAACATCTATTATTAAAACTATATTTTCTTCTGCTGCTGCTACTGTTCCTCCTTTCAGACTGAATTTAATCAGTCATAAAACATACTTATAGTACTGTCCAACTTTCTTCTCTGGAAATGTTTTGCTATGGTATATTTGTATGCACAAAATACAGCGTAATACATAGTTATCAACTGCTACAGCTATTAACGTCTTGGTTGTCCGACTTTTTGCAACATGGTCACCTCATTTTCGAAGTTAGTGGAATTCAGCATTATTTGCTATAATGTTCAGAGTTAGATCGATGCTACTATGACAGCTACTTGTAGATGTTCAATATGAAGCTACCTCTAGCAGCTGGTCGGCTGAGCTTTGCATAAAGACTGTAAAGGGAAAAAACAAGTAACCTCACAGTCCAGCGGAGACAAAATCCACTTATGAGTATCTTTAAAGCACATTTAAACATACAAAACCTCAGTGTAAAAATAACACCTTGTGGTTTTAGGACAGTGTGTTATGTGAAATATTTGGCAGGGTAACAATGACGACAGACCCCAAACAGTCACATTGCCTCGTTTTTACACTTTAGTTTTTGTACAAACTAAACAAACAGGATAAAACGTGTTAGTTATTGGACTTTGTGTAGTGGTTGGAGTTTTGATTAATCCTGGTCAACTATTGAAATTCTGCAATTAATCCCAAGTCAAAACATTCATCTTTTGACAGCCCTAAAAATGACATCATTTCACTGTAATTCAGCCTTTAAAATCAGGAAAAGACGACTCTTATTACGATACCATATTACGATCATTTATGATATTACGATATCAGAAATCTTAAACCATATCTAGTCTCAAATCATGATATTAATGTAAAACAAAATATTGCCTAACCTTTTGTAAAATATAACCATTTAAACTGGGTCTTTAATTCTGAGTGTAGATCAGATCAGGCAGCCCATTTGAAACTCAGGTAACCCTAACAGAGGAGAAAATATGGGTCAGAATAACAACATCCTGCGTTATTCGCCTCTCCACAGCAGTCACCGATCGGCAGAGGGCTTCCACCCCCTCCCACCCACCCCTGAACACCACCATTTAGTCTCTCTCAAGCCCGATGTGGCTGGAGCGCCGGTCCCATTTCTGGATGAAACACGGTCTCCATCCTAATTAACCCAGATGTGGATATTAATAAGATGAAAGCAGGTCTAGACTGGAAACAGGGCAGATGGAGCGGAGAGGGTCCTGATTCAGAATGGTCACACTGAAGTGGGACACCTTCACCCCTCCTTTGACAGGGGAATAAAGACTGTTTCTATATAAAAAACACCCCCTGGCCCTTTTTAATTGGTCCCACCTCTCTTGAGGTTTGAGTGCAATGAGGAGCTGAGAATATCTACAAGACCAGGCTGCATCGCACAGAGACGGAAACGAAATGTCAAGTTGATGGACACAAATGATAGCTGTGACTTTAACTGAGAATTTTAGGTGTTAGTTTTTTTGACTGACACGACATCAGCAACTGTAAAGGTGTGAAGATCAATTCTATAGCCTGTGTGGTTATTAACCCTTTGAAACCAGAGCAAGTTTGCTTGATTACTTTCAAAAACAACTGAAGAAGGCAATTAGCAACAAAAGAAACAATTACCTGAAATCAGCAAACATCATAAAAAAAGAAAAAAGAAAATTAGATTAATAATGAAAATGGATAAATAAATATATACTACTATGACTACTACTTATAATCATAATAATACATTAAAATACATACACATACATAAATAAAAAATAAATACTAAACTAAAAAAACAAAAACAAAAACAGAAAACACCTGGAAAAACTTCCTAAAAATTGTAAGAATTTTGTAACATAATTTTAAATATGTAATTATGACAGCTGTATAGTTTTTTTTCCACCTGGCTATTTTGTTCATTAATTTTTTTCCTCTACACATTTTCCCCTAGCCTTTTCTTTTTTCTTGACGTTTTTCAGTAGCTATTAAAAAAGTAGATTTTGAGATCTAATTTCTTGCAATTTGCAAAAAAATGGATTACCATGTTGCTTATTGCCTTTTTCAAAGTTTTTGAAAGAAAATGCACCAGTTTGCTGAGGTTTAAATACTTGTGAAAGGCATGTGAAAGCAGCACAAGGAAAGTAATGCCGCTCCAGGTTCCAAAGGGTTAAACATCATCCCTCCTGTTTCTGTCAGTGCAAATAGTGCTTCTATTCCTTCCAGATTTATGTGCTGTATGAGAAATGGAACCTCAATGTGCCAGGACGAGATGAGAGCTGCAAGATTATAAATCTGGTGGGAAATGTCCTACACAGAACAAGCGTCCCGATAGATGAAAACCAATTGTACAAGTGAGAGAGCAGACAGGAGTGTCAACAAGTCCTCCTCTTTCAGAAAAATAAAAACTTGTTTTTCTTGCCTTGAGATTTTTATTTTCATTGCATCATCTTACATGGAGTGGGAGACGCTGGCAGATCAGGAGACACGGCAGGGACCAAACAGGAAACAAAGACGGGCACAGACATGAGTCATCCAGCCCATTGTGTTTATGGAGCCATCCACGAGTTGCACTGTCTTGTTCTAATGAGTGGTTGAATTAGCCGAGATGTAAGGGAAACTGAAAATAGACCAGGACAAGACTAAATACACAGTCTTAAAAGGAAATGCAACCATAAAATTGTAGAATGACTTTTTATTTTAACCCTTTGACACAAATTAGTCTGACACATAGGTAGAAGGCAATGAGTATGTTAAGAAGACATGGCCTAAATATTTGAAAAAAATAATGTAAAAAATAAAAAAAAATGACCTAAAAAGAAGCACAAATGACGCCTCACAGCAAGAGGGTCCCCGGCTCGAATCCAGGTTCGGGCAAGGTTTGGACCTTGGGCGGGGAGGCCCTTCTGTGCGGAGTTTGCATGTTCTCCCCGTGTCTGCGTGGGTCTCCGGCTTCCTCCCACAGTCCAAAGACATGCAGCTCAGGTTGATTGGTGACTCTAAATTGCCCTTAGGTGTGACTGTGAGTGTGTGTATGTATTTCAGTTTTGGGAGTCAAATTCTGTAATGGACTCAGTGCTGAGTTGAAATTGTGATGCTCTCTTTTGAGTTGTTAAAAAAGCCTTAAAATGTTTACAAACTATAATGTAAAACAATTATAGTGAAAAATGATTGAGGACTGATTATAGTGTATAAGATTTGAGGATTATAATTTAGAGTTTATGTTTTTTTTAATTAATGTATTTATTTTTCTTTGGTTTTTCCTGTTATTTCTGGGTTACCCTTTCGTTGATATAGGATAGGCAAAAGTAAGCTTTGGGATTCTGCTTATTCGCTTTTTGACTGAGAAAATTTGTTTGAAATAATCTTTATTTCTCATGATGTATGTAAAAAAATATTTTTAAAAATTATAAATATAGTTTTCAGGACATTTTTCCCACATTTTTGGATATTTTTCTTATTATCTTCCCCTCTTTAAAAAAAAAAAAAATCTTTAGGTCAATTTCTTTGCAAGATGTTACCAATTTCTCCCAATTTGTGGCACATTTCTTGCCAAGTTGGCCTTTTTTCCCCCCATGTTTTCAAAAGAAATCAAACCAACTTGCTCAGGTTTCAAAGGGTTAAATAGTTTGCGCAAGGCATTTGAACGCAGCACAAGAAAACTGATGTTGATCCACGTTTCTAATAACCTCAGCTGATAATAGATAAATCCAGTGGAAGGAACTGAGCACAGTTTTTGGCCCCACAGTGGCACTCTTTCCTCTGGAGCGCGTCTGTCCTGCTGGCCTGCAGCTTGGCGTCACTCTGAGAGGACAGCAGCTCTGCAGGAGGCTGGTTGCTGTATCCTCCTGAGTAGTCAAACGTCAGCTCCTCATGTACATCGATGTCCCGCCCTGCAAACAGAGCCAGCCTGGGAACCACCGAGTGCACTCGGACCGGCTGCATGATAAGGCTGGGCTCACAGGAGTGGTTAAGAAAGCGGCCTACGTTTCCCACGGCGGCGGGGTCCACAAACGTCTCAGTGGTGGCGCCCGTACCTGCGTGCTCCCTTACTGCAATGATGTAGTTATTGTCCTCAGATTTTTGGGCGAGCTGTCTGCGACTGGCCTCCTCAAGGCTGATCACCTCTCCTGCATACTCGCACACAAATGTCCCACATGGGATTGCTTCGAGTGTCCGTACTCCCCAGCCCCTGTTCTGAGTGCGGAACACCTCCAGCCTGAGTGTCAGCCCTCTCTGCACCACCCGGTTACAGCAGGCATCACTGCAGGTGCAAAGGGCGTTGCACTCAAACATGGGCGAGCAGTAGCCAGAGCCTGTCCCGCTGACGTGCAGCAGTCTGCCGGTGCTGTCGTACACCTGCCCATGTGCCTGCAGGCAGGAGCAGCTCTCCGGGAGGCAGGAGCGGGAGAGGCAGGAGCATCCAGGAAGGGTCACCTCACTGGGGTCAATGCTGCATCCTGGTCCCTGAACATTATCTGTAGAATACTGACAAAATGACAACAAATGTTTAAAGTTTAACCCTCTAGAACCTGGATCGACATTAGTTTTTGCTTGCGTTGCGTTTGGGCGCCTTTCATAGGCATTTAAACTTTTGAAACCTGAGGAAATTGGTGTGCTTTTTTTTCTTTCCAGAAACATGGAAAAAGGCAAGAAATGTCCAGCAAATTACTAAAAGATAGGAAAAGGTGACAAAAACATCACCTGAAAAAAATAAGGACTGAGGGAGAGAGATATAGAATATTATTAGAAAACTAACAAGGAAAAAAATTCCAGTAAATAAAGATATAATTATCATAATTTTGTAATTAAAATTATATCATAGATAAACAATATATTTTTTAGTACTTCCCTTCAGGTCATTTTTTCTTTGTAATTTTCTGGTTATTTAAAATAATTTCTTGCCAATATTTTTGGGTCACCTCTTGAAAAGTTACTCATCACCTTCTCTGTATATTCTTGAAAGAAATAAGGTCAAAATTTCCTCAGTATTTAAATAAACACACACACACACACACACACACACACACACACACACACACACATATTTATAAACGACAAGTTGGCATAGAACATAAAGGAATAAAGGTATTGCAAGAGTAAACAGAAATGGCACCTCAGAATAAAAGATGTATGCCAGAAATTCACTTTACTTCAAAATAAAGGGTGTTTTTTTTTGTTTTTGTTTTTACAAACTTAAAACATTCACGAGTCATTTGGGTCCATTCAGAATTGGAAGCGAGACCCACTTTTGGACCAGGACCCACTAGCCGGCAACCACCGTTTTAAAGCACAGGTTTATATGCTTTGCAGCTAACTTCAAAACCATTCACCTACTCAAATGTACTCACTTCCACATACAACTATTATTTTACCACAATCATCAATGTCCATGGGATGTTTTTTAAAAACTGGTTACATTTTAATGTATTCAGAGAAGTCCTCTGGAGCATTGTGAGCAGGTTGTGTTAACTAGGACAGCTCCTCTGGTCCTACAGAGACACTTATTTTAGAGTCCCTGTCCTGTAGCCTGTGATGATTTGCTGTCATCTGCTGGTCAAACAATGTAGTTCATGTGATAGAGCTGATCATCTGCAGGTTTTATTTTTTTTCTTCCCCTGCCAGGTTTTCTGGGCAAATAAAATATATTAATAGAATGCATTATAATAACGATTTTTTGTTAGTTTTTTGTTTTTTTTCTTGTTTGAGCATGTCGCATATCCTGTGGGTTCTACCTTAAGACTTACATTTGGGTAGGTTGACAAGCAACTTTTAAAATCAGTGTTTCCCCTACTATAGCTTTTAATGGGTGAACTTCTTAGTGAACTTATTGACCTCTAGTCCCATGTTTGAAATACTGACATCATTGAAATGAAATAGAAACAGACCTTAAGAATGGAAACGTGGAAAAAAAGCTACTTTCAATTGGCTACATGACTGAAGTTAGTTTTATTTTACTTTATCTAGCTGAAATGTTTTAATTTGGTACCATGACTACCATATGTTAAGAGAAAGTGAAATTAAATGATCACAGTTATTATCATCAGTTAGCTGCATGCCATTACTGTATCACTGTGTGAGCTGTATAACATTGTGTGAAATGGCCTGTAGTACATTTTTAAATGAACAGCTCCTACATCTACATGGAAAGTACATGGTTGTTTATTGCTTTAAAAAAGATTTTTGCATCTACAAAGCACCCTGAAGCCTGTCTTTTTAAAATAAAAATGACTGTCCCACACACTTTTTCCAAACAAGATGTCTCACTTTGCCTGAACATGTCCCGCTTTCCCTGAACATGCAGCTCGAGTGAGACAGGTGGTCATGGTATGTTTGAAAGCGTGTAGCTTCTTCACTAAAGTACATTCACGGTTTAGTCTATAACAAAAAAACACGGCTTAAAACTATTTTTTTGAAAAATCACCTCACTGAGTTATTTTTTTTTTCTTTTTCTGTAAGTCCTCTGAGGTATATAACAAAAAACAGTCCAGCATTACCTGAATTTTCCTCATTAGTTCAGTTCGGTAAAGTTGGAAATATATTCACAGATTCGGACTTCCGGCATCAATAACTCATTAGTGATACGTTGTCAAAACATAAACGAGGCCTCTTTCCCATCGTTGTAAGGTAGACAATGTGCTACAAGCCCAGTTTTA
Organism: Plectropomus leopardus; assembly: GCF_008729295.1. Taxonomy (NCBI): domain Eukaryota; kingdom Metazoa; phylum Chordata; class Actinopteri; order Perciformes; family Serranidae; genus Plectropomus; species Plectropomus leopardus. The sequence goes on from NC_056464.1 coordinate 5,726,704, forward strand.
TCAAAAGTAGCTGTCTTTCAAGCTGCAGAAATAACATTGGTGTCAACGAGCAGCCGGCTGTGAGACGAGTGGATAGGGACCGTCTGCAAATTGCAAAACCGCTACAGCAGCGAAGAGAAACACTACACAGATATTCAAAAACTTCAGTCTTATACACTGTAGTGTCACCAAAATCACTGCAGCCTTCAACTGGCTCCTGTTGATCATACTACAACACTTGTTTTATAATATATATATATATATATATATATATATATATATATTATAAATTAAATAAATAAAATATAATAATATAAATAAATATAATAAATAAATGCAGTAAATTGGCTGCAGTAAATTTGGTGACACTACAGTACATAAAAGAGAAGTTATTAAATTTTATTATTAATAAAAATTCTTAAAATTATGATTTTTTAAAAAAATATCAAACCAAGAGTTGTAGTATGATCAGCAGCATCCAGTTGATGGCTGCAGTAAATTTGGTGACACTACAGTACATAAAAGTGGAGTTATTAAATTTTATTATTAATAAAAATTCTTAAAATTATGAAAAAATGTTTTTAATATCAAACCAAATATTGTAGTATGATCAACAGCATCCAGTTGATGGCTGCAATGATTTTGGTGACACTACAGTGCATAAAAGAGAAGTTATTACATTTTATTTATATTTATATATATATATATATATATATATATTATAAAACAAGTGTTGTAGTATGATCAACAGGAGCCAGTTGAAGGCTGCAGTGATTTTGGTGACACTACAGTGACTGAAGTTATTGAATATCTGTGTAGTGTTTCTCTTCGCTGCTGTAGCGGTTTTGCAATTTGCAGACGGTCCCTATCCACTCGTCTCACCGCCGGCTGCTCATTGACACCAATGTTATTTCTGCAGCTTGAAAGACAGCTACTTTTGATAAAACTGGGCTTGTAGCACATTGTCTACCTTACAACGATGGGAAAGAGGCCTCGTTTATGTTTTGACAACGTATCACTAATGAGTTATTGATGCCGGAAGTCCGAATCTGTGAATATCTTTCCAACTTTACCGAACTCATTAGTTCCACTGATTAGATAATATAGCTAAAATAGCAGTAAATTGAACTGAAGACGACGTTTCTACCCTCCTCACACTACTCTGGCAGAATAACGAAGACGCTACCAAGATATATGGAGTTGAGGGTCTCTTTCATGTCAACTCCCAAAAACGACAGAGAAAGACATGCTATGCTACGTTACCTCAAAGTCAGGCGACGTCGTTCCAGCTGAACTCTGATCAAATAAAACGGGAACATTATCGAAGCCGTTGCTCAAATCCATGTCTGTCGGTCATTATTCATATCCGAAGTTTTCAGTGAAACAGACAACTCTGGAGGCATATTTGGGATGTGCAAAAATCAAACTCAGAGGCTTCCTCTTCTTCTGATGGGTTTTATGGCGGGTGGCAACCGCATTAAGGTGCATTACCGCCATCTACTGTGTGGCGAGGTGGCTAGATCTGGTAGGGGCACAGGCGCATAAGGACTAGGTGTGTGAAAAATAATTCCTTATTAAAACCACATGTGGTTATTTAAAAAAAAAAATTAAATTAAATAAAAAGGGTCTGGTCTACAAGCTCAGGAGGGGCAGAGGAAAGATCAGCTATGTAGCTCATGTGGCTCCTATGTTTGGGTGCATTGATTAAAGCTGTAGTGTTAAAATGACAATATAAATAACATAAAATATCATATATAACATACAAAATAGAAGAGAAACTGACAAAAATATAAGAATAAAAACATATTTTATGTTTGTAACACACACACACACACACACACACACACACACACACACACACACACAGGTTAGGTTACATTTAACTCAGTTTTTTCTCTCCCAGCTTCCTGCTGCTGCGGTTTCCGGTAGATTAATTACAGGCTAGTACCCTCTAGTGGTTATTATTTATCATTACACCAGTATAATTATAAACCATGTGCTTTGACCATCTGGCCACAGTCAGGACAAAGAGCTGCAGCACTTCATTAAGGACAAATATAGCACAGCATGAGATAACTGATTCATATAAACAACTGTGAGGGTCGAGCATTAGAGACCATAAAATAATCTCATGGTGTCACACCCACCTATTTATTCTGTTGATTTATAGGCTACCCCATTTGTTGTTGTTTTTTTGTGCAATATTTGTCCTCACATCTCCAGTTATGTATCATCAGCTTCAAGCACATGCAGTTTTACAGTATCCGGAATACAACAGCAGTAATATGATAAAACCTGCAGATGGCAGTGCTACTGAGGCAAAGCACCACTGTTCCTCCTGTGAATCCACACCTGAACTTCTGCACAGTAAGCAAGAATCTTGGACAGAAATAGATGACTTAACAATAAAATGAATCAATATGCCAAACACTTGAAATTTCATTTAATTTGGCTGAAAGTCTTCTTCTTTGATCTACCTCCCCCCCTCCCTTTTTTTAGAACCCTTTCACTCTATTTACCAAGATTAAGCACATTCATTGCCAAAGAATATCATTCTGACTCCCCATGTGAGCAAGCAAAACCAAAAACATGGCCATGTGAGTATGCCTGCAGGCTGCTGTGGGTTTATAGCAGTCCAGACAAACAGGCCACAGTGGTGGTTGAGGCCTGAGAGAAGATTCATGAATGGAGACCTTTTCCCACTAAAGTTCAGTTAGACAGTTCAGCTGTGTTTTCTGAACTCTGGTGTACACTTAATGTTTTTCCCATGACTGAATGGTCTCCAGAGTGCAGAATGAATGGTCATTTTGTTTGAATGTTGCTCTTTTTTACAGTACACACTGAGAGTGATGAGTATGTAGAGTTTTCACCCCATGATGTCACAGTGTTACTATGTGTAATTCATATGCAGTAGTTTATTCTGTGGTGGCAGTCTAAAGAAGATGAGGGGGGAGGTCACATTGTCAGCTGGCATTTCCACGCTGCACACAAGTGACCAAGGACTTTCCTTTGAGAATTAGCTTTCAAATTAGTGCTGTCAGTTTCCCTGCATCTCGGTGTCACAGATTGCGCACTCAACCATGAGATGAAATGTTAGAAGAAAATGGTAGAAGGAGTGGACTGATAAACTGATTGACATTTTGACTGATCGGACAACAGAGGTAACTGCTGAAAAGAATAATAAAACAGCCCTTTCTCTTCCACGTCCAACCCAAACCCAGCTGGACAGTCACAGATGCAAAGGTTCTAGGACAGAACCGCTGGCATTATTATTTACACACCCTGTGACAGGACCAGTTGGAAACCACTATGTTCACGCGTTCATTTTGTTTTTCTTTAAGAGGGCCTCTCCTGGATTATATAACATGACTTGACATTGTGGTTCTCATTGTGTCGTCTGACAAAAGGGTGAAACAGCTTCCCTTGCTCTAGATGAGGCAGGTTGTTGGGGGTCTTTAATGGGCTCAGTTGTCAAGGATCCTTTGGCTTTAATGAGAACACACACACCAGCACAAAGGAGCTGGACTTTGAGGCTGGACTACAATTGGTTGGGGAGTTAATGAAGCAAAGGCATGATAGAGCATGCTCTCTGGGGAGATTATCAACAACCAGCATCCAGCACTCCCTCTGCTGCTGTGCTGATTGACTTGGCCTCAAATTGGCTGCGATGCTTCTCCCGGCCTGTGAGCAGAGCTGCGCCGCGCGGCCCTCTGGATGCACTCTTGTCTGCTCTGACAGTGGAGAACAAAGGATATTTCAAAGGTTTCCCTCATCTGCCTTTGTCAGCTTGAGTAGACATGATTATAATGACTTGACCCCAGAGGTTTCAAAGGAGCTTTTTCTGACTCCTCTGCCGAGTTCATCAAAGGCCATCACAGGCGGCGAAACAAACAGCGTTACAGACACTCAGGGGTTAGTCACAGAGAGGAAGACTCACGGGTTTTATTTTAAAACCAAGGTGAAGAAAATAAGACGGAAAGATTCAAGTGCACAGACGAACTAAATTTCTCTGCATTCAAACTTTTGAGTGAAAATGCGATTCACAGGAAGATGACTTGAGTTCCGCATTTGCACCCCCTGCAGCAGTCATCCCACGAGACTTCTGGGTGCCTTCCTCCGCTGCCAGGCAACTGCAGCGACGGTGTGATTCACTCACATGACAAGATTTTGCAAAGCAATTAAGCGAGGACTCAAGGGGGTTCATCAGCCTCCTGAGGCAAGCATCATATTTAGATCTGCACTCCAAGTTTGAAGAATAAAGGAAGTTTACAAAGACACAAGTTAGTCATTATTGTTCTCTGCTAAACTAAATCTATGTTTCTTTATTTAAACTTTGTGCTTTTCTACCAAAGCTGTCCCATAGGTGAAAAAACACAGCAGACCTGTGAAAAACTGAAGCTACAACACAAACGACAGGAAAGCTGCACCCATGTGTTGTGTTTTTTGCAACAGAAGTTCACTTTGAGCAGAAAAAGCAGGTGCTGTTCTTTCTTTCTTTCTAAAAAATAATGAGCTTAAAAATAAATATATAAATGAGGAAGTAGAAGATGCAAACATAGTAATAAAAGAGAAAAGGCACAAGCAAAAATTTAAAAAAGCAAATCTTGAAAAAGTTCTCTAAAAAGATTTTTTTTAAAATTCTAATTCTGTAAAATAATGTTAAATATATTATTGTAATAATTTTCAATACAATTTTTCTGGCTTTTTTAAATGTCAGAATCTACTTATTTTCCAAGTTGCTCCATGGTTTTTAAAAAAATCTGAATACTTGTGAAAGGCTTCTAAACAGCACAAGAAAAGTAATCTTAATCCATATTTTAAAGGGTTAAATTGGAAACATCCTCACAAAAATATTACAATGTCATAGTCATGAAGTGTCAACATCGCAGGAACATTCTGCAGGTATGCAAAACTGACAGTGTTGTAACAGTGTTGCAGCCCATCATTTTCTGAGGGAAAACTGTCAGTTTAATTGTACACATATCCAGAAGTTTCTCAGGTTAAGCATCTGCAGAAGGTACAAGGTAGGTTTGGGTACAAAAATCACTTGGTTAGGATTAGGAAAGGAACGGTGCTCTACAGCTTGGCAGGTGTCTTTCCTTAATGTCACACCATCCACCATCCCCTCCACCTTGCAGTAGGCAGGTTTCTGTTACAGATTTGCACAAAACTTGAGTGATTTTAAAAATGTCATTAAAACACAATTGCGAAATGACTGCATTTCAATTAAGTGATGTAATGCGACTTCTCCTCTGGAGATAACATTCCAAGAAGCATGGCGATGGATGTTCAAAACATTAGCAGGTTTATTTCTATTGCAGCCACCACACTAGCCGTCATTATTTATGATCAATGGTGACGTAGGCGTGTTATGTGATCGATAACAGAAAGGAAAGCCCCTTATGTGTGGGAGCGGTCACATATGAGTGATTTCTGGGAGACTTTTGGAGAGTTATGTGATGCAGTAACATCTCTTGTAGCACCTGCTGCATCATGCCCGAGGAAGCCAGTTCTTACTGACAAGCACATAGCCAAAACATCATGTGACCTATGAATGCAAAAAAAAAAAAAACAAACAAAAAAACCAGTTTCCATTGCAGTTTTGCAAAATATGGCTTTTTTGAATAACCTGAAATACCACCTCATGCAAGCGTAAAAAGTTTTTTTTGCAATAAATGGGAGTTTTTTTTCTAAGATTTCAGTTTTGTGCAATGCCAACTACTGCTGAGCATGTATGACAAACAAGTATACAAATGTTCAGCTCCATTTCAGGCCAGGACTTTTTGCATCACGTTTCATGATTCAATGTCCTTTTGCTTTCAGTACAACATGCTGAAACACCAGTCTTACAATGTTTTATAGAGTTAAAGAGAATAGCAGCAGAGCCTAATTTCCAGCAATCAATGCACAGCTTTCACAAATGAAGTGAGGCGTGTTCCCTGTAAAGATGTTGAATCTCTCAAGAGGTTCTGTTCTTCCAATCCAATCAATAGCCTTTGTCTGTTTCCACTTAGCCAGCCTCGGGTCGGTGTGTGTGTTTTAAATGAGCTGTAATAATCAGTGGACACTCTCTCAGCAGGAGCTGCTGTGCTGTGGAAGACAAAAGACTCTCCAACCTCACACAATCTGTTCTCATTTAGCTTTTGTTTAAAAGGCATGTTCACCGACACTGTGCCGTGTCAAACTCAAGCTATAAATCAGTGTTAAACCGTGTTCTCATTAAACCTTGCCGGTCAGTTCAGGTCCAGTGTTGCAGTAGGACAACCTGTCAGTCATGTCAGCTGCATCACAGAGGCACAAAGGCACAGCTTTCACATCATCTGTACCTGTCAGCAGTGCTAACAGGAAACAGTGTGAGTACTCACTGTTCACTTCTCAATTTCAGTCACTCGTCAGTAATGATCATGCAACTAAACTGGCTCCATATTTCTACAAGCTGTCACTACGTTGTGCCTTTAACACACACACGCACAAGCACATGCACACACACACACACACACACACACACACACGCACACTCACACGCACACACACATACAAGCGGGAATGAAATGGGCTTGTCTATAAGCAGTCAATTTGCGCCAATCACAGTGGAGAATGATAACAGCACAGCCTTGAACACCTTAAAGTTGTGTCTTGCTTTTGTTCCTCACATAAAATGTAACATAGATAAGATGATCCACTATGCATAATTTTTGCTATTGGCTAGGGCAAGAAATAGTCAGAAAAGAGCAACTGTGTTTTATTAAAAAGTCACCTCTTACATCTTCAGAGTCTTTTAACTTAAACTTAGGCCACTTTTAGGCGAGACCGTCCCCAATAAAAACAGGGTCTTGCTATGCATTTAAATAAAAATCTGTATTCATATGATAACATTGTGAAAATGATACTCATAGGGCTGGGTGATGTGGCTTCAAAATAATATCACAATATTTTTAGGCTATATCACGATACACTTGATATACTGATATTTTAAAACTGTTACCTACTAAAATACAAAATTATTAAATACTACAGTTATAAATAAAGCAGCTACTGCCATAAAAGACAGTTACATAAACTTCTGTTATAACTAAGTTGAACAAAATACTGTTAAGATGTTAAATAAAACAAATTATAAAATTAAATAAAGTAAACTAAAGTATTGTTATGATTAAAAAAAATCAAAGCAGAGGCCATGGTGCTTTTATTTTGAAGGACCCGGCTCGTCTCGGGTCTTGTGTAGACGGACACAAAGCATTATCAGATGCATTAAAAAAATAAACGATATAGTGTGAGACCTTTTTTATTTTTATTTTTTTTTTATCGTCGGGCGACATAAATGTGTACGTGGATTTACAAAAACAACCAAAAAATGCTGTAGTATGCATGCCAGGCCATTTGGCAGTGTAACTTTGTAATGTCACACCATAAAAGAACAGCATGCACTTGCACATAAAGGCCTTCTTCTACAAAGAGGTGAGTAAACAAACAAGGAGATGATGGCGAATGCATGCATGAGAACCGACAGTGTTAATAAACTTAGTAGAGTCAGCAGCACAAACACAGAGAGAACGCTCACTGCCTCTCATGTTCTAATTTAAAAAGGTGCTTCACAAAGGCAAGACCCATTTGGATTTTGTATGTCAACAGATGGTTGACCTTTTCTGACCTGCTTTCTAATGTCAGGATTATGCTGCAGGAAAAGTCAGAAGGAGCATAAGGTCAGGCCAAAACAGGTTGCAAATATTACTATGTAAGGCTGAAATCTGCTGGCTTTCATTTGCTGTTACACTCATGCATAAAATGCAAACATAGGCAAACATAGGCATAGGCCCCAAAACACCATTGCCATGTGAACAAAAGGCATTACTGTTACAAAAGTTTAACATTTCGTGCAAGAACCATTGCCGTGTTAACAACCTTTAAATGTTTGATGCTCCAATTTTTTTGCAGGAGGACCCCCAATCCCCCAGTTTTATATGCAATATTGAAACAAAACCTACACTCTTAAATGCAAACAATACATGAATATGTGTGGCCACTTCCTGTTTGCTAATACATCATTTAACAGAGCATTTTGTACTGTATTGACAAACAGGCAGTCAAAAGACTAATGGAGTGATGAGGCCACCTCTGATAGTATGTTATGACAGTCAAAGGGTTATCTGTAAAAATTCATTGAAACACTATGTGCTAAAGTTCTTTGTGTGTGCTCTGCAGATTTGTGTGTTCTGTTTTGAAATTCATACTATTTTTCCCCACGGACTGTTTCTTTCATCGCTGCAGAACATTGTGCGTTCCTGTCTGAATAAAGACGCAACCATGACACGGAGAGCTCCGTCTGAGAAGATGGAAATGAGAATCAAGCCTCTGTGTCCGCACTGAGACTTAACACACATTCAGACTTACAGTTTGCTGCAGGCAAAGTGCGAAGCTGTTTAATTGGGCCCTGGGAGAATACACCAGAACAATCCGTCCAACAATTCATTATGCATTTAACAGATGATTAACTTTACTGAAATGCATTATGTTTCCACACTTCTACTGGGATTTTTCCCATATTAGACCTTCATTATTCAGATGGTATAGAAGCAATAACCTTATCACAGTGAGGTCCTATGTGTTAAAGAGACACACAACAACTAACTAACCTCCTCTTAGTTGTATTCCACACCACCCAGAATGACTTTTTGTGTTAAAAAAGACTAAAATAAACAACTTTAGCCTCAGCTCTGGATCCGATTCTCTGGGCTTGAGAGAGACGTCCCAGCACTCTTCATTGAGAGGTTTCCTGTTTTGTTGACACTGGTGGAATTCATTGTCTCATTGCCCCTGTACTGCAGAGACTGCATTTGATTTTCCACCATTTTCATAATCATTTCCATTGTTCAGTGACCGTTCTTGCAAAAGGCTGTTTGCATTCTGATAGAAAAACTAATATCAGATGATGAAGGCGAACTGTGCACACATCTTTGTATAGACTGGTGTTTTTTTTAGCCAGAAAAGGATTTCTGTGCCTTTACAGTGCACCGGGAAATTCTTCCAGAGACATCAAACTATTTGATATCCAGCAGGTGCTGTTGACATCATGGTCTGCACCTATTCCGAGAGCCTCATCAGAGTCTACTGCCATTATACCAGCATTTGAGGCAGTATACCCCAAACCTCAAATGACAATGCCATCATTAAGTTGGTGCTCGATGAAATGTCAATGGATCACCAAAGTCCTTAGGTTGCATCATCTGATGAAGAGCACTGCCCATCTTTCTAAGGGCCCATAATTCTGAATCCCCAACAATCCAAAAAATATCCCATTTGACTAGAACTCCATTTGTATGACTGCCCGTAATCGCAAAAACAAATGCTCATCTCCAAAGGGAAGTTTCTCCAACAGCACTCTCCCAAAAAGAAGCACATGTCTAACTATTATGCAGAATTACTTCATAGGACCTCTGACTATGACAAAGGCATGACCTGCTCAGTTTGTTCTTATTTTGAAGTCGTCAAATACCGCAGCTTTTAGTGTAAGATCCCAACGCCAAAAACCACCTTTCATGTCTGTGTGATACGATGATGGACGATGTCAGCTGAGAATGCAGCAGTGCACGACCTGCTGCGTCAGCCTCATCTGCCGATGGGCATCATTACATGAGAGCGCTGCCCGATGGAACCTGTCGCATACGTATGATTCTCCACCGAACACCATAAGGTTGAAACGTTGCCGGTCACAGCACAACATAAGGAGCAAAATGGTGCCCTATATGGCGGGCGGAAGGGGAGGGGTCTAACAAACCCAGGACTTTCATGTGGGAGTTGAGTGTTCACTTCCGTCTGAAAAGTAATGTTGTTGTTTTTTTTTTACACCATACCATGTGCCTCCTTCCCCTAATCCTAACCATTGTTCCAGCATGTGCAGTTGTTGACATTCCAGCGGTTGCCATGTGTTGTTTAAACATTACATGCTGCATCCTATCACCATGTGCATTTGTTGACATCATGTTAGTGGCACCCCAAAGTGTAAATTCTGGCTCCAAAAAAACAAGATAGCGATGGCCACGGTGCCAAAACAGCAGTCCATGAACCAACTGGTAATGTACCAGTAGCTGTGTCCATTATTTGCACAGTCTATGATCTGTATCAAAGTGGCAGGGCAACCAAAAGATTTACAGTGTCATCCATAGAGCAATTTTTAGTATGCCTAAAACTGAAAGCAGCTACGCTCCAATTTTAGATTAGATTAAGTTTTACTTATGCATAACTTATTGCTTAAGTTAAGTTACTTAAGTTATGCAATTCTAATGTTTTTCTTAAATAATTACATTTTCTTCCAAAAAAGTTGATTATACAAACAAAAGAGTTTCAATATCACAGCCTCTGCACAGCATCATTCATCAAATGCTTGCTGACTAACATGCACTTTGTGAGGAGTTAAATTTATCTGTGTGAAGGTTTGGGAACAATAAGAGAACAGGCTCACAGGTGTTGTCTCTGCAGGGCAGCCGGGTGCGCTCAGGAAGAGGTGTGAAGTCAAATCCACACTCTCCCCACATTAATGATGATAACTGAGGCAGTCCCAGTGTGACTGAGTCACCCAACAAGGAGCCATGATAACTCTGGTCATGCATCCCTCCTCAATGTCTTGAATAAACAATCTATGTGTGATGACCCTCTGCCTCCCACCGATGATCACATCTTCTTTAAGAGTGGAGCTCATCACATTGTCCACACACAGGTAGCGAGGAGCCGAGGCGCTCCGAGCCATCAGAAGCTGAGTGCTGTGTGGATTACCAGCGGCATTGAAATGCTTTCAGTTTTTCACACTTCAGGGTCTTGTATTTGGCGGCCTATAAGTGCACTCAGCTTTGGAGAGGGCTCTTGTATTGAAAAAATAATAATATAATTTTACCTTTGAAGATTAATACTTTGATAATGATCTAAATCGACATCAGTTTTCTTGTATTGCATTTAGATGCCTTTCATAGGCATTAAACCTTTGAAAACTGAGCAAATTGGTGTGCTTTATTTTGTAAACATGGAAAAAGGCCCAAGCGATTTGGCAGAAAATGTCTCGCAAATTGCTAGAAATTAATAGAAGGTGACAAGAAAAATTACCTGAACAAAAGAGACGGGGGGGGGGGGGGGGGGGGGTGTTTACTCTTTGTTGTTTTGCAAATAAAATAAAAAAAAAAAATAAATTTTTTTTTATAATTTTAACAAATAACAAATAACAAATACCCAATATTTTGGGTCATTTCTTGAAAAGTTAAGTTATTTCTTTATTTTGAAAATATGGAAAAAGGCAATGCAAGAATTATTTTGAAATTATGAGAAAAAAAGTTATTATAAATATGTTATTAAATTATTTTATAGTAAAAAAAACAACAGTTTCAACACTTCTCTTCAGGTGTGTTGTTGTTGTTGTTGTTGTTGTTGGTGTTTACTTTTTTTTTTCAAAATTTCAAGTTATTTTCTTGTAATTCTAATTTCTTGCTAATATTTTCAGTAATTTCTTGTAAAATTATTTATAACCTTATGTTCTTGAGAGAAGTCAGGATTTGTTTAGTTTTCAAAGGGTTAATCAGGCCTATGTGTGCAGGCTGTGCTGGAGAAATACATGTACAACATTTATTTTTCAGTACAGTGAAATCTCTTTTAACCGTAAATCTCAGGTTATAGCCTGAAACAAAACAGACAAATAGTGGGAACAGCATCATTTGGGTTGAAGAGCTAATTTGTCCATTCTGTCAACTCACATCTCCCCAAAGCCAAGAGAAGAAAGATAGTGTCACATCTTTACCCCCCACCACGCCCCCACCGCAGGAGGATCTTGCCTGAGAGAAAAAAGCACCTGTCAATTAGGAAGAGGAAAATGTCACCAGCTCTGCCATCAAAAGTGACCTTGTGTGGGGTGAAACCGCTGATGCATGTCTAGCGTAATCAGAGGAGGATGTTTGAAAGTTGATACATATTTCATATTTCCTCTCCTCTGACTAAGTTTACATGCACACTAATGTGCCACTTTTATTCAAATATGACAATGTTCTGAATTGATACAGCTTATGAAATCACTATCTTCCATTTGGATATTTGGTTTGGAATTCCAAATGTAGCATTTTCAGACTGAGACATGCAATATGCTGTTATTCCGGTTTTAGGAGCATTCTTTGGACATGTATACAGAGCATTCAGAATATGCGTCTCAGTTGGGCTTTTTACTGCAGTTTGCAACAAATGTCAAGAATACGTTGGACATAAACCAACAGACAGTTTGCAAGGCCGGTGTGCGTGCCCAAAATAAAACCCCACATTCCTGGTCAGAAGGAGAAGCACACCTACTTTTAAACATTATGGAAGACTTGGATATCAACAGGTTTTAGATATGTGTAAATATCACAACGGCAACATTTTCAAGAAGGTGGTTGGAGGGATGAAAATGGGAACCCCTTTTACACTGCGCCATTATGCTGCCTCACCATTCTGTTTAAAAATGTACAAACATGAAATAATAAGAAGTTATTCCGCAACTGAGCCAACAACGGAGAGAGTAACAGCGTCGAATTGAGGTCTATTTATAAAGTATAGTGGGCAGGAGGCGACCATGGGTGGGATGGGGATGATGCTTCGACAATGTGTTATGCATGTGTCTCAACACAAGAGATTTAAACAGCAGCAAGCAGCAGCTAACTCAAAGAAGAAGAACAGCATATGTAAATGTCTGGTAAAAAACAATGAAGCCAAGGAGCTCCTACCCTCCGAGCAGAAGACGAGATCAGCCACCATGTATCAGGGAAGCTAAATGATTGTTACTGCTCTTACATGCCATTGTTACTGAAAGTGCTGCAGACACATATGTTATACGTGTTTTGTTAAATCATACATTGGAGCCAAATGATACTGCTATTGTTTGGTTCTTTGTAAAAATGCAAAGGCAACATAAAAAAGGACTTTGTAGAAACTCCATAGTGCTTTCTCTGTATGAATAGGACTTGTGTTTGCATGCTTGAGGAAGTCCACTAGTGATGGAAAATATTTAAAAGATCACAAAAGAAAGCACATAAGGGGGTATCTTTACATTGATGAGATTATGCACAACTAACCAGGAACACTGGTGAAATAATCATTTTCAGTCACCATGTAACCAGCTTTGTAGGATATTTTTATGCATAGAAATGTATAAGAAATATCAAGTGGCTATTTGTGTGTCACTTATAGTGTCTGATATCATCCAAATAATTTAAAATATCAGGATTTTGTTGTAAAAGCTCATTCCAGTATGTAGGATTCACTCAGTAGCACGTATCATGTCTTCATATGATAAGCAGCTGGGCTCATTACTTTTCAAGGACTGATATCAAAGTTGACAGGCTACTTAAATATATAAATGCTTATGTCTGATTGTCTGTGAATCTATAACATTGCTTTCTGTATAAAAGGGTTTGCATTGATCATGTATTTTGTAATTAGTACAGTTAGAGGCCTTTTCTCTTGTCTGACAGACAGTACAGCCTCAGTCCATCTTGTTTATGGATCGGCTGCTGTCAGGAAACTCCTGCTCAACGAACACACCAATTGGTCATAAACAACAGCATTTAACACGTCATTGTGTTGTATTTCACGGACCGTCAGCAGGCTGGTGACTCGATAACTGACTGTCACCGCGTGAAGAAGACCTCTTACATAGTTACATGTCACGCTGAAAGAGAGCCCTGTTTACTACTAACATATAAGCATACTGAATTTTGAACATGTTCTTTTCATAAACTTTCATATATAAATTAAATATACATTGTTAACATACATGGTTCCAACTAATAATAGCATATAAAATTCATCATATAGATACTTATATGCTTATAATACAGATATGTAATGTGCATATATCCAATCCAATCCACTTTATTTGCTGCACTGTTATTTGTAAGCACTTTAAAACAACCATTGATTGAACAAAGTGCTGTACAAGGTACAAGGTATTAATAAGATATAAATTCATCTCAAGGCCATTCATATATTTTGCATTATATATGTAAATATAAAAAGATAGACAAGTAAATTAAAAATGAAGAAAAACCATATGTAAGAATGCAAATTTTTTATATGTATGTTTTTTCACAAACTTGCATATATATATATAATATTATATATATATATATAATATATATATATATAATATATATATATATGCCATTAACAGTCATAGTCGCAACATTAAAAAATTGAGTACAAAATCCATCATACAGATGTTTTTTGAATATATATTTAATATTTATGCTTATATTTGCAGAAATATATGTTCTGTACATCTATTTCCACCCCAAAGCCCACCTGATATAAGATAGAGATGTATGGCAAAATATAGGCATACAGAGTTGAAATGTTATTTTCATAAACTTGCTTATATACATTAAAAATATTCCAATAACATATTATATAACAAGGTGTTAAAATTCATGTATTTTTATGTATAAAACTTTTCTTATGAGGATCTCATACATGTTTTAAACTTACACAGAGGATGTTTGTATGTAATAATTATATATTGCCTTAAGGTAACACATGCGGCAACATCACCCTTGATATAGGGGTTCATATGTCAAATGTTACATTTCTGTACGGCACCTTGAAACATGAAAATGTCAAGCGGACAGAGTGTTCTTAAGCCAAGTCATAGAGCTAATGCTAGCTTAAAAAGCTAGCAACAGCTGATAAAATTAGTTACAGTTCTGTATCTCTGTCTGAAGTTAAAAATAACAATAAAAACTGAGCGGTGCATCTGGCTCATTTATCACTGTAAGCTGCATAGGTTCTGTCTGAGAAGGAAAGCTTGGCAGGCATAGCAACAGTAACTAAGGAGGGTGGGGATGAGTGAGCGGTCAGTAAGAGGCATCTTTGACACTCCTCTCTGTAATTACACCAGGAGGTTGTTTGGTTGGTTGTCAGCAGTGTTTTAAGGTTAACAAAGATGGGTTTCATTTAAATTCATTCTCCTGTGCTCAAAGTTCAACCGCTCCTTCACCCTCTCTTCGGTTCATCCTCCGCTCTCAGAGCAGGCACTCAATCTTTGAGGCTTTCGGTGGATGGAGAGCTTGAGGTTCTGGCTCAGACTCGCCTTCTGCCCTCTTACTGGATGAAGATTAAATTTTGATTAATTTCTCGACCACAGTAGGTATGCTGGAAATCAACGAAATATTAACCCTTTGAAACTTGGAGCGACATCAGTTTTCTCGTGCTGCTTCAGATGCTTTTCACAAGAATTTAAACCTTTGAACCTGATAAAATTGGTGACATTTCTTTTTTAAAAAAAGCTAATCAGTAACTTGATTAGAAATTATACAAAAATTGCAAGATATTAGTATATTTAGAATTATAATTTTTTTAAAGTTAGGGGAAAAATGTCTAGGAAAAAATAAAATAAAACTCATAATTATGAAAATTGCATCAAATCAACATTAAGTTATGTTACAGAATTATTATATTTTTTTTGCATTTTTTTTCCAAGTCTTGTTTGCCTTTTTCTTTCTTTTAATGTTAATTTTTTTCATTTAACTAACTAAAACTAGGGAAACATGTCTAGGGAAAAGAGAACAAAGATAAGGAAAAATGTATTTTTAATTATGAAAATTATAAATTATAAAAATTGTTACAGAATTATTATGATTTTTAAGCAATTTCCAATTTCCAAGTCTTGTTGGCCTTTATTTTTATTTATTTTTAAATTTAACAAATTTTGTTAATTTTCCTGCTCTTTTTATTCATGTATTTATTTTTTCAAATTTCGTGCTAAGTTTTTTTTTTTTTTTGTTATTCATTGCTTCTTCCCTTGTTTTTGAAAGAACATTTCAAAGGGTTAAGAGAAACTATATTTGCACAGTGATATTTAGTTCTTCGTAAAGTATTTATCCTCTCTTAAGCTGCAGTTTTACATGGTTCACCTTAAGCATGACAGAAGGAGAAAGAGGCATGAAGTCCAGCAGAGGAGCCTGGTGCCATTCTACTTCACCTTCAGTGCAGAGATGCAACTCTCCTCGCTCCACAACTCTGAAAGCGTACATGATGTTTCAGTGGTTTCCCACCTGCAGGGTGTTGACCTTGTCAGTGGTATTTCAGGCTCTGGGGACTTTTCTCACTTGGCTGCCAGCACCCGCAGGTGGATGGAGGGAGGGGTTGTCATGGAAACAGGCCACTGGGATGGGACACGGTGCAGGCTCCAGCACACGCTTTGAAAAGCTTTCATTGATAGCTGTCCCAATGAGCTGATTTCCGGTCTGTTACTAGGCTACCCACTGAGGCGGCATAAAGGCTTGTCCGGTTTGTGCAGATAAAAGGACGGCAGCCGATTTTTCAAAGTGGCAGTTTCAGTGTGCAGGTTTAACAAATGCCTGACTACTGCTGCCCTTCTCTGCCCGTCATTCTCAGCACAGGACACAGGTCTCCCTAAAGGCTCTGTGACATTTACTGACATTTTTCATGCAGCATCTCCTGACATCTCTATGCACACAGAGAGGCAGCTGTATGAGTGTTTAAATCATTTCATTATCAGTATTTCGTGATGCACACAACATCAGTTACTGACACAACCGTAACATTAGAGTCATGGGACATTATCTTTGATATATAATGAGTTTTAGTAACCCTTTATTTTAACACCTAATTAGAATGTATAAGCACTAAACTTGCAGGAAAAGCAGAGGTGTCTCAATGAAAAAAAAAAAGGAATGGAAACACAGCCATAACATCCAAATGTAATATATTTGTAGTTTGAGAAATGTATTTGACATTTTCCTCTGCCAACTGGGCTGCGTTCAGTTATAATGAGAGGAAGTATTAGTAAGTAATAAACGCTTTGATAATAAAAATGAAAATGTAATGACAAGTGTGATATTATTACTGCTAAGTCATTAACTGCTTATACACCAGTCACGGATACTTCACAGGAGCACATACAAAACAACGAGCATGTTGTCAGGGGAAACTAAACAGAGATCATTTGATTGCACCACAAAGCCCAAACCTGTCAGTCAACATCTGGGCTCCCACCGGAGATCCACTTTTCTAGACAGAGACTGGGACGTGCATTGTGGTGGACTCAAAATATTACTGCCTCAGGAGCTTTCGCAGAGAAAGCAGATGGTTGTTTTATATCACTTCACCAAAAGAGATAAAGAAAAGCTGCCTGTAATGTTTTATCAAATAACACAATGATGAATAATTTGCGGATGAGCTGTAAATTGCGTTAAACAAACAGTACACAATGCTGAGAATATGAAGCATTTGACCAGTTAAATCATGGTTGCTTGGTGTTAAATAATGGTGCGGTCTGTACTTGCTGTAACTGTCCATTATCCATAATCACCATTTTCGTCCTTCCATATCAGCTGAATTATGCGTCCTGTGTTGTTTCCTCTCTAAAGCTTTTGGAGACATACAGAGGTATGACTGGTATAATAAAACAGACAGTGAATCTGGTTTTGAGTGACTAATTTCTTTGTTTTTTGAGGTTACTGTATGTACTCCAAGGCATATTGTGCAGTAATTATATTGTACCACAGTAGAATTTAAATTATTCTCTGATAATTGCTTTGCAAAGGCAAACACTCTGCATCTCCCATTCTCTCTCTATCAACACTGAAGTAACCAAACACCTGCAGCTACGCTCAGCACACTGAAATTAATAAAATCCTAATGTAAGACATTAATAAGATGATTTTCCCTGCAACAACAATTAAGCATTTAAACCTTTACCTTCAACCTGCAAATGTTTGTTTCTCTAAACAGGCTGTTATCATTCATATGTTTTCCTGCAAAAAATAAGGTACCAAATTTTGCACATAATCATGAGCCTGTAGTTCATGCATAATCCATGAAATTTGGAAGGCTGCTTCTGTTTGACCAATGTGCTTATGAGAGTAAATAGGAAGCGCTCCTGAGAGGAGGCAGGTTGGGCTGGTGGACTGGTCAAAAACACAGGACTTTCTCCAAGAATAATTGTTCAGAACCATGTGAACTTTGGGACATTTTAAGGTTTGGCTTCATCATGTTTCCTTAACACTACCATACTGTTCATATTTCATGCCTTCACAGTATGGTTATGGTTATTATTTTAGCGCTGGTGAATTGCATTTTGTCTCCCTTTGTGTCTCTGTCAACAACTCTGTGTTTTCACTGCTGACTGTCTTGGCCAGGTTTCCTCTGAAAAAGAGATTATTAATCTCAATGGGACTAACCTGGTAAAATAAAGTTTAAATAAAAACTCATCCTCTGATCTGGTGGGATAGCTGGAAACTGATGGGTTTTCATTTGTTTAAATCAAGGTTCAAGGTTAACTTTGTTATACTGCAGGTGTATGTGCTTGTATGTGCAAAACTAGCAAAAGTGTCAAGGTACACTATTACCTTTGCTCCTTCTGTGCAGCATATATGATCATGCTGTTTTACTCTTTCACTCTTTTGAGATTTCCCCATGACACTTTGATGATAAACAGGTGCCTGTCTCAGTGGGAAACTGCAAATGTGGTGGCAACAAAGAAGGTTCTTCAGTGACAGTGTCATGGCTCCCTTTGAATTCAGTCATGACTGTCCAGTGAAGAAACATACACAGTCATGGCACGCTCACTTTCATTAATTTTCCTTGATTTTACCCACACTGTAGGATCTGTAAATAGTTGTAAAAAAAGAATAAAAAAAGGAATTTTCTAATATATCTATCTAAAATCCACTTAATAAATGTGGGTCAAATTTACATGAAACTGCCTAAGTGTACAAACCTTTTTGCACCTGTGCAAAAGAATTTTAAAAATATTTTCATTTTTGTGCATTTTGGGTAACTTTAGGAAAAGTCATTAAATTTTAGATTAAAATAACAGCATTTGGGGTGTTTTTACTGCTGTCAAATGTTAAAATGGGTCAAATTTGACCCAAACAGTTTGTGAGTAAAAACAGTAATTTAATTTGCATAAACCAAACCTCCACAACATTACGTAAAGGGTATAACGTTATTCGCAGGTATTCAGTATCGGTATCGGTATCGGTATTCAGTATTCCTAATTTACAGGACATCATAAGAACTGTTGAATGAAGATTCGCTGCTCCAAAGAACACACATTGAACTATATGTACTTTTATGTTTGAATAAAAATGACACTTGGTGTTGAAATCATGGTTTAAAAAATATGAGGAAAGAAGATTTTATTTAACTTGCTCCTCCATAAACAACATGTTTGTGTGTGTGTTCGTAAACCACAACAAAACCAGTGATTGTAGACATATTCTAGCAAAATAAGAAAAGAAATATTTCAGAAATTTAAAAAGCCTTACATCTATTGACCTAGTTCATAACATTCATATTTCTATTGCTGGTTTACAGTAGCTGCTCTGCAAACTTAAAGTCTAAATCAAACATACTTATTATGTTATTATCATTATTTAATGTACAAAAAGTAAATTAAGTCATAGCTGATACAACATTACAGAGGAATTGCTAACATTATTCAATAGACAGTATATCAAGTCTAAACGTACTTTGTCAGCTTATATTTGAGTTGATAGACAAATTAGTATATATATTTCAGTGCACAACAGTCAACAGTGAAACTGTTTTACAAGAGAAAGAAAGATGGCAGTCTCCAATAATTCCGCCATAGAAACATGTCAAAAACAGGTTGGATTTCAGCTTTTCCTTTGCTCGCATATACTGAATCCATGACAATGCTCATGCTGTGTTCATTAAAACAAGTACTAAAAATAAAGCACAGTGACTACTAAGTCCAGCAAGCTAAACGAAGCTGCCATATTGTGTGTCAAAATGGGCGAGAGGTAAAAAGGCAATATGCTAAACTAAAGATCTGAAAATCTCGGTTCATCGTTCCGGTCGAGGAAGAAGTCTGAGAGAACCGAAGAAAACAGGAAACATGAAGAAAAAATGACTCACACAAGAAGCAAGTATGTATATTTGTGCTCCTGAAAGAAACATGTCTCTATATCTCCCACTGGGTAATAGCTCTCACCACATGTAATAGCTGCGTGTGGTATCCACCTGACTGGGTTTGGTCTCGGATGAGCCCTCTTTCTCCTTCTCACTGTCTGCCTCCCACAAGTTGATAAGAGGAGGATACAATTCGTTTAGCGGGATTGACGAGGTCTTCTGCATGTACTTTTTCAGAGAATGGTGGTAGTTTTTTCTCTTCCACCTCTTGGCGATGTACACTCCCAGAGAGGCCAGACTGATGACTGCAAACATTGTTCCCATGACTGCTGCAAGGGCAGTGTTGGTCCCTTGGTCAGATATTTCCACAGCGAAGGTTGCTTGCTTCGTTGTCACGTTAACGCAAGACTTCTGTGTTTGTTGGTGGATGTTGGAGACAGTGAGGCACACTTCGTACTCGGTTGCTGGTTGTAAATGCGTAAGGTTGTATTCGTGGACATCGACAGGTACCCTGGCAGTGTAAGTGATATGTGGGTTGTCTATTTTCATGGTGGCAGATGACCACTTGAGGTTGGAGGTCATTACATTGGAGTTTATTTTCCAGGAGACAAGGATAGAGTGAGACTCTGTTTGCTTGACGTAGATCTTCATGAGCTGAGTGCTGTCCAACAGAGTACCATTTACCCTTATGGCTATCACTCTTGTGTCAGCTCCCTCTGAATTTTGAGCCACACAGGTGTATCTGCCAGAGTCTTCTACTTGGATATGAGAAATTCTCAATGTCCCTTCACTGCTGAGGCTGTATTTGTCGGATAAGGTGTCCTTCATTACTTTGTTCCCCATTGGTGTCACCCAGTAGATTTCAGGCTCAGGCTGGGACATGGCTCTGCAATCCAAGTCCAAGGTCATGCCAATGTCAAGGTTGAGGTGGCTTGGGAAAGTATCATGGGAAATAAGAGGCAGGCACTGGTTTGCTAAATTATTCTGAAGAACCTCCCGCACATGCATACCCCTTACTTCCGTTGGCATGGCGCAAAACATGGATAGAGGTTCCATGAAACGGACGGTGGTTTTATTGGAGCTCATCCATTGAATGACGCAGTCACAGCGCAGAGGATTACTGTGGATGCTGATCTCACGCAAGTTCGGGAGCGAGTCCACTGTGGACTGATAAAGAGCATTCAGGGCGTTGTTGTTCAGCATTAGACTCTCCAAGGCTGGGGCATCACGAAAGGCCTGACGGTTGATAAAAGAGAACTTAGGGTTGTTTGTAGCTTCCAGCTTCGTGAGCTCAGGAAGATTGTCCAGAGCGTACCGGTCCATAGAAACCAGCTCTCCCATGTTGTTTATACCCAGCTCCTTCAGTCTCAGCATGTTCTTGAAATCCCCTTCTTGAATCTTGTGCACTGGGTTTTTGTTCAAATCCAAGAACTTAAGGTTAGGTAGTTTCTGAAGGGCTCTCTGAGGAACTCGGACAAGCTTATTATCATAGAAAGAGAGGCTCTCAAGATTGTCAAGTCCCACAAAGGCATTACCAGGGATGTCTGTCAAATCCATCCCAGCCAAAACTAAGCTTCGAAGATTGCCAAGTGGCTTGAAATTAAAGTCCATTATTCCAACAACGGGGTTTTCCCCAATCATGAGGATCTCTAGGTTGGGCGTAGATTCAAACCATTGGCTGTTGATGGTCTTAAGCTTGTTCGAGTTGAGGTGAAGCCTGAGCAGGTTGTGGAGCCCAGAGAAGGCATTGGCAGAGATGGTGTTGATCTGATTGTGGTTGATGTAGAGCTCCTGCAAGTTGCTGAGGTCCTGCAGACAGTAATCGGGCATTTCCGTGATCTGGTTCTCCTCCAGATGGAGCGTGGTGAGCTGTGACATATTCGTAAGGCCGACATCCCGGATGCTACTGAAGTTGTTCTGAGACAAGTCCAGCTCAGTCAGGTTAAAGAGCTGCTCCAGCTCGTCATTGGTCCTGGCAATGTAGTTACTTTGTAGGAGGAGTACCTGAGTGTCACTGGAAAGGTTTCCTGGGATGCGTGTTAAGCGAAGATCATTGCAGTCCACAGTGATAGCTTCTCTGTAGGTGGACTGGGGGGTAAACCAGGGCCGGATCTCGCATACACACAGCTGGGGGCACTCATTGCTCTGGACGAAGGATAGTCCTATGGATACCAGCATCAGGCCAGCAAACACCTGGCCTAGAAGTAAGCAGTCTAACCTCCGTCTAGCCATGCTGGAAGACAGGAGGAGGGGCAGATGATTTTGGGAGAAAGTGTGTTACAGTCATCAACCAGACTTTCCACTAATTAGGTCTGCCAGTCCAATGAAATGGTAAGGAGCTGAAGCGGAGGGTAGAATTTACATCCAGATCTCAGACCCCCAGAACAATCTGAAAAAGGAAGACAAAACATAGGTCACTATAAAGAAAACAGTGTCTGACCCATATTTATAATGAAGATGGTGTCTAATACAAAATTATGTTGCTCTGCCATTGTCAGCTGGTCGGTCCACCAATTTGGTTGAGAAAAGTGAATTGCCATAAAATTCTGTACAGACATTCACGTTTCCCAGAGGATGAATTCCTTCTAGCACCACTATCAGGTAAAACACTACTTATTGGTGTATCTTGTGAAATACTTCAAGCTGTCATTCTGTCAGCAAGTCATTCCCTCACTTTCATATGAAATATCTCTCCAACAAATAGATTAATTGAAACCAATTTTAAATCCTCATGACTTCGGTGATCTCATACTTTTCCTCTTGCATCACCTTGAGGTTGACACTGGTGGTTTTGAGGGAAATAAATCTTGAATGGAATGCCATTACATCTGGCTATCCCATCATGTCGAAATGTTTAATTAGCTAATCCTTTGCTTTATGAACAAATACCCCAAAAAGAACAGCATGTTAATTATGTCATTGTGAGGATGTCAGCATGTTGACATAATTTATCTCAAAGCATTATTGTGTCTTAGTACAACTCACAAAGCAGCTAGCATGGCTTTAGACTCTTAGAGCCTAGTCCTTCACATGGTGTAAAGCGGTGAACAGGACAGCACAATGGTGATTGCTAGTTCCTCAAGGAAAAGGTTGTCATTCTCATGGCCAGTGCTTGCACTTATCGCTTATCTATGCACCCATGGGTGTGTAGGCCTTAAAATAAGGCTTGGTCAGGCACATTCACATACTTCGTATTGATCTATCTATTGTGGTAAATATATTATTGTCTTCTTTTTTTGTTTTAGGGCGTTTTTATGCATTTAATGAACAGGAAAGCTTTAGTGTGACAGGGGGAGAGAGAGGGGGCGACATCCAGCAAAAGGCCGAGGTCAAAATCAAACCTGTGGCTGCTGCTGTGAGGATACAACCTCTGTACATGGGGCGCCTGCTCTAGCCACTGAGCCACCTGATGCCCCAATTATTGTCTTCTTTTGTCTTCCATTTTCAGATGAGGACATAACAATCAAGTAAATAACAGTGCGCCCGTTGTAGGCACTCCTAGCTTTAAAAGGAACCTGAGATGATGATTGGTTGAATTAATGTTACACCCAAATACATTTATGATTAATTAAGGGCCTAAAGACAACCCCTTTTCCATTACCATTTACCTAGCAAAAGCATTTGGACACAGCCTCAATGTATTTACACGATGCATATAATACGATGCACTATAGATCTATTAAGTAGAGCCCTTTGTGTTTTTGTATGTGACAATTAGTGCATTCTTGCATTATTTTTCTTGTTTGTTGTAAATGAAGCAATTAGTTAAGACAACAGACTGACTAAGAACAACAACTGCTCCTCCACTACCCTTGTGAGACTGTGAGTTGTGTGCAGCATCAACAGTTTTGAGAAAATGCGAGTTCAGCTCATTACAATGCCTGCACAAAACACTGCTCTGAACTACTTGGAAACAGATCAAATTCCATTGAGGGCTTTCATCTGTTCAACAGGCCCATAAGGACTCGATCATTAGCTTCTCCGAACATCATTAAACACTATGAGATATTAGTATGTGCCATGCCTCAAAGAAAGCAAAAAAAGAAAAGAAAAAAAGATGCTTCTTAATTTTTAATGCAACATCTTCAGCATTCTGAATTTAGGGCAAACATGAAAAAACAAGTTTTCAGCAGGCCTAAGACTTTTTCTGGGATGATTGGGCATGGTAGGGAAATTGTCAAAACTTGCAGTATTCTTTAACTCTAAGGCTTATGACTACAAAGAGGGATTTCGGGAGAGGGAGGTGAGCGGACTAGAGACTGATCTAGCTCAGTTGCTAGGTTCAGCAAATGTGAGCTCCTGAGAGGTACAATGGGCATCTGCTTGCCCATATGGCAGCAACACTTACTCTTGACTTGAAGGATAAAGCTGACATTCTGGCTAACAATAGTCAGCTTCTACTCAGCGCCATTACTACATTCGAAACACCTCATTGTTTATGAATACATGGGCATTATGGTCATAGAATTATTTTATCTATAGATGGCAATGGAGGTCTGTCAGTCAACCGCATTTGTCCAGACTGAAATACCCAAACAACTATTGGAAAGGATTGCCATGACAGTTTGTCAAGATACTCATGGCTATTGTAATATTTCCTCTCATGTAACTTAAATACTCATGTATATATTTTGATATACTTGAGGTACATTTTGGCATATTACCCTGGTTTTAGCTACACTCCACTGTCAGTATATTTTAACATACATTTTAAGGTTCTTTTACTTGTTTTTGAAGTTCTTAATGGTTTAGAACTGGCCAATATTGCAGATTCCCTGTAGTTTTACAACCGTGCATGAGCTCTCAGATTTTCTGCTGCTTTTTTTTTTTTTTTTCGAATACACACAATGATATGCACAACAAAATAAGCAGCTTTTGTTAACTTTGCTCCAAAAATTATGGAATACCCCTCCAAAAGCTACAACAGAAGCGGACTCAGTCAACATTTTTAAACGACAGCTGAAAACCTTTTGTTCACGCAACTCTTGTATTGTATACATTCTCTCATATTTTTTTTTTACCATTTTACTGGTTTCTGTACTTTTTACTGTCAGTTTTACATTATGTTTATCAGTGACACCGATGAAGACAGTCTTTTCATTGTCTAATCTTGTTGTCTTTTTGCTGTTGTGTTGCATTTGACTGTAAAGCATTTTGAGCAGATTCTTCTTCTTCTTCTTAATATTATTATTATTAATACATTAGGTGTATTATTGTATCTGCACTCCCATGCTATATGATTGTGCTTTTGAAAGGCTTATCATTGGCACTTTTTGGTAATTGTTTTAAGATGTATATCACACTGTGTGGGTTGGATAGTTTACCTCTCCTGCCGTCATCATCCTACTGTTATATACACTATACACATGTGGTGACCATTTTTAATTCTGATGAAGATGTGACTAGGATTGAAACATATTAAAAAAACTGTGGTTTGGAGTCAGTGTGCAACTTTTTCTCTTCACATTGATATTTCAAAGACATTCATGGTCCCCACGGGATTAATCCTCCTTCCGTTTACATTAGTGCTACATTTGTGCATTGTACATTTCCCTGATGTGCCTCAACAACCACCTGATGGACTGCCTGCCATGTAATGCAGAGCAGGTGGACCCAAATGCAGGAGACTGCAGACAACTCTAACAGATTTTGTTTTAAGTGGGAACAGTGAAATGGCAAAGAGAACATCACACAAGCAAAGGATCAAACAGAGACTGAACTGAAAACCAGAACTTAAATACAAACTAGACTGATGAGAGGATGAAGTGCAGGTGGAGAAAAAAGGTGGAGAAGCTCAGGTGAAGGGGTTGAGATGATGAGGAAGAGGAACAGGCAGGGAGCTGATTGGCTGGGAAATATTCAGAAGCAAGGAAGGTCTAACAATACTGATGTGAGACAGACGTGACAGAAAATAGGCAGGAAACAGACAAGGGCAGAAAGAACTAAGGACAGGGAAACCACAAGGGAAAGTGAGAACAGGTGAGAGGACTGTGGGGCTAGTGAGGGACAGGTGAAACTAATTAGGGTGGGGCACACAAACACTAAGGTGGAAAAAAAAAAACCACACAAAGACAGGAAAAAAACAGACATGACACATGAGGAGTGAATCTACAAAATAAAACAGGAAACAGATAAAACACGAATACATGAAACAAGGAAAAACAAACAGAAAACCCAGGGTATGACATCCGAGGAGAGTATAACAGGATAATAAAGGAAACATGATGCAACAGAGAAACACTGAAAACCCAAGAGATTAAAATCCATGTAGACACATTACTAACATGACTGAAAGATACATGTCAGATAGTCTTTAACAAAAAGTCTTCAACAAAAATCTAAGCGAGCAGAGGAGGACCATGACATTACCATTCAATTTACTATAGACCTTCATATTCTTGAAATTGGTGTTAAGCTGACATGCTAAACATGATAAACTAAGATTGTGAATATAATATTATGGCTAAAAATCATGGTTTAAGTTTGAGTTCTGTTGCAACAAACTTTAAGACTAACTTAAAATTATGACAGTTTAAATTTAAACCTCTCTTTAAATCTCAGTTTAGTTTTTGCTCAATACCTAGATTAAATTTACTAATGTTGCATCAAAACTTTCAACTTCAATTTGAGCTGTGATCAAGCAACTTGGCATGAAATATCCTGCAAATTGTTAGAAAACTAACAAATAACTAAGGGAAAATATTTTTTTATTTTTTTATTTTAGCACTTTATTAGGTCGTTTGCTGTTTTTGTTTTTTTGCTTTTCTTTCTTTATTTGTGTTAATTTTAGGTAATTTTGTGTAATTTCGGGCTTATTTCTCAATAATTTTTGTTTCACTCCTTGTTAAGTTGCTCATTGCCTTTTCCTGACATTTTTGGAAGAAATCAAGCCAATTTGCTGTGGTTTCAGAAGGTTACTTTTAAATCTGGATATACTCATTTTAAACTTGGTTTCACTCAACTCTTATTGGAGCGTATCATAAATTAAATGAATCGTTGTTGGTCTAACTCAGCCTGTGCATGTTAAACATCAACATTTTAGCCTTTTAGCTTAAAGCACCACTGTGTCCAAACAACCGTTTCCAAGGTTGTCAGTCCAATGCCTGGAAGAAATTTCCTTCAATCTGGCACAGATGTCCACTTGGACCCAATGATGAAATGATTGGCAGTTTGGTGGCCAAAGGTCTCTGTGATCTTGCGAAACAAGTTTAGGCCTTAACTCAAGGGTTCAAATGGTCATTATGACAAAATTTCACACAAACTTTTCAATGCAAAGGGCAAAGGGGGAGAAATTTGGTCAGATACTCATTGAAGCATCCACATTTTATTTTTTTTTTAGCTTCTTTGTAGCAACATCCATTTGAAGCATAGTCACCTGTCATGGCTGGAGAGCAATACTTTTCTACTTAACTTTTAAACTTTATTAGTAGTTTAAGTAACTTTTTTAATTGAAAGTAGCTACTTTATTTGTAACTGTAGTTCATTTATTATTTTGGTATTTTTGTAGTTTATAGTAGTTTAGAGGACATTTCAAAATATTGAAATATATATTGTGTATCGCAATTTAGCCTAAAAATATCATGATATTATTTTAAAGCCATATCACCCAGCCCAACCATGGTTAGTGGAGCCATACAACCATAAAGCAGTATTTCTATATTCCTTTTATCATTTACACGAGATATGCATCCCACACACTCCAGAATTGTGTTCACATGCAACCACTGTTTCTATGCAACCGTTTTATCCCTCACCATTGTTTATAAACAGGATTAGGTTGCCAGCGCTCCTTTTAACAAGCCCATGCACTTGCAGTACTGCAACAAAGCACTCAGTACTCAATTGGCTGTATTTACTAAAGGAGGCACCCCTTCCAGTGAGGAGCCATACGGCTGCACCACAGTGCCACGGCCTTCTTCACCACCCAGCTTTATGGTCAACACCAGCTTAAGAAGATAGTACTTAAGAGGCTTTCAAACAAGAGAGCTGACTAATTCATCCAAATGCAAACTGCCTGGCAACAGCAGCAGGGAGATGGCAACATGTCTCTGCTCCTCCTATAGTGGGGATTCCTTATGGGGCAGGGCGGAGCATGGGTAAAAACAGGGATAGCACACAATCTTGTCTTTAAGCTAAAGCCCTGTATATTGTGACAAATGTTGCGCCAGTCGGAATTAGTGGATGGAGATACTAAAGTGGAGATTAGCTGGAAGCAGTGTAGTGGATTGAAACCCAAAGGAGAGAAACAGGTCACTTAGCACTTTAATTAAAAGCATCAAATCAGTGGAATCTGAGACACATAAGGCATCGGGGGGGGGGGGGGGTTAATTCATCACTAATCTCATTACGAGAATAATTCCTTAAGTGCTTGTTTGTAATTTTGTCAATGTCTAAATATTTTGTCCCATACAAGACATATAGATAACATTATATTTTACCATTTTTGCAGTTTTTTCTGTCCATGCATCACAGTCATCCCATTAAAGTTACTCTCAGAAAAAGGGTCTGACATTATTGTCTTAGAAATAATTAAAATTATTTAAACCTTTAAGACATCGTGCACAATTTACTTTTGAAAGAAGTTTTTTTGTGCCTTTTTTGGACTGATAAAATTACCATATATTTATTAATAATAAATAACGTTGAAACCCTGGATATGACTGGACTGTGTATGAAACATTAGAGGACTTTTATTTTGAAAAGTTGGCTTTTAATATGAAACAGAGAGTGGCGGCATTCACTCTGTCAAGAGTCTCTGTAAGATACGAGGTGCAAAGTGCAGACAGGTTCCATCTTTGACAGCTAGATACGGCTACACCTCTTAGACAAAGTTAACAACGTGATATGAGGCATGCATATGTGAAAAAGTCTGCCATCTTGTATTTAAGGTACGTGTGTGCATCCAATGGTTAACATATACAAAGTGTTGTGAGAGCAGTCCTGGCAAAAACCACATGTAAATAAATGTTAAAATGAAGAACAATTCACATAGACACAGTCACAGAGAAGATGGGGACTTGCTTTCTATGGAGGTGCAGTCACTGATCTTTTAGAACTTCCCAGCCAAACCACAAAATTGGTTGACCTCGAATTACTTGTGTTGAGAAATGCAATTGTCAACTTTTGACTCACTCTTACTTTGTTATTTGCATCACTATACTGTAGCAATAAAATCAAAAACTGGACTCCAGATGGTCTTTATATGATTCATTTTTAGAAAGTATGTACCATATATTGTCACTAAATTGCCTTAAAAACATACAATGCATCAAGATTGTAAGCCAGATATATAAATACATGTGTGCTCACAGATTCTTCCTCATCTGTTTACCACAAATGGGGTTAATCTTAGATTCTCCCTATTCTGTAAACACAAACAGCTTTGTCTTTATGCAATGTAAATTGAGAAGTTTCTGATCCCAGTTAATACTAAACACACCCAAAACATGACACACTTGCCAAAGAGAAAAGTAGGTTGGCTGAAAAAAAAAAAATGTTGCTGCTGTTCTGATGTAACTATGAGCACTTAAAAGACTACAAATCTGTGTCAACATCCTGTTGGTTGATTTCTCAACAACAACTAAAAGCTGTCTGGGACATCCTGACACAGGCTTCACAGGTCCATTGTGATCTGAGTCCCAGAGCCACGGGAAAGCTTAAAAACACACAGCAGGTGGAAGAAGACTCAACACAACACCAAAGGCAGGAAGACAGGAAACGGATACAGCCAGAGGTTGTAACCGCAGCCAACTTTGAACCTGTGAATGGAATACTTCAGCTTCAGACATAAACTTTGTCGTCTAAAGCACCATTCATCAATATCTGCTGAGGGATGCAGGGTCACTTTGTATTACTTTGCTATGTGGGGGGTTACTGGAGTACAGCTTTTATTAATCAACGACACAGAAGTCATAAGCGGGACAGGTGTTTAACACTAAACCCACTGAAATGACTGTATCAATACTGTATTGACATCATTATTTGAGACCGAAATTTATCTTAGATTATGGATATGCTTATATTGTAACTTTTGTATTTTCCTGGTTTTACAGGTTGCATTACAACAGAGTGATGTAATTCTCTGAAATTTACCAGACTGCTCTAGCTGTTTATTCAAATTATTCTCATAAACCGTTCATTTCACTCAAAAAAGTACCCCAATTCACACATATCTCGCATAATCATAAGCCAGTAATTTGTACATAAGCAACATATTTTGGAAGGCTGCGACCACGTGACCAATGCACTAATAGGAGTTAAGGGTGAGCAATACCGCATAGTCTTGTAAGGAGGCAGTTTTGGGTGGTGGATGGGTCACTAAAATTTTAACTTTCCTCCTGGATTTTCCCCTGGAGATGTGTGTTCAGCACCGTGTGGACTTTGAGTCATTTCTAGGTACATTCTTACCATATTTTGTTTCCTAAACCTAACCACGTTACTTTTATTGCCTAAACCAAACCTACATAACTTAATGTTAATAATGTAACTTTACATCAGGATTTAACGTTATTTGTGGGGCGCTAATTCATATCATACTAACAGTTATGTGTGCATTTTTGTGAGATATATCAAAAGAAGTGTTCCATGAGGATACACAACATGTTCTCATCCCAAGTCGTCACATATTGCCGCTTTGTCAGTGGACTTCTGTGTCTAAATATTACGCTCTAAGTGTCCTTAGGATTAGGCACAAAGGGCACATGGTAAGGTGTAGAAAAAAACATCACATTCTAATGGGAAGTGAACACCAGACTACCACATGAGTGGTTTGTTGGCTTCATCTACTGCCTGTCCCGCCCACCCTACTGGGACCTTTAATTATGTTTTTCTGACAGCATTTCAACTTTATGCCTTCCAGCAACATATAGGATGCTATAAGTTCCATATGAGCGGCTTCTCCACTGACGCCACCAGACCATGAATAGCCAGAATTGTGGCTTTTGGTATTGGGATCTCATGTGAAAATTCACTGCAAAAGCAAAGGTATTTGAGGACTTCAGAATGAGAACAGGCTGGGTTATATGGAGTCATTCTATCCACATTACTGATGATTATTTATCAAAAATATTATTGTGATATTATTTTGTAAAAGCACAGACACTCTATAATGTTGCAATATCAATATGAGTTCATTTTTTGGTTAAGATGTACTTATAGTGTCAAAGTAAAATTAAGCGAATGAGCACTTTAATTTTGGAGAGCAGGAACTAAGAGACAACTGCACAGAGCAGCTGCATGTCATGAGAGCCTATGAAACCAAAAACTATTTAAACTTTTTATTCATGCAACATTGGTAATTTCCATTATATTTCCACTAATATTTAATATTATTTGTTTCAAGTTAGGCATCCATTGAAAAATTAATTTATCCTTTGTTAAGTATCACACTGAATGATGTCACTTGTGACACAAATACGCAGAGGTCAAACCAAGTCTGGCTGTCACAGTGACGACCTACTGCAGGGCGCACATACAGTGCATTACCCTACAGTTTGTGAAATATTAAAAAGGTATGTGGTATTGATTATAATTATCGGTGTGTCCCAAATTGAAACTATGCGCTGATTCTAAGCAGAATTTATTGTGTAGTGTTTTCACAATGAAACAGTGATAAAGTAATTTTACTCAAACCAGTCAGCATGCAAACTAAATATGTAAGATTTTTAGTGTGCTGTGAATGATACCATTCTCACACAAGTCAAGATTACTCTTGATGATCACTTTTAACTGTGAGCAATTTCCTACTAAAGAATCACCACTTACTGACAATAGCCCTTATATAATGGCAGTGTTTAATGGCTGCAGGTACACAATGCTGTCCAGAGAACATGCTTTTCTTGAATTAAAGTTACTTATACAGCAGAAATTTGGATTTGAGATTGTACTTTTTTTTTCTTAAGTAACAGCACTGAGACAGCCTTGTTTTAGGCCTCAGGTTTTGAAGCATAGTTTGCCATCATTATAAGTAACTCCGGTGGATACTCAGTCAATGGGCTACCTCCAAAGCTGGAGACCTTTTCATGGCCTGAATGGCTGAAGTTAATATTATCATGCACAGTAGGCTGCCATTTCAACTCTGAACACACCGGACAGCCATGACTTTCATTTCATGCTATGAAAGTGAATCCTTGTCGTTTCCAGTTGAGAAATTGTCAGTTATAGTGAACCTAATTGTTAATTGGCACTCTGATGGGTGTCACTTCCTAAAGACATTACCTAAAAATATCCAAACACAGTGCAGTAACACCCATCTTGTCATGGACACACTATGGCGACAATGACAATCTGGCAACTGAATGGGGGGGTACAAAAACATGTACATAAACTTGACAGGATCAAGTCATATGTTTTGTTTTAATGGTTTTAGATTGATTGCAAAAAATAGCATTTACATTAGCACCCAACATCAGAATGTCAACTAATGCACATGCTGGAACAGATGATTAGGACTAGGGGGGAGGAAGCGCAGGATGAGGTGTAAAAAAAATCACATTCAGGCAGACAGCGTACACTGGACTCCCGCAAGTCCGGAGTTTGTTGGTCTCACCCACCACAATGGCACCCTCATGCTCCTTATATGGCATTGTTACCAGCAGCATTTCAACCAGATGCCGTCCAGCCAGTCACCAGCATATAACAACACTGCAACTGGTTCTGTTCGGCCATGTTCTCATATGACACCGTCTAGCGGCTTTTCACATGTCTGTTCACACGGCTTTTCCACTCTGTCAAAGTGGTAGTATTTTACAAGTTTGGAATGAGAATGGGCTGTATATTCACTTCACAACGCCAAAAAAGCCAAACTCAAGGCTTCAAAATGGCAGCCTGCAAACCAATGGGTGATGTCACGGTAACTCTGTCCATTATTTAATACAGTCTATGTTTGAGTAATGATGAGAGGAAAATCATTTTCCTCTATGTCACAAAGTCAAAATAATCCAGATTGGTATGTCAGTGACCGAAGATTTGAAAGTCACTAAATAAAGTGAGCCATTCTGATTGACAAAGTCAGATTTTAAATTCCTGTCCCAGTCAGTTTGAGGACACTTAGGCTCATCGTCAGTCCTTCCTTGAATGCGATAAGAATTGAGAGTGACATTGGAAAATGAAAATATAATTTAAACTGGATAACAAGAGTGCCGCATTTGGGCTTTCTTGGGAGACGCACACACATATAACCCCCGTGGTCCTGGTCCCCTCTGAGCTTTACTTTACTCACTGCACACTCATAAAAAATGATAAATACAGAAATGGAGGAAAACAAATTACAGGTGGAGCAAGGGAGATAAACAACCCCAGGGAGCCAATAAACACATGCCGTCACAAACTGAGCAAATTGGAGGTGACAAAAACACTTCGGAATTAGATGACAGAATCTAAGTGACGATAAAACTCAGCAAGGGGGAATATGTTATAAAAAGAACAGACTGCTACTGTGACAAGAGGCTAAATGAGAAGAAAAAACACCCAATATATGAAGCGAAAACTCAACTGTCTGTCTTTCCTCATCCTGTCCTACTGTCTCCATCCAAACAGTTGGATAAACAGCAAAAAAACACACATTACAGCCTCTTGAGAAACACCTATCTGGTCACACTGCAGCAGACACAAACAGTTAAGCCCCCCTTGGAGAC
The DNA here is from genome assembly GCF_008729295.1 of Plectropomus leopardus. Lineage (NCBI taxonomy): Eukaryota > Metazoa > Chordata > Actinopteri > Perciformes > Serranidae > Plectropomus > Plectropomus leopardus. Next base: position 5,760,219 of record NC_056464.1, read on the forward strand.
TACAGTCATATAAACTATTTATGTTTCCCTAGGATGATGAGGGAATCAGGACTTCAATGTGTCCAAAAATGGGTTGTCGTGATCTTGCTCATGCTCACACCTGCCTCTAATGCTCTCTCCATCCCCTCCCTCTGAGGATTTCACATAACCCACTCCGCTTCCTCACACAAGTGTCACACAAGCAGAAGTTGAAAAATGAGCCCCCATTTTCTAAACAATGCTTGTATCAGGTTTCCTGTTCAACTGTGGTTGCCCGTCCGCAAAAGGAAATAATGCCACATTTGTGTTTGTGGAATAACGAAATAATTTCCCCTGACATATACAGAAAAAAGTATGTAAGGTAATTATGTTAAGTAGCACACATTATGACAAAGAGATCACCATTTGGAGCGGTAAACTGAGCTGTGCATACATATGGATTTCTTGTGTATTCATAAGTATGAGAGTGCCGGGGTGCACGCTGGCTGGTGTCACATTAGATGACTCACATTAGGTCTCCCCTGGTTGGAGACCACTACTCTTGGTATTGACTTAACAGCAGCTTGAGCCTTTTAAACTAGTTCACCTTCAACCAGGAAGCATAGGTGTGTATGGAACTCATCAGCCTCTCTACATGCTACGGATGTGATTTGTGGTCGACTAAAGCTCTGAATTAAGTCAAAAGTAAGTGGGTTTCTATTATTAAATTGCACAAATTGAAATGGTGAATATAAAATACATCAAATGGAAACACCTCAATCTTGGAAAAAAAAAGCAAATATGTTTTTATGCTTGCCTGAGGTGTAGTTTCAGGCGATTTGAAAAAGTTTTTTGCAAAACTGCAATGGAAACACTTTTTTGGGGGGCTTTTCTAGGTCACATGATGCTATGGCTATGTGCTTGTCAGTAGGAACTGGCTCCCTCATAATGCAGCAGGCGCTACAAGATGTTATTGCATCACATAACTCTTCAAAAGTTGAGCGGACCATCCGGGAGTTTTGAATCCACAATTCCTCTGTGAAATCATGGACTATCACCTCACAGAAATCCCTCATACGTGGCTACTCACATGTATAAGGGGCTCGCCTTTCCATTATGGCTCCCATAACATGCCTACATCAACACTTATTGGAAATAATGACGGCTCGAGTGGTGACTGCAATAGAAATAAACCTGCTGATGTTTTGAACATCCATCACCATGCTTCAAGGAATGTTACTGCCAGATGAGAAGTCACATAACATCACTCAATGGAAACGTGACCATCTCACAAATGTGTTTTATCGACATTTTGAAAAATCGCTTATGTTTTGCGCAAATCTGTAATGGAAATCCGCCTAATGTCTCTGTAGAAGAACTGCTTCCAAGGTATCAACACAATTGCTAGTATAAATGTTTTTCATTGTACATTTATGCAAACTACACACATACATACATAACATTTCTTACAGTTATTATGTAGCAGGTACGTCGATACTTTGTTTCTTGAAGATTCAAAAATGCTGTGGTTAACATGTGGTTAGATTAAGGCACCAAAACCATTTGGTTATAGTTAAGAAAAGATCATGCTTTTGGCTTAAAAAAACCCAACCTTTTTGTGGCACCAACACAACTTTAGAAGCCATTGATATCTCCAGGAAAAACACGATGCAGGCTGAAAACAGAGTGATGTCTCAGTGAAAAGGACCAGGCTGTTCTCATGCACTGTTCATACGCATCACTACAAATCACTACAATTTGTGTATAAACCACATTAACAGGCTTCAATCATGTGACCAATGCTCTGTTGAGAATAAATAAGAAAGTAATATAAACAGTAAAAGTGCACGTAAGGGCATATGTTGAGTTGGTGGATAGATCAAACAAACGCAGGACTTTCCCCCAGGGAGGTCGATGTACGGGACATGTGAACCCAAGTGAACTTTGAGTTATTTTAAGATATGTTTTCATCATATTTCTTTTCCTAAACTTAACCTACGTAACCTTACATTAAGTACGTAATGTTACATCATTATTCATAATGCCTAACTTGTATATCATATAAATTGCTGTATGAGGATATGGGAAAAACACCCACTTTTTAGGCACTGTCCCGGTCTGCGGTGTCTAGATAAAAAAAACCCTGAAACTGCTTTTCGTGGCTCTATCCTCAGTACAAAAATGGATTGCAAAAAAACTCATTTGGTAGCTAGAAAGCCGCTGTAAACAGCAATGACTTCCTAAAATACAACCAACAGCAAAAAAACAAAGCAAAAAGTAAGTACAGATTGTCACTTTAGAAACATTAATATGATACTTATGAAAGTACAAATGTAACATGTTAGTGAAATGTACAATGCCATCATTTTCCTCTTGCAACTGGGCTGCAGGTATTATCGATAGGAGAGCAAACTACAGTGTAAAGGTATTTGAAACACAGGAGTGTAACCTGTGATCACTCCAAATAGACCTTAAAAGGCAGGTCTGTTAAAGTGCAAACTGCACAATAACAAAATTTAAGTCACTTGTCATAAAGTTCAAAATTAGGCCTTTTAACTTGGAATGGAGAGCCATAAAATGCAAATAAAGGTCACATTGAACCAGATTAGATGGGGACAAGTAGGACAGGTATTGTCATAAATAAAGCTTTATGCCTTTACATTAAAATAAATGAGGATAGAACCACCAACTACCCACAACCAGGTACAATTAAGGGCTAAATGTCACTTATGGTGCAATCAGAGCCTCTTTCTCTTTCTATAAATGCAGCCCTCTAATGATAGAAGGCTTGCCAGTCTGTCTTTTAGCCTGTCAGATTTGAACTAGCCATATACCCGTTCAATCAGTTTGTAAAGTAATCGCTGATGTTTCAAAAGCATGTATATGAGATGCTTAAATTGTTTTTTGTATGTTAATATTATGTATGTGTGCCTGATCTGCTCTCTCTTGCCTGGGACCTGACAGACTGTGAAGGACCACAGAGGGCCGCCCTGTTGCGGTCTCCTGTTGTCCAACCACACACACTGTTATGGCCAACTGAGGGCATCCCAGGTGTGTCTCTGGATGTCCGTGTATTGAAAAATGTCAAAAATGCTGTAATGGCTGCAGGACACACACTGGTGTCTCAGATCATGGAGAGCAGTGTGAGCTGATTGTTACCATGTCTGCTGTCTGTGAGACCTGTAGTTCACAGAGGACAAAGGGTTAATGCTTCAGCCCTTCTTATAGGAATAATGGTGAAGGCCTGGGCTCAATAACAAAGGCCCCCCACCCCCACCCCCCACACACTCCTCACCCTGCCTTATACCCTTGGGACCTAAATATTGGTGGAGGTGGTGGGAGGGTGAAGCCCTTTACCCCCTCCCATAAGCCCTGCTGTCTTCTAACAACGCGTGCGCACACCTGCCTGCAACACACATGCCTTATTGTCACACTATGTCCTCCTAATCACATTAAAAAGAAAATAGACATCTTGAGTGTGTGTAAGCAGTATTGTGTGTGTGTGTTCGTGCTTTGTCCATGTGAGGCAAGATGAATCATTGGGGAAAGAGGAACAAAAAAAAAAAGAATCAGTCATGGGCTCTGTCCATGGATGGATTATTGAACAGGTCTACTAAAAAAGACAAACAAAAAAAAAACAACTCAAAAAGACACAAAATGACTACAAAGAGACGCAAAATGGCCAACATAGACAAAAATGACATAAAAAAGCCACAAAATGACCTAAAATAGACACAAAACCACTACAGAGCCAAAAACCTCAAAAAGACACAAAACTAAACACAGAAGACACAGAAAACTACCAAAATAGACAAAAATACTTTTTTGAAGACACAAATTACCTCAAAAAGACACAAAACAACAAAGAGACACTAAATGACTAAAAAGACCAGAAAGATGTATCCCACCAGACACCAAATTATACCCCAAAGAGACACAAAACCAAAAAAAAAAAAAAAAAAAAATCCATAATAACTACAAAGAGATGGAAAACACCCACAAAGTCTATGTGTCTTGCGTCTGTGTAGGAAAGGTGGTGGGTCCTTTTGTGTATCTCTGCCCAAGCGCCAAATGTCTCAGAATACCAGCCCATGTAAAAAAAATTATTTATTCTTCTCTTCTTAGAAATCTGCTTTGTAAGACAACAGCAGCACCAACCAAGGCAAGGATTGCAGGAATAAAACGGCTTTTGTTCTAATATGAAATAACAGCAGTTTGGCTCTGGCCTTTAAACACAATCCTGAGATGCAATTGCACATATTGAGACTAAGCTGTGTTCCTGTCCTGTTCATTAAACTGTAAAGTCTTTTATTTGACCCAGAGGTCCGCAGAGATAGACGACTCTCAGCACTTCGTTGTTAAAAGAGGTCATAAATAGAGCCCCGTGGGCAGAAACTGAGCAGGACGAGCAAAAACACACACCCCACATTAAAAATAAATCCCCTTATCATCCTAACCTTCCTCCAGTGTGCCCCTCTGCCTAAAGTTGAGTGATGCAAGTCAGCAGTCTCCATCACAAAAGCGCAACAGCTGCAGCGACAGAAGCAGCGTCAGGGAGCCACAATGGACCCCCTGCCAATGCAACCCCATTCTCAGCGCAGCATCTCTTCTACGGGGCCTTGTCTTCCTCCAGACTTTTCTTTTTTTTCGCCCAGAACGGAGGAATCGAGACATCTGCCGACATACTTTAACATTAATATGCAAATCACATTTACACGACGGTGCGCGCGCCGCACGCACCTCCTGCTGGCACGGCAAGTACCGCAACGAGATCAAAGTTTGTTTTCTGTGGACTGCCAATTTGACGCATTGTGATGGACTGATGTGTGTTCAAATGATCAAATGTGCTTTCAGGTCCAATGTCAACATAAACAGATTTCAAGCCTGAGGTGAGGAGTGAGCCGGGATCCAGACGGCATTTCTATCAAAAACTGACCATGCCCTTGAGTGTGTCTGCATCCTAAATATAACCCAACTCATTGCCATTTCATTCAAACATGTTATGAATGGGAACATATTCACAAAGTATGCATGGTTTAACGCATGAAAACAACAATAATATGCTGCCAAAACGTTAAATTTGGGTGGTTTAGATGATGTGGCTGCAAACACATCATCTAAACAGATATTTATTTTCCAAACAATAATGCATTTTTAAAAAATAAATAGAAAGAGACTAGCAGTGGAAACCCTGCCTTTCCTCAGGGCTCTCACCTTGTTGGCATTCCAGTCCGATGTTCCCAAGCGCACAGCTCCTTTATCCAGACACACGCGTCAACACGCAGCAATCAGAGCGGTGTTATTGTGCCTCATCAAGCAGCGTAAGAACACATATTCCTGTATCCTTTGGGGTTCAAGCTGGCGGCTGTTTACAGCGATTTGTCGCCTGTGTATCCGCTCAGTCCCAGGGCGCCTCGGACAGAGCCATGGTGCGGTGTGCACGGAGATCTCCAACCTTCTGCAAGCCACCGCCGACCGGTTTGTCGCCCCGATATTCCTCTGCTGTGCCGCTGCCGCCGCCTGCTCCTCCTACAGATGGAAGAGAAAAATGATAAAAACACCTGGCGCTGTCCAGACCAGTCAGCTGATTCCCCGGCAGGCTATTGGCTGGGAGCGGCTGTCTGTCACTGTCGGCCAAGCAAAGCAGAGCACCATCTGCTCCGGGCTTGTTGTGATGAGAACAAAGGCAGGGGAGGGCGGCGGGGCATGGGGGGCGCAGGGAGGGTGCGTGGGTGAGGAGATGGGGGGCTGGTATATGGCATTACTGCTGAAAAAAAGCCTCTATGAACAAACCTTGAGGATAATATACGTGTTACCAAAAGCTCACAAACGACACGTCTGTGATCTCTGATTATTTTCTCCCCCCTTTATTCTTGGTGGAAAATTGACCTCAGACACAGTAGAATTTAAATTTACTGCTTCCTTTTTGGACTTTGAAACCTGAGCATATTGGCTTGATTTCTTTCAAGAACATGGGAGGAAGGCAGTGAGCAACTCAACAAGAAATGCCCCCCAAATTAGCAAGATATTAGTAAAATTTAAAAAAGTATAAGAAAATTACCTAAAAATAAGGCAAAAAAGAAAAAAGACAAGAAAAGTAAAAAAAACAAAAGCAGACAGGGAAATAACCTTAGGAAAGTGCAATAGAATAAAATAAAATATATGTATATTTTTTTCTGTAACATAATTTTAAATGTACCATAACAAATATAATTATAGTTTTCTGGACATTTTTCCCATTTTTTAAAAATTTGTTTTTTTACATAATATCTAATAATCCCCCCACAAGTCATTTTGAAGTCATTTTCTTGTCACTTTTTTTCTTTTTCTTTTGCAAATTGCTCATTGCCATTTCCCCATGTTGTTTAAAAAAAATCAAACCAATTTTCTCAGGTTCCATAGATTTGCATGCTTCTTGGCTTAGAATAATGACATTTATGCATAATGTCATGGCATAAAACCCAACATCTTTAAAACAACAATATGTTGATGTCCACACAATGCGATATTCTAACATCATAAAACATTTAAAATATTGCAAAACCAATTTTCATTCCAGCCAAAATTTAACACCTATCTGACGTAAGAGTACAATGTCTGGTGCCACCTGGATAACCACAAAATTTCAGCGTTTGCTTAATGTAAGTGTAAATTAATGTGGTTTGCAGAGACGTTCACTGCTCAACATTGTTTCTGGAGACTGGATTGTCTTTAGACTGCTCTCATTTTGGTAATAAATAATATAAAATAAATAATAATAAATAAATAGATATAAAATAATGATACATGGTAAAATAATAATAAAGATCATGTATTTTTCTACTTAACATTTGAAACCAGAAGAAAATTGGTTTGACTTCTTCAAAAACATGGGAAAAAGGCTATGGACAATGAAAGAAGAAATGACAAAGAAAACTACTGAGAAGTAGCTAGAAAATAACCTGAAAATTAGTAAAAAGATAAATAAGAAAAAAGAAAAGAAAAATTAAAAAGAGAATTACAAAAAGTGAAGGAAAATGTACCATGTAAAACTGCTTCAAAATTGTGAATAACATTGTAAGAAACTTTGTATAATTATATATATATATATTAATATATTTTTCCCTAGCATTTTCTCTTTTTTTTTTTTTTCCCAAGACATTTTCCCTAACTTTTTTGAGGTAAACGTTTTCCCCAGCTATAAAAAAACAATAATATTGTGAATCTACTAATTTCTTGCAATTTGTTGAACATTTCTTACCATGTTGATCATTTACTTTTTTCCCATTTTTTTCAAATAAATTAATATGCTCAGGGTTCAAAGGGTTAATGTAGTAGGTAATTGTTAACGTCAATACGTCTTACAACTGTCAGATTTAACATATTCAAAGTTAAGTCTGGACTTGCACATGCTTTTGCTTTGAGATGTTTTTCGTGGAAGTTTTAATTCACCTCTTGATTTTAATGGAGCATCACATTCACTTTTATGTGCCTTTGGGTTTTATTGACAAACAAAGTACTGCTCATCAATAATCCAGTTCTTGCAATTGTCTTTTTCCGGCTGGAAGTCGAAATCAATAGAAAAATATCAGCAAATATCCCACTGTGTCCTTGTTAAAAGCTACAGGTAACATGCCTAACACATGCCTAATTAATGCCACATTCATACCATTCATTACACATGAAATAATGACATATCACACATGAAAACACTCAAGAAAAATATGCACAGGCCATTAGTGTAAGTTATATCATGCAGTGACCTTTAGATATAAATTCAGCTGAAAGCAGGATCACATTAAGCTCGAGCTCAGGCGGAAAAGCATACTGGCTCTATTAACATCTGTGCAACCATGTATGATGACATCTGTAAAGCATTATAGCGCAATTTGAAGAATCCATTTGCTCGCGGTTGTGGCGAGACGAGGAGATTGTGAGGACGATGTTACCGTAGGTGCTGCAGCTGAGTGTTCTCCCTAGCATTTCTCTTTTTTCTTTTTCCCAAGACATTTTCCCTAACTTTTTTGAGGTAAACGTTTTCCCCAGCTATAAAAAAACAATAATATTGTGAATCTACTAATTTCTTGCAATTTGTTGAACATTTCTTACCATGTTGATCATTTACTTTTTTCCCATTTTTTTCAAATAAATTAATATGCTCAGGGTTCAAAGGGTTAATGTAGTAGGTAATTGTTAACGTCAATACGTCTTACAACTGTCAGATTTAACATATTCAAAGTTAAGTCTGGACTTGCACATGCTTTTGCTTTGAGATGTTTTTCGTGGAAGTTTTAATTCACCTCTTGATTTTAATGGAGCATCACATTCACTTTTATGTGCCTTTGGGTTTTATTGACAAACAAAGTACTGCTCATCAATAATCCAGTTCTTGCAATTGTCTTTTTCCGGCTGGAAGTCGAAATCAATAGAAAAATATCAGCAAATATCCCACTGTGTCCTTGTTAAAAGCTACAGGTAACATGCCTAACACATGCCTAATTAATGCCACATTCATACCATTCATTACACATGAAATAATGACATATCACACATGAAAACACTCAAGAAAAATATGCACAGGCCATTAGTGTAAGTTATATCATGCAGTGACCTTTAGATATAAATTCAGCTGAAAGCAGGATCACATTAAGCTCGAGCTCAGGCGGAAAAGCATACTGGCTCTATTAACATCTGTGCAACCATGTATGATGACATCTGTAAAGCATTATAGCGCAATTTGAAGAATCCATTTGCTCGCGGTTGTGGCGAGACGAGGAGATTGTGAGGCCGATGTTACCGTAGGTGCTGCAGCTGAGTGTTCTGCTGCTGCGGCTGCTGCTCCTGTTGCCTGTTGCCACGTCCCAAAGTGCATGACAACTGCAGCAAAGCAAAAAAATGAGATGTGAAGGGGTTGAAGTCGAGGCCCTGAATGAATAATTGCGTTTCGGTCCGCAGCGTCAAAACCTAATCCTCCCTTCAAATCCACCTTCCAGTGAACCTCCCGTTTAAAAAAAGCAGCCTGAACATCAAATTTCCTCATAACATTTATTATTTTATAGTGAAAAACAGGTCTTCATTTGTGATTGCCTGCATTTTCTTGGTGCAGCGCTGTTAGAAAGCTGCATGCACTGTCCTCTAGAATCAATTTGTTCCATGAGTGTCCTTCACTTTGAAGCACCACTGTCTTAATGCACTCCTTCTCATGACAGAGCTGTGTGAAATGTGAAATCCTGGGAGCAGGAGAGGAGGTAAACACTTATTTAATTCACTCATTTCACACATATTAAAAAGATTGAAAACATTTTTTTTTCTATGACCCTATGCTCAGAACCTCTATCATTCTTGTAACTTCCTTATACAATACATTAAACCAATACTAATTACTATGCGATACAAGTAGACAACATCTAACAGCATAGTGCAGGGAATGCTACATTGGGTTGATTTTCAAAGAGTTAAATCTGACTGTGAGGAGGTATGCTATATTTTCAAAACCACTCTTGGTGAGGTGAAGAGGTTTGTAGGATGCAGGTATCTGTGAACCTCGTCTCTGGTCCTCATCCAAAGAGAGGGATGAAGACAGATTGCCTCCTCTGGCCCCATCAGAGCAACAAGGCCGTGGATACAGACCACTACTTTCACTTAAGGTCTCAGGACTGTTTTTTTCTTTCTTTCAGTTGGCTCCTGTGCCTACTGGAGGTGGATTTATGCATTATAATATACGATACGATGCGATGCGATGCGATGCGATGCGATGCAATGCGATGCGATGCGATGTGATGCGATACGATACGATACAGTACGGTATGGTACGATACAATACGATAAGATTTTATTGTCTGTTTAATGGAAATTTGTCTTGTATCCTCAACTCTCAACAATCAACAGAATAGCATAAAAAACTATAAAATACACATAAAAAAACATTTGAAAGGTTGTCCTCTTGCAGTCATCAGAAGGACTCTTTCAAACTCAAAGCAGCCACAGGGGTCATATCTTGAAAATATTTGAAATGTATCAGATTAAATCACACAATCTGTAATGATAATTTCTGAAACCTGGTTCATCTCTTTTTTTTGTGAGCATTATGTTTGAAATGTTGCTCTTCAGCGAGTCAAGTCACTGCAGCCAAACAAAGTTGACTACTCTGAACTTTTTAATGACTCCGTGAACCTGTTAACACCTGGAATTAATGCTGCCATCATGTGTTCCTTGGAAATATCATATTTACCGTATTTGCGAGTTACAGGCGCATGAATGGCCCTCCAAAGTTGTAATTAGAAGTAATTGTAGTACTTATCACTACAGCCAAGTGATAACAAGTGATACTTCTCCCATCACCACCAGTGCTTGTAAAGCACCCTTAGAATTGTTATGCATTATTGTTTTTACAGTAATTAAGAATGGCATATTAGTGAAAAGAGAGATTTATAAGCGTCATCTTATGTTTCAGAGATACACCAGGCCTTTTTTTTCCATCTTGGACCTCCTCATGTTTGCAGATTGAAGTATTTTCCTCAGACCACTCTGATTCAGCAGCAACTTCAGCACCATGGACAGCTCCCATACAGTGGCTCACCTGTAGCAGTGCAGAGAGTCAGACTGTGAAAGATAGACTGAGTTCGAATGCATCATAATTTCCTTCTTCTTTAACCTCACATGCAAATCTGATAAGCACAAAGACTCTAACGTTTTGTGCTGCATGTGTACAACACAGTGTTTAGTATTTGAAAATGTTAGACATATGTTGAACTGGTCACAGAATCTTCAGAAATAACGCACTTTTTAACACAGAACTGACATTGCTCCATCACATCCCTGAGTCCATGATCTGATTTTGAAGAATAAATTGATCTAACTAACAGGTACTGTCTGTGCAATTGCAATTAATTTTAAATCAGACCCATATAATCCAAATGTGTATTAATACAAAGTAGAAAACAGTCCCCAACAAACACACTATTCACTCCTGTTTGAGTGACATTTGCTTAAAATTTTTGCATGTGGCTGTTTTAGTTACTTTGCCCCTTTAAAAAAAAACAACTATATATTTGTGACCACGTATTTATTTGTTTATCTTTATTTTTTAAGTATGTCTTCAGTTGGTTGTAATGTGCTTGGGGAAACCAAAAACTATTGAAAAGTGGACTCACACATTGTTGATTTGGTCATTTTTATGAGATTTTTTGGCAATAAGACAAAAAATGGATAATGTCAGCTATCTTTTAAGAAATCATCCACATTTTTCATCTGCTCCACGCAGGTATCCATTATGCTAAGCACTTTTACTTCATGCACACCTTCTACATGAAAATCATAGAGGACATGGCTGCTTTTGCAGTCTTCAACCAAACTATGATTTTGGCCAATAGCTCACTGACATGACACGAGTTTTTTCTCACTCAGAACTCTTCCAGTTGTTTGATCTACTCTGAGAGTTGTATGCCTTGAAAAACGGGAGCCTGCATGACATCTCAAGAGTGCCAGAGAAAACTTTTGCATTAGTCTATGATCAGACACTTTCTAAGAGGCCCTGACACATGGCCAGACACTGCTTGCATCATAATAACTTCTACCCCATTAAGCTCCATAATGACACCCTTGTTTGAAATTACTATAGGGCTCAGATGGTAGCAAATGTACGGTGGCCAACAAAAGCAAATATTTCCACGAGGAGAAATGTGCTGCAGCTTCAGAAAGAAACAAATGCAACAGTGGAAATGTGCTAAAACAAGCCAAAACAAATACATCAGCAAACACGCTGCAAATACAGAAACCATGCAAAGTAAAAACACAACAAACCTTTTAAACAAATGCAATTTAAAAAATCTGCATATCCAGTTAACACAACTGAATTCTCAACAGTTTTCGCATGTTGCCGCTTTGCAGGTGACTTCTGCGTCTACGTGATATGTTCTAGGTATCCTTCTGTGTCTGCTATTGAAGTTCCAGGATGCAGCTACCATGATTTCATCATAAGCTCATGGTGGGAGTACACTGTATGTGGTAATTTTTTGGCAACAAAAACAAATGGGAACCAATGCTAGGACATCAACAAACGCACATGTTGGAATGGATGGTTATGATTACAGGAGGAAGGCACATGGCAAAGTGAAGAAAAAAACCCCAAAACATCTCATTCAGCCACGTTTTCAACTGACACTGACTGTACGCATATCATGCTGTTGTGGCTTGTGGCGTCCGTGCCTTCCTATTACATTATGTGGAGGTTTTCCATGAAGGATTACTGTAACAATTGAATTACACACAACAAAATTCCATGATTTTTCCAGGCCTTGAAAATGTGATTGTGAAATTCCAAGACTTATCTAGTTTTCCATGACCCTGTGTATGGCTCAAAACAGCATCATTTCAGTCAGCCATTGAAATATTACATGTTTATGCTTCTTTCAATCTCTAACACGTGTTTTGTCTTTACTCCGTCTTTCACTGATGCAAAATCTTGCCATTAGTGTTCTCAGCCTGACAGCATGCTGTGCACTTTAAATGCTGCCTCTTCTCAGGCTCTTTTTGAAGTTAGACATGTAACAACAACAACAACAACAACAACAAAATCTTTTTTGGGAGATTAATATCCCACCGCATGTTGTGTTTTTACCGCTTTGGACTGCTTAATAAAAATAATTAATACATTAAAAAAAATAAATAAATCTTCAAGCACTTTTGGGGAGTCAATATGTGTTTGCTTTTTTTTCTTATTTCAGGTTATTTTCTTGAAACAACAAAATGGAGGTGGATTAGAAACAATATAAATAATTACAGAAAATGTCCGAAAACACTCATAAACAATTATTATTCCTATTATTTTGTATCTAAACTTATGAGAGAAAGAAAAGAAAAAAAGAAAAAAAGTGTTAATACATTTTCAAAAAAGAGATAATTTTCAGCACTTTTGGGGGCTTGATCTTATTCTTTTTCAAAAAAATCTTTTTGTTTTGTTTATTATCGGGTTATTTTTCTGCAACATTTTTACTAATTTCTTGCAATTTTTTCATTTCACTTATTATCGGGTAATTTTCTTGGAACATTTTTACTTATTTCAATGTGTGGTTACTCTACCTATTGCCCTCTCTTCCCATGCTTTCGAAAGAAATCAAACTAAATGGCCCAGATTTCAAAGGGTTAAAGCCTGCTTGCAGCAGTATAACACACTGCCATGTCCCTTGTTATCAGTGGTCATTATCAGGCCTGCTGGTGTGAGGGGCATGGCTGGACTGACTGTGCGTGTGTCCTCATCCATCCATCATGTTCAGCTTGTGGCCTGATTGATCTAAAACCAGACAGGAGCATGAGATACAATAAAATTAATTTTAGTTTTGTATGTCTTTGTTTTATTCCTTGTCAATTTATTATGACACATTTTGTATGAAGACGTCCCCTCCTTACCATCAGCCCAGGTGGTGATCCACTCCTGCAGCAGCCGCTCTGTATTCAGAGTATTGAGTACAGCTATTGATTGCCTCTGTTAACTTGTGCAGTAAACACTGAGCTTTATCAGGCCTTGTCATCTCCTCACAGGATGAGACACTGTGCATGCTAAGCTTCAGATAACATAACCAGCTTCAAAAGAGGCTCCGACACATTTTTGTGCTGTGTGTGTGTGTGTGTGTGTGTGTGTGTGTGTGTGTGACTCTCCAGCTAACTTTAATCTCCCAGGAGCTGAAAAGTGTTTTTTTTTTGCCCTCATGACTGCCAGGTGCAATCAGATGATAGCTTTTAGATTATATTTGTTCTCGAAACAAAAACTTCATATAAGTATTCCTATCACACACTAATTTCACTGACGATCCTCCTTCTCTAAGTTAAGTGTGTGATAGGAATACTTATATGAAGTTTTTGTTTCGAGAATAAATATAATCGCCCGGTGGATGCTATGTGTAAAATAATGGCAGTAATATTGTTTATTCCTTTGAAAGCTGAGCAAATGAGATTGGTTTCTTTCAAAACATGGAACAAGGAACAAAAAATGACCCCCAAATTAGAGAACAGAGGGATGTCATATGCTGTAAAGCCTTCTGAGGCTAATTGCAATGGGCTAATGGGATAATGGGCTTTATAAATAGAATACAATTGAATGAATAATGTCTAAAAATCCCTCCAGCTAATTTTCAGACCATTACCATATCTTTGTTTGTTTAATAATATTGTAGTAATTTAAGTTACTCATTCTGTTTTTTTTTCCTGAAAGAAATGTGAAAGAAGTCAAACTGTTTTTCTCAGATTTCAGAAGTTTCAATGCTAGTGAAAGGCATCTGAAAGCAGCACAAGGAAACTGATGTCGATCCAGGTATTAAAGGGTTAACTTGCTTTTTCCAACACTACATCACCGAGCTGGTCCTCTCAGCGTACAATGCAGAAACACAGGCAGCTATAAATAGAGAGAAACAAACAAATGGTTCTCTTTTTCAGGTGGTGTCAAGTGGAAGGGAGGGGGGGCTGTTGGAGGTGCATGTGGGTGTGAAAATGATTGAGGGCCGGACCGGCGCCCGAAGTGATGTGGCATTTGGCTGGCGAGCCTCCGGGAGGTCAGGCTGTCAGAAGAACTGACAGTCAGCTGAGCAGGAGCCAGGTGATGCTGCTGGGAGGAGGTGGGAGCACAGACGCTGGCTGGCTGGCTGGAGCCTCACTTCCAACACATTTAGTGTGACTCATTTTGGGATAGCACTGGAAGAAGAAAAGGCACACCCTTGCCAAATTGCACCCAGTTGAGAAAGTGAAAATGGTGCAAAATATTTTGTATGTTTAACAGTAGCATTTTTGCACTGCAGGCTGGGAGCCAACCTTTCGCCAGCCACGTTCTATAAAACATCTGCCTCAAGACGATGATGTCTTTATCTGCTGCCCAGCTCTGCCTCCCTCTTTCTCCCCCTCCCTCTCTGTTGTGTTTATCTCTCGTTAGCCTCAGAGCTCACGTTGCTTTTTCCTCCGGCAAAGCCCAGCTATCCTCCCAAGGCTTATTCAAGTGTGTGCTTTTCTGCTTACGAGCGTGGATTCCTCCTTCATAATGCACCAATGCAGAGGTTAAAATGCACCTCACTGACTGGTGGAAGGATTTTTTTCAGATTTAATTTTCAGAGGACAGACAAGGAAGTGAGACAGAACGCAGGATGCAGAGCCACCGAAGGATGCGAGGACCAGTTTGTCCTTTAATCTGTTACCTGAGGCTATGCTGGTGCAAATCAAGGATATGCTGCTCGAGTTTTACTTTCATCTGCTGCTAATAATCCATCGCACGCTGTAGTCGAGGCTGAATAACCAGAATCCTTCCATCTGTTAAAAAGGAATACAAAAATGTATTTTGTTTGATTTCTGCATTTATTAGTTCATTTTCGCACAAACAGCAACAAAAAAAGAATCATTAAATTTTGCCCTTGTGTTTTATCTTGAGCCTCACTTCACAATAAAAGTTTAACTATCAGCAATCTGTATATGGATTTTCTCCATACAAGGCTTTTCAAACCCACACAGGTGTTTCACCTGCCCCCTAGCAGGGAGTAAACTGGGTGGAACTATGCTGGAAATGAGGTATTTTCACCGTTGAGGAATTAAAACAATCATAGCAGCGTTTTTTTTGCCCTCCCTAACATATTCAACAGAAATGTCAGTCGAGCGCAAGTTTGCACACATACATGGGTTTCCATTACAGATTTAAGCAAAACTTGAGTGATAATTTCAAAATGTTGATAAAACACAATGGAGAGATGACTGTTTCCACTGAGTGATGTTCTGCGACTTCTCCTCTGGTGATAACATTCAAAGAAGCATGGTGATGGATGTTCAAAACATTAGAGACCATAACACAAAAGACCATAACACATTAAAGGTTAAAAGCTTGGTTTATTGTATAAAATATTTTAAAATCAAAAAGTAGGAAAGTTCATCTATGCTTCAGTGTTCTTTGGGTTCTCCTTCATAAAAACTCAGTCTTAAGGGTGGGGGGTGGGCAAGCCAATGGTCACTGCAGGTCTCTTGCTTTTAAAGACCTTAAAAAAGACCCTTGCCTGCACACAGAAGGAGCCACCAGAATGAGAGACAGCAGTGTTTGCAGTGCATGCTTAAATAGCCAACAGAGTGAGAAGACACACCCAGACACACCTGCCTGCAATCACACCCTATTTTACAGGCATGGTTCACAGTGAGTGTGAAATCCCTCCACACACAGCATTTAACCTTAAAGGACCATTGTTTGAAATGATAAACATCCTTAAAACGTTCTTTGAACATTAGATTAAAATGTCTTATTTAAAATGTTATTGCAACTTGTAGGTAACATTAGCCAAAGTTGTGGGAATGTTCCCCTCTAGCTGGGTATCCACTAAGAGTTGATGTTGTTAAAGTTATTATTATCCTATGGATTCGCGCCCTGCAAATGATGTTATGTCCTGAACATAAAGTTATTAAACATAATTAATGTAAAGCTATGAAGGTTGGGTTTAGGGAAGTAACGTTACTGTGATTAGGTTTAATAAGAGAAACATGGTAATCTTTAAATGACTCAGAATTCACACCGTTCCAAACACTGGTCTCCTGGGGGAAGTCCTGTGTTTTGTGACCCTCCACGGTCCCAACGTGCCCCCATAATGCACCGCTCAGGATTGCTTCCTTCTTTACTCACATCAACACATTGGTCACATGATTGCAGCCTTTCAAAATACATTTACACAGGAAATGTAGAGTTTTGTGAATTACTTTCTGCAGGAAAACGTATGAATAATGCATGAGAGCAGCCTGCAGAGCTCACCTATGCACACATACATTTACATATGTTGCCATGTAAGTTACTACCACTCACACACTGATGTAACAGTCAACAGGAGCTACTTGGGTTTCAGTATCTTTGCCTTGTGGACGACCCACAAGGTAGTTGGTTAGATTTTGATTGGTCTGTTACCTAAGCAATTACTGGCACCACTAAAAATCCAACATAATCTCATCCCAACTAATCGAATGGTGCTGCTCTGTCAGTGACTTTCTGCATGTACTTATGACGTTTCAGTATCCCTATGTGTCAGCTGTTTACCCTCTGGGATGCTGTTACCATGATGTCACCAAATGCACATTGTGGGATGACGCAGCACGGTCCTTATGTTTACACAGCAGCACATGGCAACCTATGCAGACCGTCACAATGGTTAGGATTAGGCAAAAGAGGCACACGGTTAGGTGTAGAACCCACCCCCCCTTACACACACACACACACACACACATCCACATGGGAAGCAAATTCCAGACTCCCACCTGAAAGTAGTTTGTTTTTATCCATCTCCCCATCTGCCTGCCCTAAAGCGCTATCATGCTCCTTATATTATGTTGTTACCCGCAGCATTACTACCTGATGCTGTCCTTCAGCGTCTTGGCCGTGTTCTCAAGTGGCACCACCCATGCACATTGTGTGGACTCGTCCATTGCTGTCGGGCCCTCTGCCGGCGTATAAAAACAAGGGCACTGGTTCTGTCTAAGTGCATTGTCATCTGATGCCATCCAGCTACCTTCTGGATGGACGGGAAAGGTGGCTTTTGGTGTCACTCTAGTACGCTACAAGCACTGACAGAGCAGATGAATTTGACAAGTTTGGAGAGGGAACGGGCTGAAAAAACATGTTTTTTTTATATGTATAAAAGCCTTTTAAATCATGTGTGTGTGTTTGTATGTTTGTGTTTCCTCGCTGACATACTGGAGGTCATTTAGCGATCTATCTGATCTGCTTATGTTGCATCTCTCTGCAGTCAATAATCAACACTCAGGATGTGCATGCATGGGCATGTTCTGGAAATGAGCATCCGCGCTATCCTCTTTCCTCCCGCTCGTATAAATACACACAAGTAAGATGACTTACACGCTGTACAGTGTGTCTACATCCAGCTCCCGCAGCTAATACATCAGCTCAGCTTTTACCAGCAACAAAGACTGTAACATTACAGGCTGGGGGTAAGAAGGTCACAGGGAGGAACTGAGCTCACAGTTAGTCAGATGATGGTTGCTAAACTCACTGTGGTTGCCGGGCAGATTTCATATTGGTTAGACAGTCTGATCACTCTCTCACTTGTTCTTTTTTTGTCCCCCTTTTTTTCTTCACCTCCTTCCCTTCCCGTGTAGCAGCCCTCTCTCCTTGTAACAGATTTGAGAGGTGTTTCATTACTCAGTCACTTCCATCACCAGCTTCAGTCACGCATCCCAGCAATAACGCATGCATATGAACCCACCCCAAACCCACCTTTAAATGCTAATTCAGACCTCTAGATAGCATATGGTGGAAAAAACACTGCCAGACCAAGAGCTGCAGAGTACCTTACTGTATCTGTCTCTGGGATATGAATAAGCAAACATCTCGTAAGAGGGTTTCTCTGTACTCTGTCAGCTGTGTGTGACGATAGTGGAGGAACAATCCTGAATCCGGAGGAGTCTCCCATCTTATCCCCCAAGAGAGCGCGCAGTCTTTGCACCGCTGAAGAAGTGAATTTACACCACAACATCACAAGAAGAACAGCACAAGTACACTGTCTTTAAATATTAATAACATCTGCCTAGTAACCAAACATGTGCTCTCCATGGGATGCTCCGCTGCGATTGCCCACTGAGCGGCAGAGGCATGTCGAGTGTGTTGAGAGAGAGGTCAGCTGTTCACTCAGATGGACGGATTTATGGAGGGGAAATCAAGAGGTGGAGGGTGCAGAGAAACCACCGGCAATGAGATTCATATATTCCCACATTGAGACCCAAAGACGGATCAGAAAGCTAACTCCTAATCTGCTCTTGCCTTCTATACTTCAGCCCCCATCTCTTGATACATACAGTAGTGGATATCCTCCTGTGATCACTGAGCACCTGCAGGGGAAAGTTGGGAGTGAAGCTGATGTGTGAATGGTTGGTCCATTTCCTGGGATACTCGGGTGTAGAATTATTCCTAAAATGCATAATCTAGGAGCCTGAGAGCTGCACATTGGCTGTCCAGAGCTGCAGCTTAAAGATGGGAATTTGCAAGTACCTCTTCTCACACAAAATATTTTGGTTTTTGCTAGATACAACACAGGTTTTTGAATCTTAAACATCAGTTGAATTTTTTCTTCATGTGTATGTGTAGCACATTCTGGAGCTACTCCTCAAAAAAATGGTTCTGTAGAAGGTAAAGCCATTGCCAAATTGGTATATTTATATATATTAGAATTATTGCATTTGAAGAAAAAAATGCTGTAATGGGTATTTAAGCAGCAATCCTCTTTTGCAGCCAAATGTCGTGCAGCCTTAATCCAAATAATCTGATCAGTGAGATATTGTGTCTGCTCGGCTGTAAACAATGCTTTGTGGGACATTATTGTATTGTATGCCTTACTACTTTTTTGTTGAACATGACAATAGGATTCAACAAGACAAAGAAAAATACATTTTGGATGCTGATCTACTTCAGTTACAATAATTCCCTATTGTGGACTTTATTCCAAAGACCTTGTAATTTTTCATACCAACATTACATTTGCTGCTCTGTTAGCTGCAAGCTCTCTGCAACTCAACTGACACAAAACATGTTTACTTTGGAAGTTTCTGCAAACAACGGATACATTCAAACTTCTAGACAATGCTGTGGTGATGGTGTGGTTAAGGCAAAAAACCCACTTTGTTATGGTTAGGAAACATGATGTTTTGTCTTAAAACAACCATGTTTGGGAGAACAAAAGCTGAAATGCAAGTTGGTGAAATACAACCCAGATTTGGCTCAAATGTTGCTTGAAAACGGTGTAATGTGTTGATAGAAATCACTTAGGTTTAGTGGCTCAAACACTGTCAGGACATGAAAATGTGTGTGTAAAAATCACCCTGGTTTGTTGCATCAAATGCCGTTGGAAAAGCAGGGATTTGGTGAAATACTCTTTGCTAAAAAGCTGATGGCAAACAGTGTTATATACTGTATATAACAGTGTTAACGTTTGAGCCAGCTCAAACGTTGCTGAAAAAGCAGGGACTGGTTGATGAAATACACCAAGGTTTAGTGGTTCAAGCATCACTGGGTAATGCCATGATGTGTCTGTGAAAATCACCCTGATTCGGTGGCTCAAAAAACAGGGTGAGGTCAGCGGAATACACCCAGGTTTCGGGGCTTAAACACACCTGGGAAACATTGCGATGTATCTGTAAAAAATCACAGTTTAGTTTTGGTGAAAATCTCCCGTGGTCTGTGCCTCAAATGCAGATCGGTAAGTAGCCATTTGTCCGTGAAAAAAATCCCAGGTCCCACAACAACGAGTGTTGTTATTTGCTAGTGTTGAACGGTGGTCTGCAGCTTGGCAGGTGTCTTACCAGTCAATTAAACGCCATCTCCTCCATTTCCTGGTGTTAAAGTCAGAATATACGTACGTTACTTATATGATATGAATGAAACGTGCAGATGTGGTTTACAGAAATGTAAAATGGCAGCTTTTTTTAAACTGCTCAAAAATACTAAGTAAAAGCAAAGATAAAGTGTAAGCCACCCTGCTGTGTCATGTTTACAACCACAAGTGTGTAAATAGTTACAGCAACCAATAATTTTAAAATGACTTTCCAACTCTGACTCAGCAGGTTGGAGTGTCAAATTGACTTTCAGATTCTCTCAAGGCCAGTCCGAGCTACGCCCTCAGTTAGTCTGTTAAAGGTTTTTCTGCTGGCTCCTGGGGTTTTGCTGTCCTTCCCTGGACCTGGATGTCATCGTCCCGAGCCTGTTATCATCACCTGACTGCAGACAACTTTTTGTCAGTGCTGGCAAGGCAACACGTCATCTCTATTGTTATTTTCTCCTCCACTGAACATTTACCATTCAGACATGGTCATTATGGAATCACTGCTCTGATGAAAAGTGTTTTGGTAGAGACGAGACAGAATCTTTAAAAATACCACCAAAAAAAAAAGAAATCTATACTCATGACTGACTGTCTTTACTCCTCCCCACCACCACCTACCGAAACAAGAAAACCAAATGTCATCTAGCCCCTGGATCTAATATAAAAACAAGTAAGCATGCTCAGCCATGTGTGGCACCAGGGAGCTGTTCAAAGATGTCTGAGGTTGTGCATTGTATTCAATAATACCAAACGCCTGCTGCCATTAAAGCAGGCTGTAAAGGCTGCACAAAAGTGGTGATTACACCTGCTGGCCCTCAGTGGGCAGGGCACAATGCAGCTCTTTTAAACACATTTGCAAAAGAGGATTGTGTATATGTTGAGTCCCCCCCTCCCCTCCCTCCCATGACTGGCACAGACAGAAGGAGCTTAAAGACCGACCTCATGGGGATCAAACATAGAGCAAATGGACCAAGTAGCAGCCTGGCGAACAGCATGACATCTCACCATGGGTGCAGAGATTGTCTCCCCATCACCCAACAGGCCATTAAAGTGCACTTCATTAACAATCATCACACTGCTCTCAAAAAGACATCATCTTGCTCTTTTTCTGTCTGCATATAATGTTTGTTATGTTTGTTTGTCTTTTGGGCACATGACCTTTATGTCGATCTACTGACACTGGTGTGATTACACAGAGCAGTTTGCACAACAAAGAATAACTGATTTACTGTGTAATTAACAGTTAGATCGTAATTAAATCGGTATCTTAACATTCTAATTCTGTAATTGGATCGCTGAGGAATCATCATTTAACAGTCAGGAAGTCAGTAATTACCTCTATGAAGTCAGTGATTACTTCTGTGGTAGAGCTCAAAGGTAGAAAATTGCTGCACAGAACTTCTCCTTTGATACTTTTAGTTTTCCCAACTGTAGTTAATCTGCCCATATTTTATTTTTCCTCATTTAAATCGGGCACTTTATTTATTTATTTATTTATTTATTTATATAGTTTATTTGATAGGGGCAATGCAAATTAACATAGCACAAATTCAGCCTGTTTCAAACGAGCTGTACTAACTGGTGTAATGATATACAGATCATAGCTATTGCTAGTTTCCAACTCCTGTCCCTAGTTAGTAAAGAAAAAGAAGAAAATAAGAGAAGATATCAAAGTTACATACAATAATGTGCTTAGAATACCAGTAATGGTACAAAAAAATACAAAAAGGTAAATATTTACATCAAGATTACATAGAAACACAGTACAGTACTGTGTTACAGTAAAAAAACAAAACAAATATCAATGTTGCATGAGATTACAACACTCAACTAAAAGACTAAAAAAAACAAAAAAAAAACTACAAATAAACTGAAAATAGTTAAAAATGCTCACATCTCTGATTTCACTTCAGCCATCCTTTAACACTGAGCAGCACTGAATATAGTAGAGATCGTTAATAGTAACCAGATCACTGAAGTTGCCCTCGTTAGTTCACAACAGAATTAGAGCAGGAGGGCTACATTTATTTCTCCAAGGGAAGTTCTCTTCTGTAGCAGGAACTGTCTTGAAATTCACAGAGCAGCCATTACTTTCACTGCTAAATACAAAGCGGGCCACGCTAAAGTGCCATCAAGCAAGGCACTTTACCCAAAACACTCCAGTGTTGCTGCTCAATGACACATGAATCTCAGCTGTGGAGCAGTGTTCCTGGAAAGGGGCCTTTGTGCTTATTAACTCTATCTTACTTACATTTAAAGAATAAAGATGCAGACAAGATAACATAAACCAGCTTTGGAATATCCCAGCTGGCAATTTGTGGTTCCAAAAACATTCTGAGAATGGTACAATGCAACCAAGGCAGTGTCTTAGGAATGTTTTCAGCAGCAAGTTTTCATTCAGTTCACACAGTTCTCTTCATAAAGTTAGGGTAGCATTCTCTATAGACATCAAAAAATGATTTTTTGTAACATATCACATTGCATTACATTTTCATTAAAAATGTTCTGTAATCTCAGGCCTCAGTAACATTCTGAATGTTGCTTTGAAAATGTTCCTCCTTTTTTCTCATGTAACATTGTAGGAACTTTTTATAAAAGAACATTCTGTCACCTCTCAACATCACCAAAACATCCTCACAGTGTTTTCATCAGTTATCATGTTTAGTCTTAGTCAGCTTTTAACCTTATAGGGACATTATTTGAAATGATAAACATCCGTAAAACATTATTTGAACATTAGAATAACATTTTTTCTGTAAAACATTATTACAACTTGAAGGTAACGCCAGTGTTGTGGGAAGATTCCCTGCTAGCTGGAATGACACAGTATAGAACTATATACTTTATAATAATATAAGAAAATATAAGAAAAATATAAGAAAAAAAATCCTTACTAAACCTGACAGTCTTTATGTACAACAAATAGCCAAAGAACAGCAAATAAATAATATGGACTTGCTTTGGTTTTTTGCAATGACAATAAATGTTATCAGGCAGGAAACAGAGTCAGTTATGGTGGAGCTGGGGGTTGGGTTGGCGACTTTGTGCAGCAATGACTTGCATTTCTATAATGGTTTTGCATAAATCGTCACTCTGCGACCAACAAGTGGAACTGATGCCATGTAAGGTCTGGCAGGGTTGCCCTTTGAGGCAGAAAAAAAGGGAGCAGAGAAAGAGGCTTGTGTATTTGCATTCTGCAGCGGAACAGATGGAGCGTCTGTCATCCATATGCATGAGGCAGGCGGCTGCCAGCCTATCACCTTGACCCTTGCTATGGGACTGTGACCTTGGACTCAATGGAACAGAATGGGACCAGTCTGAGCTGTGCTGGTAAGGCTTTATCCCGGTGCTGGGAACAGTGGCTGAGCCTCGTGACTTCAGTATTCCAGGCTGTGATTGAGACTGTGGAGGAATGCCACTCAGCTCTCCAACACCTGCCTGGTCACATGCAGTTCATGTTAGTAAATGATGGATGGAGGGGAGGAGACATGAGAAAATGTCACAAAGACACTTCTGTATCTGAAGCAGCTGCCTTGGAAAGGAGCACAGCTTTCAGAGAATGATGGAGGGTAAATATAACCAGAACTAGCTGTTCTCAAAAATACGTCGGAAGATTGGGCCATGTTAAAGAAAAAAAAATTGAGATTTTGAGAATAGAGTCATAATATTACGACAATAAAGTTGTAATATTGGGAGAAAAAGTCGTAATATTATGAGAATAAAATAGTAATATTACGTGAAAAGAGTTGTAAAATTACTAGATCAAAGTCAAAATTTTATGAGCAAAAAAGCTGTAATTTTATGAGAAAAAAGTCTTTTTTATGAGAAAGAGTAATAATACAACTTTATGGTCATAAATTATAACTCTTAAAATTCTGACATCATTCTCATAACATTACAAGTTTAATCACATAAAATTAGGACTCTTTGTCTCGTAAAACTACGACTTTATTCTCTTGACATAAGTTTTTTTTCTCATAATATTACGACTTTATTCTCAAAGTCTCAAAAAAAACATTTTTTCCCTCAATGTGGACCTGAATCACTGTCATACAAAAAGATGTGTTGAGAAGAAATAATGAAGTTCATCTGACTGTAACAACTGGTATTAAATGTGTTAACATAACCCACATTAGCTGCACCGTCTTTACACAAATGGTGTACAACAATGGTGCAATACTTTTCGATAATTCGGGTTCCCTCCTGACATGCTGACAAAAGCAGAGGCATCCACTTCATTATACAATTAACCTTTACACTGTTCCAGGGAAACTGAAAACAATCACAGTGAAAAATGTAACAGCGATGACTGCAATCCATAATTTAAATGGACTTTTCACAGGGCTGCCTCGGCCTTGTTTGGTCCCTTCTGTGGAAACAGATTTCTCTCACAGTGATGGGGATTTAATTTCCACTCTTCAAAGGGCCTTCTGCCTCAGAATGCCAATAGAGGTGACCTTTGCATGGAAAAGATGGAGGCACAGTGACATGCCATTTTGTAATGACACGGCAGAGGAATGAATGATGGGTATCAAAACATGTCAGCCAATAGATTTCCACATTGTGTGCTGACAACATTCATCCAGTGGTACTAGTATTAATGTTGTAAGCGGAAAATAACCTTTTTTCATGAATATACCTGAAATCAAATGTCTTTGTTTTTGTTGATGCCTTAGTACTAACATTTAACAAAATATAATTCCTTGAAAGACTTGCAAAAAATCAGTTGCCAAAATGAACATTGCATGCTAGGGATGGGTATCTTCAAAAAACAAACAAACAAACAAACAAAAACCCAATACAGTAGCCTACCTATTCCCATAACCCTACAGATGGAATGCTCCCATAATGTTAATAAAGGTGCATGTAATTCAGCCATACTTTCAAATGTTTTGGCGATATCTCGACAAGCAAATGATACCTTTCACAGCTGTGTGATTCGCTGCCAGGCGGCGTCAGCGAGAAAATGACACTGTGTTTTGATAAGCTGCCAGATGGCTGGACAGTGAGGATGGAGCTAGATGGAACCTGTCGTACCTGCATCATACACCGCTGTATAGCGTCAGGTTGAAACTTTGCTAGTAACTGGTAAAACCTAATATAAGGAGCATGAAGGTCCATGCTGGGTGGGTGGGAAGGGAGGTAGATGGATCCAACAAACCCTGGACTTTCACACGGGTGTCTGGCATTTGCTTCTGGTGTGAATGTGATGGGTTTTTTTCTACATCTAACCATTTGCACTTTTTTCCAAAACCTAGCCATCTCTGCCTTTGTTGCCTATTCTTAAGCATGGGCTTTTGCTGACGCCCAGGCGTTAGTTGCCATGTGCTTTTGTTGCCTAAACCCACCATGTGCGTTTGTTGACATCCTTGCATCGTAGCATCAACAGCGGACATAGAAGTATACCTAGAGCGTAATATGTAGACACCGAAATCCACTGTCAGAGCGGCAATGTGTGATGTTTTAGGATGAGAATGTGTTGCAAAATTTCATATCAATAAACTGCCCAACCTTTCTTGATGTAGGCGTGATGGAATGGAAAATACATTTTTCAGAATTTGTGGTATTTAAGCAGTTTAATATGAGTTGGAAATATTGTTTAGTATAACATTGTGTGGTATTTTAAATCTTACCAGGTTGCATCATTTTTAAAATTTCACATAAGTTAACCACATTTCATAGTATCTTGTTTACTCGTTAAAGTAGTCACAAGAGTAAGCTGGCATTAGTTTTGTCAAATAGCTATGTAGTGTCTGCAATTTATTTTTGATTTAGTGATGTGTAAATCTCCACTTAGGCCTACTAAATACCTAAATACTCTAACTAGAACTCTAACTAGTTCAGATCTAGTATGTAGAGCTCTGGCACCAGGCTAAAGGGAAATAAACACACAATACGCCTCACGTCCCTGACGATTATCGTACATATCCTTTACATAGTGCTCCAGAGATCTGTAGTGATTAATGAAGACCTATAGCTTACCTCAGAGAGAATCATATGGGATATAAGCTCCCCTTCCGATTCCTACCGTTAACTTTATTTAACTGCTGCAGTATATCACTTTTTTGACTGCACCATATTTGTCATTATTCCCAGTGCAGACCCCAGTCACACATTAGTCACTGCAGGGATTCCCATGTGGAAGGAGGGAGTATTTTCTGCTTCAGACTGTGCACGTACGCGTGCATCCTTCTGCGGAGGAGAGCTGGCTGTTAAAACGAGGGCATGGTGCCATTGTGATGCGCAGCAAAACAAGAAGTTTGCCTCTCAGCCAGCCAGAGCGGGGGAAAGTTCTCTGTGGAGGGAGCTGGAGTGAGTCTCCTTGAAAACTCACGTTGCTGAGGCAAGCAGAACAAAGAGACAGCAAACACAAGTTGGGAGATGACACTGAGCATTGTTTTTTTGTGTGTGTGTGTGTGTGTGCTGTGCGTGTGTGTGTGCATGCGGATGTGCATATATGAGAGCAAAGAAAGCAAAGTACTGTCATTTAAACACCTTACAGGATCAATCTTGCAGAGTGCTTGGACTTGGCACATATTAGCTTCCTCAACTGCCAATATTCCCAAATACCATTTCATTCCTGGAATTACATTGTTTACCGTAATCGTCTAATTCAATTTTCTACCAGCACAAGCCTTATGAATTAAAGCTGCCACACAATTCTGTGACAAATAGGATTGTCAGTGTCTGCGGGAGGTCTGGATATCTGTGTGTGTGTGTGTGTGTGTGTGTGTGTGCGTGTGTGCGTGTGTGTGTGTGTGAGTGAGTGTGTGTGTCGATTCTCTCAGCACAGTTGGGGGCATGATATGTTTCACTCTCTGGCTTAATTGAAGGTGTTTCAAGGTGTTAACAAACACGCAGACACACATTTAAAAGTTTTTTTTTATTTTTAACGCAGGACTTTTGACATCCTCCTAAGTAATGCCATCTGCAGCAGCTGATGTAGTATGAAGAGCAGGAGAGTATGCATAGATGGGTGGGTCAAACAAAACCAGACTTTCATCCAGGTGACTGCAGTCCATGTTATACCAAAAGTGTTGTTCAACTTTATGTACATTTTGTACAGTCAAAGCACACTGACATCAACCTTTTAAAATATGAAACCCTCTCAAAGAGAAATAAGACAATTAGCTAAATTACTTTCTTTTGGAAAACAACTAAGTCTGTGTATTATCCAGAGTAAGTAGGACATGATGTCAACAATGCCACATTACTGTTAAATCAGCCTGTTCTCAGTTTGAAACTTTCAAATACATCCGCTCTGTCAGTGCTTTTGGCGTACGAGCGTGATGTCGAACCAGAAAGCACTTAGACAGTGTCAGGTGAGAACACACTTGGACAGAACCCGTGGCATTGTTATTGCATACACTGGTGGACAGCCGGACGACCGGGTGCGTCCACATGCAACATGGAAAGGCGGCGTCACTTGAGAATGTGGCCAGACAGAACTAGTCACCTGCACATGAAATGCTGAAGGACAGTGTCAGGTACTAACACGGTCAGTAATGACATAATATAGGGAGTGTGGGTGCTTTTTTTTTTCCCCCCCCATTGCGGGTTTTTTTTTTGGGGGGGGGGTTCCTTAGACAATGTAAGGGTCTAGGGGCAGAGGGATGTTGTATGCTGTAAAGCCCTCTGAGGAAAACTGTGTTTTGTGATAATGGGCTTTATAAATAAAATTGACTTGATATGACTTGTAAGGCGGGCGGGTGGGTGGGGAGTTGTATGTGTCCCACAAACAACTAATTTCTATGCAGGAATTGGGAGTTTGCCTCCCGTGTGGATGTGTGTTTTTTTTTTTCTTTTTTCTACACTTTACCATGTGCCTCTTTTCTCTAAACCTAATCATTCATCATTTTGTGTCAGGTTTGGTGAAAGGTGTTGGCCCAAATGCAGACTCAGAGGCAGGAGGATTGATTTAAAAAAGCAAAGCAAACTTAATATAATAATTAGCTGATAAGTCCAGAGTCCAAGCATCCAAATAATCCAACAGACAGAAACAAAACTAAGAATTAACCAAAAACAAAAGTAAAGAACGAAGATGGAACACGAGGAGCAAAAACAATGAGCATACACAGAGTGAAGGGAAGACCGGAACTTAAATACGCAAGTTGTGATTTAAATGATAGAACACAGGTGAGGAGCAAAAAAGAGCGGGAAAGCAGACAAAAAAAGGAGGAAGGCACTGGAACTAAAATACAGGAGGCTAATCAGGTACAAGTGAAACTAATCAGGACCTTCAAAAAAAGAAGTAAAAAGCTAAATGGGAGGAAGTGGAAAGGCAAACATGAGACATGAGGAAAAAACTAAAAAATAAAATAGGAAATAAAACACAAAACCAACACATAATGTTGCCTAATACATGTGAAGTGACCCTTTAAATTTCAATCAGCTTGGCCCATGAAGTCTATGATGCGGACTTATTGTACATAAGGACTGACCTGCTGCTCATTTTACATTCAGTTATGTGAGCAGTAATTGCTTTCATCTTATCTGGGTCATGATGTCACACACGCACACAGCACATACTGTAAAGAAGACAGCAGTGTCCAAGGGCAGTGCACGGACTGAAGAGCTGCATTAGCACCAAGGATAGCAATCACTCCATGACAGAGAGACGCTCGGTAAGCTCAGTGATAATCAATACTATTGCTGTCAGCTCCCCCTCACCCGAGGGAAGGACAAACTGTAACTGCAGCTCATCTGTTGACTGTGCTACTTTCCACATCCAAAGTCACTCATATTTCCCTGTAGGAACTGTTGTTTTGTATTTTTTTTCCCTTTGAAACCTGAGCAAAGAGACTTGATTTCCTTCAAAAATGTGCAAAGAGGGCGACAAGCAATTTAACAAGAAATGGTCCTAAAATTTACAAGAAACCGATTATTTTACCAAAATAACCTGAAAATAAAAAAAGTAATAAAAAACCCACAACTGCCCACGATAGTGCTAAAGAGATAGAGATAGAAAGATAGAGATAGATAGCTAGATATATTGTTTCCCCCTGTAACTAATATTAATTTTTATAAGATATATAAATATAAATATGTAATTAAGAGAATTGTAAATGTTTAACAAGCAAAGGGCCTAAAATTTGAAAAAAATAGAAAAATGTACAAGAAAATTACCTGAAAAAAAGTACCAAAAAAAGCAAAAACCAAGACAATGACCTAATAAAATGTACTAAAGATATTAGATTTTTTTTTTATTGCTGTAACATTGCTTTAAATATTTAATCAAGAGAATTATAAATATAGTCTGATTATTTCCATTTCTCTTTTCACTATTTTTTTGCAGTTTGCCATTTCTTGCCAAGTTGCTAATTGTTAATTGCTATTTTTTTTTTTTAGTTTTTTAAACAAATCAAATTCATTTGCACTGGTATCAGAGGTTTAAGACTTATTTAAAAGTGTCTAAATGCAGCACAAGAAAACTGATGTTGATCCAGGTGTTAAAGGGTTAAGAGACTGCATGAGCAAACTGAAATCAACTAAATTGAAATGAAGATTAAAACAGCTGATCATTAGCATGGTTTGTGACAGCACTAACTCCCTTCGTCCTTTTTTTAATATTAAATTTTCATTCTCAGCAAGAAGCAGACTTGCAGTTCCTTCTCCCCTTTCCTGACAGCCTTTGAGCAGTCTCAGGTGAGGTGTTAAATATCTCCAGCTCATGTGCCACCACAATCACACAAATAACGGGCGTAACAAATGCAAATAGCATCCATCAGTATAGGTGGCCTTGGAGAGATACGGCGTGTCCAAAGGAAACAAATGATCAGAGCAAATATACCCTCTAATTGCCCAGACCTGAGCAGATGTCCTTCATATTTGCTCTTTCAAAGAAGTTGAATGAAGACAATTTTCAGAGAGTGAAACCACCCACCAGATCCACATCGCTCATAAATGAACACAAGAGTATTCATGCCGCTCAGTGGCCTTCGCCCGCCGTACGCACATTTTCTTGTATGTGACTCTATTTGGATGGAAAACACTCCTCGAACAGCGAGAGGCGAGCTGAGAGCTGTCTTTATTCTGCTGCAGTAAGCATCTGCTAACTGACTCAACTGAGGCCTTCATTGCCTACTATTTCATTTTTACAGAGAAAAAATGTGCCTGTGATGGCTCTTACACTTCCTTTTATTGTTCCTAAAATAGCTAACACACACTGTATGTACACCAAATAAGACTGTCTTTGTTAAAGCCCAGTTTCATCATCCTATGACCTGAGGCCTTATATCTCCCAGGAGACCTAAATCTACCTCACAACCAGGGATTTGCTTCCACCATTCACATACTTCCCTCCGAGCAACTAATGAAATGCTGATGTTACATTATCTTGCTTTGAAAGGACACCACTGTGTATCTGTTCCCAACCCAAATAGCATAAATTAATAAATCTGCATACAACATGTAAGACTACACCAGCCTTTTTAAATTTTAATATCAAAGAGGTTATCATTTGCATACGAAGTGATTTCTACGACTGATAGTAAAAGGAAATCAAAGATGAATGAAGCCGACTTCCCTCCATATTAATCCCAACCTGCACTGTGTCTGTGTTTACAGTATGAAGACACTGTCATCCATCAAAAGAGAATAAAGAAAATGAGTTTATATTTGATCTTGTGGCTGACCTTTAGTATCAGTCGTGCTATCCTTCCCATGTTTTTATGTGAATAGGTTTCTTCTCTTTGTCTGGATACAATGTTCATTTTGGCATCTGACATTGTTTTTATTTGGTCTTTTACAAAATTGTATTTGCTTTTGTCACATGCTGATTATTATTACAAAAGATCAGCCGAGCTGTGTGTGTGTATATATATATATATATATATATATATATATATATATATATATATATATCGTTCAGTTTATTGATTGCACCAAACTCACGGAGGGCAGTGCGTACTCTGGACACAGATGGAGCAGCAGAACTTCAGACGCAAAAGTGAAACTTTGACCGAGTAGCTCCTTACGTTTGTGTCGACTGTGCCATTCTAATGCTATGCGCGGGACAATTGTAGCCCTTACAGAAGCTTCCCTATTAAGCCTGGAACTCATGCTTCTTTTCTGTAATTCTTACAATAAATCTATACTCATAGATCCGTCTTGATCTGTCTTTTTGTCGTTTGGACTTTTTTGGAAGAAATGTAAATAGTTTGTAAACTACATAGCTTATAATGTTTTTTTTGTTGTTGTTGTTGTTGTTTTTACTCTCTGCGTCCCAACACTGTGGACAACTGTTGTCGGGAACAATCAAAGCCAACTTCCGTATTGCTGTGTGTTTTATTTTAGTAAAAATCTGTGAGATTCAATTTTCATTTTGTTTTTCTTTTGTCTTCATGGTTCACCATTTTTACATTTTTATTTTATTTATAGCCCAGGTTGTCCTAAAAACAATGATGTGTATAGCTTGACTCTGCATTACAGGATTGATGTTGTACAGGCTTTATTACTCAATAAATCCAGGCAGACCAAAAATGATCAAAAATGGCTTAGGGCTCAGAACCTTCATCTGCTGGGTCTAAAAGTTTGCATTCACTGGCAGCAGCTGCTTCTCTCATCCATTGACCTGAACAACTCTGAACTGATTGACAGATCACTTATCCATCAGTCACAAACTGCTGCTGAGGAAAAAAAGTTCATGGACCTGCAAAATACTCCCCTTTTGGGAGGGGACACAGAATGATAGAAAGGAACACACACACACATTAAAAAGTTTTTGTTTTTTTTAACGCAGGACTTTTGACATCCTCCTAAGTAAAGCCATCTGCAGCAGCTGATGTAGTTTAAAGAGCAGGAGAGTATGCATAGATGGGTGGGTCAAACAAAACCAGACTTTCACCCAGGTGACTGCAGTCAGTGTTATACCAAAAGTGTTGTT
The DNA here is from genome assembly GCF_008729295.1 of Plectropomus leopardus. Classification (NCBI taxonomy): domain Eukaryota; kingdom Metazoa; phylum Chordata; class Actinopteri; order Perciformes; family Serranidae; genus Plectropomus; species Plectropomus leopardus. The sequence continues at coordinate 5,792,373 of NC_056464.1, forward strand.
CAACATTATGTAATGTATGTTCAGTCTAAGCACACTGACATTAATAATGTAATGTAATGTATTTATGCCATGTTATGTGACAAATGTACAGACTTTAGAAACAAAACATGATCTTTTTTCCAAGCAAATGTTACAATGTCTTCCAGTAATGCATCACATAGAGATGCTAAAGGGTGCCCTGAGTGTTGCTTTCAGATGCAGGAGGGCATGATGAAGCACTGATATTGGATGACCTGGGAATGAGAACAGGTTGACTTTTTCTACACTGCGGTATTGTTTTAAAAAATATATATTTTAGTAAATGATCTGAGTACTTCTACCACCCTTAGGATATCTGATATCTGCAGGTTGTTTTTATTCTCTGTTGAACACTGAAAACTGCTGTATTTCGTCATAGATTTCATTTCATTTTTGTCTTATTAAAAAAGTTAGTCAGCAAATATTTTCCAGCATAATGTTTGACAGAAAAATTGTCTGGTCATTTTATGGCTTGGGTAGCCATATTCAGGCATGTTGAATTTGGGTTTCAACTCTATTTTTAGGTTTGGCATGCTCCGGTTGGCTCTGTTGATGTGTTTTATTTTCTGTAGGGGTGGCTCTTTGTCCAGGCCAGTAAATGATGGCGGCCAATCAGCAGCAGACTGTGGTTGGTCACTGGTTAATGAAGGATAATGAAGGGAAATACACACAGTGCTCTATTCCGATAGTGCTGGATTTGGAGATGGAAGTTAGCGGCTGTGCGGATCTCTGAGGCCTGATAGAGCACAACACAGCTGCTACTTGTGCTGCTTTCTGGCCTCTGGCCTGCCACCATCTCTGATAAGCATTTAGTATTCAGCTGGGGCTCATGGACTCATGCCCATAAACAGAGAAGCACTCAGAAGCAAAGACTGCTCTCTGATTACTTGCACCATACCAGAAGCAGGTTTCTTCACATAAAATGGAATATTCATCATCTATGTTTTTAATCCACCTTGGCTCTCAATAACCAAAATTATGCAGCCTGTGAAGGTCCCTTCCCTTACTGACAGGTGGGGCGTGAAGAAAAGTCCTCTAGACGCCAAGGTTTATTCGCGAAATGGGGAGTCCCCTCACGTCCGCAGTTTTGTGATTCTTGAAATACTGCTTTCAAAGTCATCAGGGTGGAGATGTTAAGAGATGAAATGACGTTGCTTCCAAAATGATTATCTTCTCTCCACCCAGATGGGTGCAGGACGCTGTTCCAGCCAGATGAGTTACAGCTTTGAGAGAATGAAAAGTTCATTGAAATTAAACAGTGAATTAGATTTAGGATGATGCGATGAGAGCCGCAGCAAGGGGGAACTCACCGCTTAATACCGGTTGTTAGAATCATCAGCAGCTGTTCGTTCCTCCCTAACCCCCACCAAGAGATCTCACCAGGAAGCCTGGTTTTATCAGTGCTGAATGATCGCCCCCAATAACTGCTTCCTCATTAACATCGAGGCGCAGACGTCTGCAGGTGGAGAGGGAGAGAATGGAGGGAGAGGGGGGGGGTTACAAAGTTGAAGTTGGAAGGAGGAAAAAAATGTGGTTGAGACATGCTGACAGGGCCTTGGCTATGATGGAGAGACCCCATCACTCCTCTTCCCCGTCTTGTCACGCACTTCTCCCATCATAGCGGGGTTTACCGTCAGGAGCAGAGTGCGGCAGTGTGGGTGAGCGATGGCTGCTGTGTCATTCCTCCCCTCCTCTGGTCCTGTAGATTGATTCCCCTGACAGGAGCCCTCCCAGGAGCACAACGAGAGAATGATGAGAAGGATACAAAGTAAGTATCTAAAGCAACTTTGGCTCCAACTAAAAGAGCAAAAGTCAGTTCAGACTTAAACATTTGGAGAGATATCCACAAGGTAAACAGATTAGTCAGACTGGTTTATTAAGCCTACGTGTTTTCTATTGGTTGATGTGAGTAACTAGAGCAGGGATATTCAGCTTGCTTTGCTTGGGGGCCACTTTTGCAATATGACATGAGGCCAGGGGCCAGTATCAGCAGCCTCATATATGTTTCTAGGATTTTACGACATTCATACACATTCACACTCCGATGATGCAGCATTGGGAGCAATTTGGGGTTCAGTTTTGTGTGTTGATGAAAGTTGTGCATTTATAAATTCATCACACCAAATGTTTAGAAAACAAGAATCTCCTCCTTACTTCATGTTTGTTGGCGATTACTGGCCATGTTTGTTGTGAAATGCTCACGAGACAACACACAATGCACAGCCCAGTTAACTACAGGAGCCTTTTTAGCTCAAACTTGTGGAGTACACCAGATAGTTGGGACGGATCGAGGTCGGGCGCTTTTACACCACAAATGGACTGCACCAGAGTGAGAATACCTCCTCAGGGAAGTCTTGGTATGGCCGTTTTTTTCGCACCAGAGTGCAAGAGCTGTGTTCACACTGGCCTAGACACACCACACTCTGGCCCGTAGTTTGATTGGGCTGACCTAAACAATGCCTATTTGAAAACACCCTACCAGAATGGCAGTATATCATATCACATACTTTATTGACTTCAAGGTAATGGTGGTAAAGATGGGAGTGAGCGTACTTGATGACTTAGTGCTGTAAATTAATTTTGTGGCTGTTATAAAATACACAACAGAGAAATGAAGTCTAAATAGTTTCATCTGTGTGCTGCTCATTAGGCTCAAAGCTGTTTTTTGTTCCACAGTGTGCTTTGTATTAAAATGTGACAGGCTTCACAGCAGCTCATCTGACTCAACTCTGACTACTAATTAGAAGTGAAGAATAAGCACTAATTATACAAACAAATACTAAAATGCATAGCAATCCAAAGGTTTTGGAACTTCAGCTCACAGTGAATATGTGATATATTTAATTTCATCTGTAATGTTATGTTTTAAACATTTTTAGCAAATATTTTAAAGGTAAAGGGGCTCTATGCAAAATTCAGATGTCTAGACACGGTTCTCATGGAGGTGGCTGTTCCAGCAACTAGTTGCTCACTCAATAAACAGCACCAGGTAAGTAGCACATTGTGCAGTGAATATCGCTTTCTGTGGCTCCTCGGGATGCTGCATGAAAACCGGGATGTACTTGAGTCAGCGTGTGATTGGAGCTGAAGACAGGTTCAAAAATGACATTTCTTCTTCAGATTTGGCACAAACATCCACTTTGGCTCAATGACAACCTTATTAAATTGTAACAGTCTTAATTTCACTGGAAACTCGCATGTTTTCTCCATCACTCAAGAATTCTAATTACGACAAAATTTCACCCAAACATCCAACTGCAGAAAATGATGATGTGATGACATTTCATATCCAAAAGGTCAAAGTCAGCATCACTGTGACATAATAATATCCTGCAAAAACATTTTCCTGGCCATTACTCAGTGTCATAACTCAGGAACAGAAGGGGAGACATTTGGTTATATACTGAATTGGTGATACTAATCTTGAAACTGTGGGAACTTATGTGCTGCCATGTTGAAAATGTGCAAAGAATGTTTTTTTTTTTAAATTGATGGCCATGGATATAAACTGTGACTGCAACTTGACTTATTGGCTGAGACATACAAGCATGTGGCGATAATTCTAGTGTTTTTTTTTTAGTTATCCATTGGAAGTCTGACAGCGTTACAATGCATGTTTTTATGCTTTGATGGCTGTGGGCTGAAAAACTGTAGTTTGAATGGGTTTCAATAGAACATTTTTTTTTGCAACTAACAGTATGAATGTAGCAATTTTGTTTACACAGAGCATTTTAAGACTTTTTGTAGAAGCGGAGCTGGAAATTCAAGATCAAACAAAAATACACAATTTTACCAAAATGTATGCCATATGCATGAACACAGCTAAAATTATCAAAAACTGAAGAATGAAAACCGCATAAATGCGGCAAACAGTCCCTAGGAGTTAATACTTACATATAATGAAAAAGTCAGAACTGTCATGCATTTAAGAGTTTATGGAACTGATCCTACACTGAAAAAGGATCAGTGTCGTACTCGTGGCAGAGCTGGCTGAACTTGAACTTCTCTCTCAGACTCAGTTTTCTCATTCTTCACTCAACCAGCTCCATCAATTATTGTGTGTACCACCAAGTGGAAAGTAAATACTGAAAGTGAGAGTCTCCATTCCCATTTGTATAATTCACTGTGTAGTGACAATGACACCCAAAAGACACAGAATTCTTGGAGGGAAATCAGGGAGGCAGTGGGATACAGGCAGGGGGAGGCTTTTATCCCTACACTGAGTGTAGCCATTCAGTAGACACAGTCACATCATACAACAAACCCTCAAACCTTTCCTGCAGCCAGAATGACTGCCACAAAATGACAACAGTTTTCATTTACCTTTGCATCAACATTTTAAACCCTTTGATACCTGAGCAAATTGGCTTGACTTCTTTTAAAAACATGGGAAGAAGGCAATGAGCAATTGAAGAAGAAATAACCCCAAAATTAGCAGGAAATTATTTTTTGTTAAAGAAAAAAGAAAGAGAGAGAAAAAAACAAGGCAAGCAAGACTTGAAAAAGTGGTTACAAATTATAGGAGTTCTGTAACATAATTTTAAATATGTAATTATGATAATTATACATTTGTTTTTTTCCCTAGCTTTTTTCCTTTTTCTTCCTTTTTTTCCAAAATCAAATCAAAATCTGCTAATCTGACCAACCATTTCTGAGCTCTTAGATCTTCTGCTGTTGGGTTTTTAAATCGACACAATTATTCATACAAAAAAAAAAAAAATGGCAAAGCTTTTTTGTTAACTATTCCCCAAATACCATTCCAGAAGCTTTAAGAGAAGCAGGCTCTGTGAATATTTTTAAATGACAGCTGAAAACTTACTTATGTAGCCTGGATTAATTTAAGTAATTCTTGTTACTATATATATATATATGTATATATATATATATATATATCAGTTCTCCTATTTCTACTATCCTATTTTTTTTGTTTTGTTTTTGTTTTTGTTTTTTTTGTCCCTGCGGTCTTTTATGTCATTTGTGTCTGTCATTTTTTCATGGTGAAGCACTTTTTAGCTGCAACCCTTGTATGCAAAAGTGCTCAATAAATAAAAGGTTATAATTATTATTATTTTATTTTTTTATTATGTTGCTTGTCCCCCTTTTTCCCCATGTTTTGTAAGAAGTTGCACCATTTTGCTCAGAGTTCAAAGGTTTAAATTGTTGTTAAAGGCGTCTGAAAGCAGCACAAAAAACGTGATGTTGCTTCAGGTTTCAAGGGTTTCACACACGCTCCAACATACATGGAGCAGCTATGGCAACACACTTGGATGAAAATGTACTTGTAGAAAGAGGTTATTGGCATGATCAGAAAGTTTGTGGCCGCTGAAACAAAACATTTGTCCATGTTGTCATCACCTGGACCGAAGCCTAAACTGGAGGATAAAGATCTGGCGGGTGATGAGGACATCTGATCTCACAGCACTCTCCTCAAACAGGGACTGGTGATGCTTTGCAGCCATAAATGCTCTTTTATGGGATCATTTGCTGCATGGAACCCACAACGCCCCGTAAAGACCGCATTGTCTCAATGGTGATGTAATGGGGACGGGCCCTGTAAATCAAAGTGAGTAAAAATGGAAGCTGATGCACATTAGTGATGGCTAATTAGCTCATAGCGATGACGGCTGGAAGCTGTCTGCTGCTCGCTGAGGCCGTATGTCTCCTGAACAGGACGTCGGGAGGCTCAGGAGAGGCTTCCAGCTTTGCATTTTCATGGGTCATTTTACGTGTCCCCGGGGTGCCGTGAAAACGACACAGTTTAAGGTCTGCTTGTGCAAAACAGAGGAAATACACTGATGTGAGCGAAGAGCACAAATGAGAACAAGATGACCTCATGCTGTTTGCCCCATAAAAATGCTTAATTCTTGTCAAAAAGGCAGCTAGCAGGGTGGGAGGGCTTTGCCTCTTTTATCAAGCATTGGCTATGGCTTCTTGCTCTCTCAAACCACCTCCTCGGCTGTTTGCCTTGCTGGCAGAGGAAGCAGCATCCAGGAGGACTCTCAGCGTGGATGATTAATTCTGAAGGCACTTTCTCGTCAAGAGGACCTTTACTCGGCTGATAGAGGCAATGTGTTCTGTCAGGCCTTTGAAATTCAAATGATGTCTTCCACTTTGTGTCCCGCTGACGGCTTTGAAAGTTCCCATAAAAGGAGAGCAACAGAGATGGGACCGACACGAGCTGAACGAGAACAGAGAGGCGAAATCAACTTCATCCCCAAAATAGATGACAGCCCCAAACTGAAAAGACGCAAATAGATAATCAAAAAGCTACTTGACTAAAGCACGTCTATGGTTTTGAAATGTATAGGGAGCGTGGTTATTTTTACACTAACATACAGTATTGTCTACCTGGCCTCATGACAATGTTAAAAGAAATTACTAAAAAAATATTATTTTACCTGGTTGCTTTTTTGCCGTATCATTCTATATCAAGGTCCCCCCAGTTACACAATTTAAAGTTTCTTGTATATTTCAGACAATATTACTGAAACTCACTGGACCTGTTGGTATTTTGTAGGTGATATACTTACAATGCTTGCTACCATTGCCAGCCTGAGGTGCCCAAAAAATCAAAGGAACACTGTTTTAAACAATCAAAAACTAAAAATTGAACGAGATTAACACACGTAGATCTATTTCCAGTTTGCAGGCTACTGCACTAATGTGTCTGCACATAGGACTTTACAAATACTAAACTTTAGTTAAAAGACAATCAGATTAAGTATGTGTGCACATACTAAGGATTTAATTCCATTTTTTGTTCTTGTTTTGGCTGCCTGTGTTCAGGATGGTCTGTGGTGTCAGATTTGAGAGGCAGTCTCTGGCTTGTCTCGTTGCGATGTGCCTGGCGGTCCCTGTTGAGTAAGTAGTATCAGTCCTGGTCTTAAATTGGAGTGAAATTCCCATCATCCACTCAGACATGCTGTACCTCCCTCTCTCTCCCCTCCTCCTCACTAACAAGATGTTGAGTTCCGTGTAGGAGGGTCCTCACCATTGATATTTGATGTGCTAAGTGATGGCTAGACTTAAAAGTGAGATATTGGTCTTTGTCATGGGTTTTCTGTACACCGTGACCTATATTCTTGCCTCAGTCCTCACATGAAAACAGCTGTCTAGGAATGGGAGCTTCCCAAAAGTCAAAAATTTACTTCCATGCCCAAGTTACATCTTAGCGTCACATTTAATGGAGTTTTATGTGCTTTACTATGCATTGGATAATGAATATTAAATGTGTGGCTCTTGAGTTTTTTCACTGACGAATATAATATATAATTAATAACATTTGAATTTATTTTATTTTTTTTCTGTTTAGTACAGATTGAAACATACAACACACATACATACATTTGCTTAAACAAATTTGTTATCAGTTAAGTTATCTAAGCATTAGCTCGCTAACTTTGTAAAAATTTGTCAACTTCCTGTTCTTTGTGTCGAAAAAAGTTGGAGGTTTTTGCATCTTTTGACCTGTGCGTTATGCATTCTACAGTTCATTTTTTGTGGACATCCATGCAGTTTATATTAATTTACTAAATTATCTTTATTGATTTATTTTTCACTCTGTAACATAATCTTAGTTCTTGATGTTTCTCTCCTGCAACAAGATTGGATTTTGTCAGATCTTTTCAAACAAAGTGGATCTTGGGAATTAAGTGTGGAGTTGCTTGGAATGAACAAAAAGGAATGAGCTTCTAAAGGATTAAAAAGGTCTGCAATTGAGGATACTTTATGTATTATTAGTTTTTTTTTATTGATTTGTGTTGCACTTTTTGAATAACCGACTTTTTAATCTTGGGGGTTAGTATCAAGTATTTTCAAGTCAAAAAGCTCAAGCAGTCATGAATCATTGGTGTTAAAGTCCAAGATGAGCAGCAAGTCCTTTTTGATTTTGAAAGTCTAATCTAAAGTCTTCAAATTTGGGACTTGAATCTGACCTGAGACCAAGTCCACACCTCTGCTAAATTGTGAATGAAGCCACATAATGAATTTGCTATTAATCTTCACAGCTTGGTTGAAAAGCTGTATGTCATTACACAAGTCCTCATGAAGTTGTTCAGTCTCATAAGATCTTTGTGGTCACATGAATATATGTACAGTTCATAGCAGAGACAAGAAAAGGTAGTTGGTGATCTTGACCATAAAGACACAACACAAGTAAACTGCTAATGGTTTCACTTCATCATCAGGATCAGTAATAGGGTTTGTGCTAACAATGTACCGTTCAGACCACCATGTGCACATGGAGACATCTACTGTAAATGGGTAATAGGCCGACATGCAGGAAGAAACTGTCACGCTCACTCTGTCTGCTACTCTTCGTTTTGACTTTCATTCCCAAATGAAGAAAAATTGTGGCTCTTAGTCTCTTGCTCAGGTTTACAGCTAGTTGATGGTGACTCGTTGCTGTTGGTAGAGGCTGTTGACGAGCGCAGAGGGACACAAGCAGCATGAGTTTTAAAAGCTCCCTCATGGTAGCTGGTAATGGTGCATAGTTTTTCAAGCAGACCACACGGCCATGTGCCTGGAGAAGCTGAAATATCCCTTTTAGAATACACTCGGGCAATTTTAGAATCCATTACCATCAAAAAGAAGAAAACTCTGTGGCTTTATGGATCGTAAATGACTAACAATTAGACCAAGCCCAACTCATATGACTCGTGCAGAATGCAGCCCCACTGAGCAATCAACACATACTGAAGAGGAGGATAAAGCCTCTGATCTGTGAAAAGGAAACTGAACCATATCCTCTGTGCTAACAGATTCCACCAAACAATCCGGAGGCTCTAAACACTTCGCAATCCATATGCGCTTTTCAAGAGCCGCGTGTAATTATTGACAGCCTCCATACACATTATAAAGTACACAAAGACTGCCATTTGTTTGGTGTGTTTGACTTTAGCTCTGCATGGATTCTTGCTCGCTGATACAGTTTATACAATAAGTCTCCTCCCCTGGCGGGTTTCATTGCAGAAAAGAATATATAACTACGACAGTGATCTTATTTGCAGTTTCATAAGCACAAACAGCCATGATGCAGTAAAAGAAGAGATGTTAGATGTTTTCACATTTTAGCACATTTTGAACTTTAAAATAGCCCAACATGACAGACAGCTGACTGATCAGCTTGGTGTGTCACAGCCTTAATTCTATGCAAACAGAGATAGCAGGAAAAACAAGCAATATGATTTCAGATTGATTGAGTATACTGAGAATCTTTAGAAATCCAGGGATGTTTGTATATAAAAATGCATTCAGGTGCACTGTATCTACTACAAAGAATAACTGGCCCGCAGCAGCATCATTAATGGTCTGATTATGGAGGCCATAAAAATAGATTCTTTCCCTTTAGAAGTGTTTTATTGTATCATAAACCATACAACAACAGATCATCTCACTCTCCATGGTTGGCAAGTCTCCAGTGTGATTAAGTAGAGGTTGCATTTGTGAATCCTGAGCCAACAAATTATGCATACAGTGTCACTTGCTGAATCATCGGGATAATATTTCACCAAAAACACTATACACACACACTTTGAATAGGAATGTGACTCAGAATAAAGAGCTTCTAGTGTCATACATTTGGATTAGAGCCAGGCAGCTTTAAATGCATCACATAACAGACAAATATAGCTCCATAAAGCACTTTACTGCAGTGCCACAGCTGTTTTAGTGACTGGTAGAGAAAACAGGCAGACTTGTAAGTACTTGTACAATAAGGGCTGATGGCACTGCAGTTATAACACCTCTGCAAGCACATTTCACAGGTAGTATCATTTTAATTAAGACTTTGAAAAGTGCAGAAATGGACTGTGAACATACATGTGTAAGAAGCTGTCAGCTCCCTGGCAGTTTTCTCCCTCAAGCTCCCGTTCATCTCAAAATGCAACGCTGGAACACAGTGGCATCTTCCCTCTGAGGAGCACTCACACTGACACAGAAACGCACACTCAAAGGACACATATGATATTTTCCTCATTTATTCATTCAGGAATGCTGAACATGAACAAAAACAAACAGCTAGCTGTGACAAGCAGTTGTGCTGGCGCACCGTTAGCCTCCTTTGTGATAGCACTGTGTCACACACATGCCCAGTTGCAAATTTGTGTTTCCTAGGATGGCATAGGCATGACCCGCCATACTTTCCCTCTGACTGCCTTACTGGTTCATGGGCTGGGGTGGCTTGGTTTAGGAAAGAAAAGTGAGATTGTTTCAGGTTGGGGTAAGTCTATCAAAACTAGAGTAAAGACCTTTGCACGCTGAGCTTGTTTTTTTTTTTTTTCATCTGAAATCACCACTGTGTGGACAAAAAGACGAGAGGCCATGGATGGGTCGAACACACCCTGGACTTTCATGTGGAAGTCCAGCGATCGCTTCCCATCTTAATGTAATGTTTTTTTTTCTATACCTTACCATGTGCTCCATTTGCCTAACCCTAACTCTGTGCTTTTGTTAATGTCCTGGTGCTGGTTGCCATGCACTGTTGTTGCCTAAACATAACCGCGTGCAACGCAATTCCACCTTGTGCTTTTGTTGATATCACGGAAGCATCAATAGCAGACACAGAAGAGTACCTAGAGCATAGACAGGGGAGTCCACCATAAAGCGGCAGTATGTTACGACTTGGGATGACATATAGTTTCAAAGATGAATAGACCTACTAAATTGTTCCTCCAAAAGTAAATAGTACAATAGTGAAAATATAAGGTGCCAAAAAATCAAAATAAATTAAAATAAATGTGAACAGACTTTTTAACAGTTGTAATATTTGTACATAAAATTAGTCAGGCTAGACACTGCTCTGGCACATTACTGCCTCTCAGGTTTAAGACTGAATTGCACCTATAAAGGAAAATTTAGTTAACCCATCAAACAGTTCAAACTGACTGGGCAGATAGCCAGTCATTATGGGCTGGCATATCAGATTTCAGGGATGGCTACTCCGTAGACATGCCCCTGCAGTGATCTGTCAACTTTAAAAGTGGTAAATGATGTGAACGTGGCTCTATTTAACTCGTTCAACGACCATGCCTGTGGCTGCAGTAGTGATGTAACTCTGCCCACCCGGAAGGTGACCCATAGGACTCCTTGTTGTTGGCACTTAGAAATGTAAAACACCCCCAGCTGCTGCAGGGAAGCAGGAACCCTGAGGTACCCCAGAAGATTACAATCCCTCCCTCAATTATTCAACACAGAGAAGAACTGAAAGTATATGAAGCTTGTGATCAATTATTAACTCAGCTCCATGCATTATTGACTTGGCAAGCTGGAACATTTATTGGAACTTTGTTTTCTATGTTTGTCAGATGAAAACAAGAAAAACCAGCAGCTATTGCACTTGTACTTCTTTGAATGACCCTCACCTTTGCAGAGATCATTTTAGGCAGGTCAAGTGGAGTGTTTGTGTGTGAATGATCGTGCGTGTTGAAACCTTGATCACCTCCAATTGCCACACATTTTGTCACGCTAATTTGTTTTCCTCCCCGCATTGGTTACTGCTTGCTCTGGGGCAGATTCAGCGCATGGGACAGCCTATCATCTCTATCATCAATATGCATGTCTGACTCTTCTGACCTTGAGAAGGTAAACAGACGAGACGAGAGGAAAACAACTTCCTGAGTACACTTCCTCGTTTGTTTCCTGAGGGCGTCGAGTGATAAATAGCTCTTTCCCTGTGCGCAGTAGGTGAACTCATACAGTAACTGTGTGGGGTTGCATCACCAGGGATTCTGCTATGCTCGGCTAATGCGATTTGAGGCTGTGAGTTTAAGGAATTTCTAATGAGAGGAGCGTCTTCGCAGCAAATCAGTGTAAGCTTCAGGCACATCAAAAGGGGCGTCGGATTTGAGGCGAACTGATGAATATTCTGCGTGGCATCTGCGACTTTGACAAAGGCAAAAAAAAAGTGCCTTTTCAAGTAAGTTGTGCCTGCTGTACGTCAACTTCACAGCAAAGCACATTCTCTATTCATTACCAAAAAAGACAGGAGTTTACCCCCCCAGAACAGCAACTCATACATTTTAAAGGAGCCTGCAGAGGATGTGCTGCTGAATTATTATTTGTTTAACTTCTCATTTGTCTGTAATTTTAAAGTTTTTCCTCCTTTATTATGATTGCAAAGTATTGATACAGACCAAAAAATGAGAGGAAGAGACTCTTTGCTAAACCCCTCCTCGTAATAGTAACTGACTTGGACTGCTTACAGCTTAGCAATTGTAAATAATAAGTGTTTATCTTTCGGTGACCATATTTTAAAGCTAAGACCCTTAAATGTGCTTGTGTGTATCAAGTCTAGCTGAACCCTAGAACCTGACAATGGACCTGTTTGGGTTTTGGATGTTTCTATGATGTCATGCGATGTGGAGCAGGCTGACCAAAATGCAGGAGAATGCAGGCAACAGAGACTTAAGAAAAATCGCTCTTTACTCCAGGGAAACAGCAATTGAACATCACACCACCAACTCAAGGATCAAACAGAGACTGATCCGTACAACAGCAATTAAGTACAAACTAGACTGATGAGGGGATGAAGTGCAGGTGGAGAAAATTGCAGAGAAGCTCAGGTGAGTGGAATAAGGTAATAAGACAGAAAAACATGCATGGAGCTGATTGGCTTGAAGAAACTGAGGAGCGGGAGGGACTAATGAGACTAATAAAGGGCAGGTGTGTGGATGAGGGAATGAGGGAAAAAAAACACAGGAAGACAGAAGGGGAGAAAACAGTAAAAAAAAAAAAAAACACAATTTTTCTTAATAATAAACTGACCGAGTGAAACAAAGACACACTAACTAATAAAAGCAACTTAAAGGAGACTTTACAGACACTGTTTCCAGTCCTCCCAAAAGTCTGAGGGCCTCAGCAGAGACACAAAAGACACAGCAGACTGTGCCTTTTATTATAGGTACTGCCGGTGGCAGATGTAGACATAAATACAGTGCTTTTCGAAATGTACACCCTCACTGGGCAATACGAGAAAGCTACTTTAACCTTGGTTGCACATAAAATATGCCATATTTATTCTTATGTAACAAGTTTTAAACACAACTGTAAATTTCTCCCATTGGATGATGCTCTCTCTCAGACACTCCTGATATAGCCATATATAGCTAAATATATAGCAATATATAGCAATACATATATAGCTAAAACCAGGGCAAATTTGATCTATTTCAACCAAATGAAGTCACGTAATTAAAGCGTCAACTTGTCAGCCTGTTATATCGGCAGAAAAGTTCATTAGGGCCCATTGCTGATACTTTTTAAAAGTCGTTTTATGCTGATGCTGTTAAAGTGCCGATATAATCATGCATCCCTAAATAAAATAAAATACACATCCACATCTAAAATGTTATTACACATTACATACCAAGATATGTAAGAACATCATTTTGTATCCAACATGGAAAATGTTTTAGCCATAAAAGAGCATATTTAGTTGCAATTTTAATTTGAGCTATGTGTTGGGTCCATAAAAGAGACTAGAATTTCAAACATACACAAGTCTGGGTAAACATATTTTAAAAAATGATGATCAACAAATTTCATGGGTTCATCAGCTTTTGGTTCCATCACGTGACGTCCTACCTAAGCAGACAGAAATATGTTTTTTGTACTCTGTTTACTGTTATGTTCTTGTCTGTCTACATCCTGTGTGTGTAACTGTTCTTAATGATATATTTACAGACTGTGAAAGCAAATATCCTGCTCAGAGGACAATAAAGTATAAATCTGAATCTAAATCCATGCAGTGAGAATGCAGCATTTTTTGTTGTTGGGTATTTTACAATATTGCCCCCTAGAAACTTTGTCCAGGGTGTCTAGCCTACACTCCAGCAGCTCCAGCTATTGTTACCCAAGATATTTTCTTTTCTCAAACACCTTTGTTAGTCCTCGTTCTGAAAGCCTTCTCTCATATGTTAAATGGTGCCTACAGGGGTTGGTAACTGCCGCCTGAAATTAGTAGTCTGCTTTTGTCTACCTCTGTCTGAAAGTAAAAACAAACTGCATTAACGATTACTTAGAATTGAAAATTAATTGGTCAGTTTGAAGTGTTCCTTATGGCAGATGAGGACTGCTCTTACCTGGTAAGTTGAAAAGACACATTCATGCACATTACAAAATACTATTGATTCTCAGGCACATTGTGACATTGCAGCCTGTTCTCATTTTGAAGCTGTCAAATAGCACCGCTTTTGCAAAGATTCTGGCGTAAGATCCCAATGCCAAAAGCCACATTTTGTGTCCGTAAGATAAACTTCTGGGCGGTGTCAGCTGAGAAAATGGACGGACAGAACCTGTTGCATCAGCATGATACACCGCTAGACAGTGAGGTGTATTATGCTCTGTTTATATGGGTCTTATCTTGAGATCAAAGGTTAAGGGATGGTTAGGCCTTGGGGTCTGATGTCTGGAGTACGGACACCTGGCTAAATTACATGGAATGTGTCCCCTTGGGGTTTGTGTGATTGAACACAATAGAAGAAGGAATGTTTACTGATAGATGTGTAGATGCTTGTACCTATATAAGACACATGCATGAGCTGTAAGAGAGAGAGATTCACATTGGTCCCGAATCCTCTCCCAGGCAGACCATGGTGCCTGGTGGATGCTGAACTCTGTTGTAATAAATTGATTCTTATGCAACTAAGTCAGTGTCAGCAGAGGTTTCTTCATTGTCTACACATCATTGCTACTTAAGAAACAACGACAACAGCGTCAGGTTATAATGCTGCCAGTAATGACATATGTAAGGAGCTCAAAGGTCTCTTTTGGATAGATGTGAGGGGAGGTGGTTAGATCTGAAAAGTTCAGTGTTCACTTCCCGTCTGAATATGATGTTTTTTTTCCTACACCTCACCCTGTACCTTTTTGCCTAACTCTAACCATCTATGCCGTTATTGCCTAATTCTAACCATCTTGGGCTTTTGTTGACAACTTGGCGTTGGTTGTCATGTGCTGTTATTGCCTAAACATTCCCACCTGCAGTATAATCCCACCATGTGATTGTGTTGGCATTACGGTAGCGGCATCCTGGAACATCAATAGCACACGCAAGAGGATCCCTAGAGCCTAATATGTACGTAGATGCAGAAGTCCATCAGCAAACCGGCAATTTGTGATGACATGGGATGAGAATGTGGTGGACATTGAATTTGTCACTTGTGACAATACTTGTGGATTTGACAATATTTTATGAAAATACTGTTTGACCAAATAGTCATCAATGTTGCAAAATTATAGTTTCCCTAAAAACATCTAAAAAGTGTTGAGACAAACGGCCCATCCATTGATGCCTTGAACACACACTCTAGACTATATCTATCACAATTAAGACTGAAAGCACTGATCACTGCAGTTTAAAAATCTCTATCATAATGACTCCCATAATCATCACTTACTCTGCTTTAAGGAGGCTCTCATTGGAGATTTCAACAGCCCACAACAATCTACCACATTCACCTTCCTTGGCTGGCACACAGCCCAGGGTTCTGAAACAGAAACGTCCCGTGGGAGGTAATCTCTGCTGGGAGCCCAGTCAGAAATCACACTGTCAATTTTACACATGTCGTGTGGGCCACATTGAATCACACCAGGCAATTTCAGAGTTGACTTCCTTGTAACCAGTGTCTCGGCAGCAGTAATTGGATAAGCTGTCAGCTGGGGTTTCACGAAAAGAGCTGGGTCTTACTGTACCTGTTGGTGTGTGTGTTATGTGTGTATGAATTCTGCTTTTGTGCATACAGTATGTGCATTTGAGCAAATTCATATGTTGGTACATTACACATCCTCTACACTCATCATTCTCACCACTCAGCTTTGTATTATTTTTCTTTTTTACATAAGGAATAGAGCATTTTTTTAAATCATTCTCTTCTCCGATTGTGCACTGGGCATTGAAGCCAATATTCGTAGTTGCCAAACAATGGAATTTCATCCACTACAGGGTGCTCTGTAGCCCAAAATACTTTTTTTCCATGGACGGCATCAGGTTGAAACACTGCCGGTAATGATGCAACAGAAGCATCTCTATAGAGTGGGCAGGAGTGGTGGGGGATGGAGCCAACAAACCCCAGACTTTCATATGCAAGCCTGGTGTTTGTTTTCCACATTAATGTAGAGCCACGATAGCCAACGATAATGTTTTTTTCAAAACCTAAGCACCTGCTTCTGTTTTTGTAGCCTAATTCTAACCATGTGCTGGCATTGGTTGATATGCTGGCATTGGTTGAGATACCCTGGAAAGTCAACAGCAGGTGGTGGAGAAAACCCAAAGCATAATAAGTAGACACAGAAGTCCACTGACAAAGCAGCGATATGTGACGACTTGGTATCAGAACATGTTGGCCTGCTCTGCGTGCCATACAGTGCAGATCACCTGAGTAATTTTATGTACCTCAGCTGGACTTTTTTGGATGAATGCGCCATTGAGCAACCTTTATAAGAATTAATGGGGCCTTGTCTCCTATACTGTTTCCAGCTCTCTTTGCACATCCATGCTAAGATGTGAGAGAGGTATCAGTCTTCGCAAGGAAGGCCTTACTTGCGTCTGCATCCTCCGGAAAAACACATGGGATTTAATCAAGACTGTTCTTTCAAGAAAACCTGTTGTTTAAGCAATTTTTCAATAACAACATGTGTTTTTTTTTTGAGTAACATAGACCTTCAGTGAGCAGACAAATTATGACACTTGTCCATCCAGAGCAAAAAAGGAAACAAGTGTTTTACCAGAAAAAATTCCGCAGATGAAGGAGGTTCAGAACGGTTGGATGGGTGAACAATATTTGACTTTGACATGGGAGACCATTACTGGCGTCCTGTTTACTACAGAAAATCAATCATTGTTTCTTTTGGCTGTGACCATGATCTTTCTCTAAACCTTACTGATTTGTTGTTGACCTAAACCAAACCTTCAGTGGTGAATCCATCACCAGCTGTAGTAAAATCCATAACATATGCTACATCTAGGCCCACCCAAAATGCTGCTAAACCCATATGATGATGCACACACCCATGTTCACTTCTCGATACCAGTCTTGATATGTCAAGTCAAAACATAATAGGTATACCTTTTGTGATTTCATCCTTCTAGTAAGGGTACTCCTTTCCCAATGTCATAGCATCCTCCATCAATGGATAATTCTCCCAGTACTGCTAAAATATGTCACCCTATTTGTTTTGCAATGACTCCCAGTCTGCTTTTCCAATACCTTGGCCACCTTATACTTGTGTTACTTTCAGTAACAGTTTTATCTCGTCGTCTGTCCAAGCAAAGAAATCTCTGGTCTTACTTTTCACCATCTCTGCAGTATTCACAGTAACTAAGCAACCAACCACAAAATAAATAATCTGCTACCCATTTACATCAGCACACACATACCTTCTGTACCAAGATGGTCATTTGATACTTGTTTCAGGTGTCTAAACTGGATGTGGTAATTGTTGTGTTAAAAAAAAGCCAGTCCTCTAAAAGAACACCTTTTTGGTTTTGGGGGGGGTGTCAATTTCGAATATATGGTTTTATTATAAGGTTTCTCACAGATGTGCTTCTGTGTCTGATTTTCATTATTCATCTCACTGGAAGAGTAGTGGGAACATTCATATTCAGATGATTATAAATTGAGCAGATGTGATCCATGTGGGAAATTTTCATCTTTGCTTTGTGCTGAACTGCTGCAGTGTGAGAGGATTTTTGCTAAAAGTTTTAATGAGATTTGACTGAGTTGTTTTGAAATTGTATCTTTACACTGTCATGTCGATTTGACTTGAAGCAACAAACACTTCATCGTCAGTCTTCAGCGGCTGAAAATAACTTCATTAAAACTCAGTGGGTAATTATTAAGGTCTTTTGAATGCAATCATAAAAACAAATTTTTGACATGGGTCTTCAGAGACCTGCGTTTCTCTCTACAACAATGTGAGAGTCAGTGAAAATGAAACACCAACCTATCTATAATTAGAAGTGATAAATACAAGGTGTTATACTCTGTTCTTACCTTCTGTGTCTCATGTAGTTAAACTGCAAACTTAAGAAACCATTGAAAGCTCTTCATTAGACTCTTTAATATCAATCCACAAAGGGTTGTTTTTTTCTGATTCTGTTCTAACAGATGTTGACTCTGCTAGGACATCTGATACATGTCTGCACAACTCAGTGATCAAAAGAACACATTACTTTTAACGCAATTTCAGATTTTCTGACAGTCAGGCAAAGAAAGTAGAGCAAACAAATAAAAATATCAGCATCCAAAAAGTGAAACCATCATAGTATTGCATTAGTTTGTCTTTTTTGTCATTTTTTTCTCTCCATTTGTGAAGATGCAAGGGAATGCTGTAGTCATCAAATTGGGCAAAAATATTCTTTTTGTTGTGTTTGTTGTTGTTGTAAATCTGACATATCATATTAAACATATTTTGTATGGATGGATGTAAATATAGACAGATGAATAGATGTCTAGGTGTATAGATAGCTAGAAAGATAGATAGATAGATCATTTTTTAGATGTATAAACCCAGGGTGTTAGCCACCTGATGGAGATAATGTTAGTAATCTGCTTAGATAACAAATATAAATGTTTAAACTTATGTCAATATGGATATGCTACATGGTCTCTTGGAGATTCTCTACATTCAATCATTCAGTTCATTATACTGAAACAGACTAGTTCTGGTTGCCTTTTTTTAATGTTCTCAGTATTTGCCTGTTTTTCTTTGTTCTGAAGTTTTAATCACAGATGGTCCTCCTCAGGTAAAGGTGAGAATACGAGCACACCTTTATATAGGCAGTGGTGCGCTGACACTTTCACGTTTGTCTTTACTATGTGTGATGGAAACATCATTCACATCTGTACAGAAATGGTTAATTGAACAAATTGGATTTGATGGATTTTGCACAGAACAACAGTCAGAGGTTCTTCTTTGCTGATTTACAGTAGCTTGAAGCATTCAGCGTGCCTGTACCCTGCACAGGATTGTAAGAACAAATATTTCTTATTTTTCCCACCTTCCTTTAATCTTTGCTATTTTATTTGTAAAAGGCCTCAACTATCTATTACAATAAAACAAACCAAAAAGTTCGGTCAGAGTGCTTACAAGTTACAGGTCAGCCCAGTATCCTGTGAATTAAATTCATAGCAGATGATTCTGCAAGTAATTTAAGTCCAGAGCAAAAATTAAGTGCCAGTGCAGAAAGTAATGTACCTGTTATGTAGGAGGGCAGAGAGTGAAAGTTTGGAGGTTTGGGTGGGCGATGGGAATGTGGCGTGTCTGACTGTCAAGGAGGAATCATGAGTTTGTATCCTGTCACCAACCTGCAATTAATCCTTACTTTTTGATGCTCAACCAAAAAATTTGAATTTATATCATATACATATACACTTATTAGACAAAACATTAAAACCATGGGTGAGTGAAATGAACAATATTGATCATCTTATTACATTGCAGTGTTTTACAAGGAAGACCTTTGGATTTTGTTGCATTCATGTGGATGCAATTTAACGTGCTCCACCCACCCAAAAACAGTTGCAGATCAAGTAACCCCCTCATGGCATCGGCACTCTGCAACGGCAGAACTATGCACCAGCCAAACGTGCACCTTTACTACCTATACTGCAGCCAGAGACCAGGGGGAGATCAAGATTAAACAAGTTACACTTTGGTGGAACTGTCATGTTGTCTATTCTCATATACAGTCTAAGGTGTACATATACATACACATTTTGAGAAATTTCCGTCTAGAGTAAAATAACTTTGTGAGTCTCTTATTAACTTGCGGCCAAATAAATTATTATCCAGTCCCCCAGCCCCAAGTGAGTCACATGGGCATCAAAACAGAGTCTTGAGCCTGAGTCACGAACCGCTGGGCTTTGTTATTGCACCCAGACCAAATGACATCCCACAGTGCATGGAAACAGTAATCGGATTAGCTGTGGTCTTGAGGAGACAAACATAACATGTTGTGCTCTATCCCAAGACTTGCCCTTTAGCCATCATCTTCATCAGGTGCCACTGTCCCTTATCTTCTTCCCTCAGTGCCTGTCCTCCAGCTCCGCTCTGAGGCCACAACACTCACAGCCAAACCAATTTACCCACATCCAACAATCCAATCACTTCCACAATATATCTGTGTCAGTGTCAGAGACAGGGGATACTGTTGTCCAATGATCTTTGAAATGCAATGCATCGCTTGGAGGAAATAATTGAATTGCATGCTATAAATGGCTCATCTGACTGATGGCAGTGAGCAGCAGAGAAATGATTACTTCGTCACCTGTTCCGAACTAAAAATTAGGCTTTGTAAAGCAACTACCTCAATCTTTCACAAACATCTCTTTTAGGCGACTCATCCTCTCTGTATTGCTTTTGAAACCCACTAAAATGCTGCAGGGTATTGATCGCTATGATGGCTGCCTGAGGAGCAATAGGTTTTGATAACAGCTTGAAGGCATGTCCTGGCCTGACTCCGCTACCCCTGCAATGCCATACCATGATGAGCAGGGCACAGGGCAGGAAGCGCATAAATAATTCACTGTGATCTCACTCTGGCCCACATGTAATTTAGCTTGTATCCCCGATGGCTCCACCAAGAGACAGAAAGTATACTGTTTTACTCATCCAAAGGGAGCCCCTCCACCGTGATTTGAAAAGGAAGATGTGGTACCTTCCTCCAGACTAGAGGCAGGTTAGAGCAACTGCTGAACTCATCAATATGCATGAAATACATGAGGTGGGGGGGGGGGGGGGGGGGTCACAGCATGGCTTGACAATTAAAGCATTTGTAGCAGGAAATCATGCCAGGAAACCAAATCATCTCTCCCTAAACTTACATAGCAGTTGGTGATAGCTGACTGGCTATCATTACTTGTAGATCTACTGCAAGTTCAATCTTTAATTCTTAATTCTTTAATTCTTTAATTCTTTAATTCTCTAAGTCTTCAGCTGGTATGTCTCTTTCCAACTGAAGCGTAAAGCATACACCTGAGAAAATTGTTTTTTAAAGAAAATAATTTCTGTACGAAACTACTCCCAGCAAGGTCTGTGGATTACCCAACACATTCTCATCCCATGTCGTCACATGGTGCCGCCTTGTCAGTTACTTTCCACATCTACCATGCCACTACCTCAGTGTGAACAAATGCACATGGCAGGAGCACATCATTATGTTTACACAATATGGATGGTAGTAGAACAAATGGTGAGGTGATTTCCGGGATTTCCGGGAAACCCGAGATCAGTTTAAAGTGCTGGAGAGTCTTGCATGGAAGAATGAAAAACAGTCTGGCAGTGAGTGAGTGGACAGGAAAGGTTCATGTACCGACTTGATTGGTGATGAGATGCAGCTGGGAGCCCAGGCGAGAGTGGTGAGCTGACTGCGACACCTGAGGCATCTATAGGTTCAGTAGAGGCGAGATAATTTTTTTAAGTGAGGCTAAAAGTTTCGTGGGGAACTGGCATGGCCATTTTCCCTTGATCTCTCACCTCAAGACATCTGAAAGAAAATGGGTTTTATGGGTACCCATAAGTCTCCCCTAAACTTAAGAAGGCTTGTTCCCAGTAAAAAACAAAAATGCTTACAATTAATGTACTCCTTCAAAATAAAGCCTAATATGTCTTTAAGAAAAAGCATAACATGCCAATTTAAAGAACAATGATTCGCCCAAAACATTATTATATTATTATTAAATATCATTATTAGATATGTAAAACAGTAAAACGGGATTATTGTAGAAGCTGTGCTGGTATTAGTTGATCCACATCAGAAATTTTGGTAATATTAACTGCAAAGTAAGAAACCAAAGTAGAGGAACGCTGTTTATATTGATAATGTTTTAAACTAGCCAACAACAGTATAACAGAATTTCTGAAATTCACTGATGGCTTTTGGTTTTGGTTTTTCAATAGCCCTACATGTCCACCCCTATGAAAAAAAGTGCCTAAAGTGCCATTTGCACAGGGACACCTTCCTGCATGAAATGTTGAACTTTTTGGTCTGTTACTCACACAACAACAGCATTTTGGGGATCTTGAAACTCATACTTTTGAAACTGGATTCCAGAGTGTAATCTTACGGAAATGCAACCCCTTCTGTTGCAGCGTAAACTGGCAATGCACGGATCCTACAAGAATGATAAAGGATGTGGTGCTCTTCTGTGGTGTGTCATTACAAAGTTACACCGCCAACTACTGGCCTGGCATGCATACTACAGCTGATCTGTGGACAGGCAGATCATATTCATAATGCTATCTGAAAACATTGTTTTTTAATACACAAAGGAAAGACTTCTTCCTTTTAGTAGGGCCACCCTCATCTAAACGTGGCTTAAACTGTCAATAAGTCTCACCTAGAAAACGATTGCAAAACTATTGCGCCCGTTTATGAGAAAAACATCCTGAAGGCTGATACTGTGAAATAGGTACATTTCTCTAGAAATACCTCACTTCAAGATGTCTGGGATGCGGACTGATTAATGCAAGTACCCACAGTCAGTTTTGCCATGGCAATCAGCAGCTCTACTGGGAACATAGTGAAGTCATTTGGTAGCCATCTGCAACAGCCACAAATCTAATCAGAAGAACCCGACACAATGTTGTTCTTTCAACCTCGGCCGCTCAATTTGTCAGATTCAATCTTTGTCCAATTTTACTCATCTTTCATTGAAAGTCAGGGGTGCTGCTGGGAAACCACAGTCCTGTCAGTGCTGCTCACCTCCAACAATTTCTTGGGTCTGAATGTGTAATCTTGGTGTTTATGTTACATCCACTGTCACACAATTCAAGGCGAGTCTCACTCTGACACATGTGTGATGAAATAAAGATACAGTAACTGCAGCTCTCATTAATTACAATGTTCATGCTCGGATTAATAGAGAACAGGCTTGTAGTCTTCTAATGACTTCTCTCTCTTACATTCAGTTGAGCAGTCTTTGTGTGTTTTTTTTTTTTGGTATCTCTAAGAGTGTTTGAATCAATCAGGTTTTTTATGTGAGAAGATGAAACTAGGCCTAACAATGTCTTACAGTACAGATCTGATTATGCAAAGGAGCTCATTATATGAGCTGTGAGAATGTGTTATACTCGGAGCAAATGAGACTCCAGATTCAACGAGGAGGGTTTGGGTCTAAAAGTTTGTACATTTCCCCATGTCTTCTCCAAAAGTGCATTACACCATGTTTCTACAGGAGCCCAGAATGGACATACCAAACACTGGCTCCACATGGGGACTTTTGTGTTTTCACGTTCACAGTAAGAAGCTGTAATGCAGTGAACAGAGTAATACTGATTTGCAATGTGAAACTGCTTTATTCAGTGTTTCTAGCGGTTTGAATCACTGGGTCTGTTTGTTTTGGTGAGGCCTCTGCAGATAATTCAGCTTCTGGTGAGAACCTCCTGAATGCCTGGATCTTGAGTTATCTGGGGAAAATGTTGACTACACATTGACATGTGTTGGACATTGATTATCTGGTGGGATTATAAACTATATTCACAAACTAGTTACTTACTTGGTACAATAAAGTTGCAGGATATAAATGAACTCAAAGCCACTAGAAAAGGCAGGTTTCCATCACATATTTGCACAAAACTTAAGCGATATTTTTGAAACGTCATTAAAACACAATTGCGGGATTGACTGTGTTTCCACTGAGTGATTTAATGCAACTTCTTCTCTCGTGATAACATTCCAAGAAGCATTGTGATGGATGTTCAAAACATTAGCAGGTTTATTTCTATTGCAACCACCACACTAATTGTCATTGATGCCAACTGAAGGCCTTGTAGGCGTGTTATGCGAGCAATAATGTAAGGATAAGCCCCTTATACGTGTGAGCAGCGACGTATGAGGGATTTCTGGGAGGTGATAGTCCATGGTTTCACAGAGGAATTGTGGATTCAAAACTTCCAGAGCTAGTTTCTACAGACAAGCACAAAGCCATAGCAGCATAACTAGAAAAAGCGAACAAGTAAATAAATAAAATAAATTCTACAGCAGTTTTGCGAAATATGGCTTTGTCAAATTGCCTAAAATACCACCTCATGCGAGTGTTTTTTGTAATAAAAGTGTTTGTTTTTTTTAATTAACGTGTTTCCAATAGGCATGATTTCTATTAACTATTTCATTTAGCGCAATTTTAGGGTTAAAGGAAACCCACCTATTGTCCTTTAAAGTTTAGGAGGGCTGAGGAACTGGGCAATGAGAGTCTGTCAATTCATCACCATCAATGGCCCCTTTTTACATTACACTGTAATTTAATCTTTTTTTAACACAAACATATTGACTAGTGTAGCTTTAATATTTACTGTGTTCAGGTTAGTTCCACTCTAAAGCTTACATTAGGAACTCAGCCCAAGCAGCTGCATCAAACTGACATCAATACATTTGAATTAATTTCCCAAAGATCCATTCAGAGCCTCTAAATTATGAACAAACTCATCATTTATTGATAGCATAATATCTAACAAACACTTTACTGATTTGACAAGAAAATGTTGTCAATAAATAATCCTCTGCTCTTCATCTGCATGTCACATCAGCCTCATAGAGTGAAAATGAACATGTAATGAAATTCCAAGTCAGAAATCAAATGAGATTATCAGCTCATCAGGTAATTGGTCGTAATAATGGCTCATTAGTAATATAGAATGATAGCGCTGCTGCGGCTGATCTACAAATGTGTGTGTCTGCGTTACTGTAAGGGAGGGAGGGAAATCAGAGTTTATGAATAAACAAGTCTAATCTGAGCTCTGCGGCAGATTGTTACACAACGGCTTTGAAAATCCTGGAAATCAGTTTATTCATGCGGCTTCGCAGCAGGGGAGAGATGCTTGACGTGTTCACTGGAGGAGAGCAAACTTGTGAAATATTTTTATCTGATCAGCTTTGTTGTGGTAAAATCCCCTGTAATTGATGACAGAGACATGTTCTCTCCGGCAAATCAGTTTAAAAGGAGAAGACGGATGGAGACAGAGGTTGCTGGGAAAAAGCAGCTCATCAGTCTTCCCTCTGCCAGGGTGACGGGGGCATGAAGCTGTCATTTTCATTCGCTCTGCTACTTGCTCTTCTCCTCTGTTCACAACTCAATCCACGGCAGTCTGCTCTCTGCTCTGGTGTAATGCTGGATTTGTGTCCTGATCTGCAATTTTGAAATTCATATTATATGTATGTGATTCCTGCACTGCTGTCTTTTTTTTAATTTATTTATTCAGTAAGACCATCTTCATGCCTGTTCAGTAATTATAAACCTGCAGCCACACTGTGAAATCTGCAAAGTTGATCTTACTTACTCTTATTATATTTTCCCTATATATATAATTTTTAAACTAACTTTTAATCATCTCCATTTATGTTGAGCCCCAGATTGACTCTTCAAAGAACATAGGTAAAAGGCAATGACAAATGACTCAGAAATTTGCAAAAAAAATTATAATAAAGTGAAAAGAAATTTTAAAAAAAACCAACAAGTCAAAAAGTGCTTAAAATGTGCTTATAAATATAAATATTATCATAATGTAATATTAAAGGCTGGGGGGGGGGATTAAAAATATAAAGATATTTTTCCTGTTCTTCCAGCCTGTTTTTTGCCCCTGCAGTTTCTACAACCCCATTCTGCTGGAGCATCGGCGCTCCCCTTCTGCTCTCATTTGCCTCCCAGACTCTGCAGTTTCTCTGTAGCTGGGGAATAGCATTGAAAGCCTAATATGTTGATATTAGACCATTTAACTTGATAAGGGCTTAATGCTTCTGGACCCAAGCTTGGTTTTATAGGAGTTTATCGAAAAATCCCAGAGTGTTGCAGTGAAAATGTGATGTAAACCACATACACTTACCTCTGTTCTTGTTGGCTTTTTGCTGCATATCGGTGGAGAAACATTTGTCTTAAGGTCTTTCTTAATAATTTTGTGTGGCAGTAAAGTGAGTGACTGACAGCTCATGTAATGGTGAGATGACAACATTGGCCAGAGATGCTACTTCATGAGGACAAAAATGTAAAAGGTGACATTCACACACAGGTGCTGCAGGATGCAGACAATAGATGGAAACATAAAGACCAGGATGTAGGCAACACACATCTCTTTATTGTACAGCTATTACTTAACTGCAGTGACAGCACAAGCAGCTTCATTAGACTCTTTGACACTGGAGACAATCCAGTCCATTCACCAGAAAAATGTTGGCACTGCACATTCGGCAAACCACAGATACATTTTTGCAAGTTATAATGTAGCAGATATGTTGAAACTTTACATTTAAACAATAAGCGGGTTTCCATTAACCCTCAAATTGCGCAAATAGAAATTCAAAATTTAAAATACACCTTAAAGAAACATGTCAGTTTTGGAAAACAAACTCCCATTTATCGCAAAAAAGGTTTCATGTTCGCATGAGGTGGTAATTTAGGCACTTGAAAAAGTTGATTTGAAAGAGCCAAAACTGCAATGGAAACACTGTTTTTTCTTCACTTTTATCAGTCATATGATGTAGTAACTGGCTCCCTCGGGCATAATGCAGCAGGTGCTGCAAAAGATATTATTGCATCGCATAACTCTTCAAAAGTTGAGCGGATCATACAGAACTTTGGAATTCACAATTCCTCTGTGAAATCGTGGACGATCACCTCCCAGAAGTCCCTCATAAGTGGCTGCTCCCGCATATTAGAGGCTTGCCTTTCCATTATTGCTCGCATAGCACGCCTACGTCACCTTTGATTGGAAATGACGGCTAGTGTGGTGGCTGCAATAGAAATAAAGCTACTAATGTTTTGATCATCCATCACAATTCTTCTTGGAATGTTATTTTGAGAGGAGACGTCACAGAACATCACTCAATAGAAACGCAGTCATGTCACAATTGTGTTTTATCTGCATTGCAAAAATATCACTTTAATTAACTGCAAATCTGTAATGGTAACCAATATAGTGACCAGTCACGTCTGTATAAATGTTACATCTTTCACAAAGATAGTAATATACAGTATTTTAAACACATATATATATATATATATATATATATATATATATATATATATATATATATATATATATATATATATAGATAGATAGATATATATAGATATATATTGGCTGTTAGATTTGAGAGATAGATGTGATGTAGTAATTAAAATAGAAAGAAAGAAAACACAATCTGTGGCATATTTGCAATAAGACATTATCAGCGCCACATTCTCCAAACAGCATCACTTAATAACTGCTGGATCAGAAGCTTTTCTTTACCGCCTTTGTCTGCATGTATTGTGAATTTGGCTCGGTCAGCAGAGGATCAGCACAAGTTTCCTTCCTCGCGTCTTGCTCCTGGCTGAATTCAGCGCTGTGAATAATCTGGATAAATAATGTACACTAAGTGGCAGCCCCGGCCTGCCAGCTGCAGCACAGCCTCCCATGCATCCATCAGAGGAGCTGATTATTCCGGGCCTCTCTATCCTGCCCCGCCGCCCAGCAAGCCGACTGAGATAATAACAGAGCTAATAATATTTGCTTTGAATTGAAGTAAGTGCACTTCTTTATCTGTCAGCTGCAGTATGTCGTTGCAGCTGGATAAATATGCATCTGATGGAGACACAGTGTTGGTGCTGCCTGTTGACAAAGTGCTGAATCATGTGGAGTATTGACAACCTGGGCTCTGACCTTGGGAGGTGTCTACCGCTGTCTGATTAATGGCAGATAGATGCCAAGCACAACAAAGATAGAGTGATCGATCTAGCTAGGACTCACCGAGCCCTCACTGATCCCAGCTGAGGCCCAGAACCACCAAAGTGTCACATAGTCAGAGGGAAGTCTTATATCACATCACTGTGTCCTGTTACACTGCATTAATAGTGTTTTGCTCTATTATTAGCAGGGTATTAATAAGCAAGGCATACACAGGGGTAGATGGAGACAGAAATTTGGACAAGACTGGACTAAACAGGACAAACAAATGATAAATATCAAATGATCAAGCACGATGTTATTCTTTCTGTTATTGATATGCAAACCGGTTATTTTCCTATGCACTGGGTAGTTTTTGAGATTGTCTGTGTACATGTGTTTAGGTGTATGCATTTCTGCAGCTGAGAAAGAGGAGAGAAAAGATGGACTATGCAAATAATACGGTACGAAAAATTAGGAAAATAATATAATAATAATAATAAAAGAGAAAAAACAAAAATACATAAGTTGTAAAAATAAATAAATGGATGAATTTTAAAAAGTAACTTAAAGTAAATAACTAAAGAGGTAAATAAAAAGACAAATAAGAAAAATAAAAAGGAGCTGGCACCTCTTGTCACCCTCCGAGGTCCGACGTGGATCGGGAGGTCAGATGGGTTAGATTTGCTCATTCTCCCATTTTCACTCATTTATTTCTGCTGCTCTGCTGCTCAAGATCAAGTCTTTATTTACTCATTATATATATGTATTTACTTTGCACAAACTCAACATCCCATTGCAAACATGATCAGTGACATTATGTCACATTCGATAAATCAACATAAAAAGGTGTGTTTACAAAGTACAGTGCCTTTACAAAGCCTGACAGACGGTGGCAGATTGATATCAAGCTGACGTTGTTCAGTTGTTCCTGTATCTTTTGTTGTTTTCAAGATCATGACAAAAGCTCAGGAGGGGGGATTATCTCACTCACTGATCCATTTTCCACACAATTATCCACAGCTCCCATTCAGGGGATCATCACTCCTCATCACCATCCAGTTCATAACAGTATGCTGCCTGTGTTTCCTTGTGCTAAATGACAGTACTGACACCTCCTGGATGAAAAGCAAACCTGCAAGAGTGAGAGGACAGTAAATACATAGTAATCTAATTTATATCATACATTCTGAGGCAATCTGATGTAGAATTATACTGCCATGGTTACTGTGTAATGAAAGCTCCATCAACAAGAAAATTATTCAATATTTAAACCATCTTTTGATATGAAAGCTCTTTTGAAAAGCTCATTGCAGGTGTTAGCAAGCCATTCCCCCTAGAGGGCACACTTATCTCTTTTTACAAAGCAAAACTCTTACTGTATCCTTTTAAAGTCCCCACCAAGAGAAAAGCAATGAAAAATGGTTTATTTGCTTTTTTATATTTAATTGGAAAAAAAAATATTGATTTTTGGAAAAGCCATTTTTTTAATATTTAAAAAACTGTATAGGCCTTTACCAAAGCCTTGATTTGGCCATTCATGGTTATGGGGGAAAAAAATCAAAATTGCAAATCATTTACTGTTATAATGTTTGTAGTATGTTAGCATGTCGACATCATATATCAATTTGTGACCATTGAATTGGTGGTATTACCAGTACTAATATTATTTACATGCATGTATTACCACTACACTACTTGAAAACGTCTCAGAAATTGGCGAAAAAAATCATATTGACTTGTGTCCAAGTGATGTGCATTAGTTAGTGTAGTTAGTACACCAGAGACTACGATAATACATTTTGCTAAACTTTGCCTGTGTGTGTGTGTGTGTGTGTGTGTGTGTGTGTGTGTGTGTTTTCTGTACTCTTATTGATTATTTTAGCAAATATATAATGGACTTACATTACAAATATCAAATTAACAAAAAAATAAATAAATTGTAAATTTATCATCTTAGCATCATTGCCTTTACCATAAAAGGCCAAACTGTTGGTAACACATGATTTTAAACAGTTAAAAAATGTTTTTTTCACAATATATATAATGGGTAACATTAAAAGAATCATTTAACAACAATAAATGATCAGATGTTCAGTTATACTTTAACAAATAGGCATTTTAAATACATTGTGTGTCTTTATTATGACTCTTTTTATGTTTTATTGTTTGGTATAAAGTAACATAATCTGTTCAGTAGGACCTCTGAAACTATAACATGTCAAATAAATATCTCTAGTATAGAGCCCTCATGTCTGGGGTGATGCAGGGGACATGTCCCCTTCAGAATTTAGGCCATTTGGATTTCTCTCCCCAATATAAAAAAATGGAAATTTCAGAGGACTTTGACAAAATTAAATACATTTACAGAATAAATTGATGCAGAAAAGGCAGACATTGGTGCATTAAAAAATAAATTTATAAATGATGCTCAAAATTTTCTGTGAGAGTACTGTTCCAAAAGCCAAATGTAACAATAGTGAATATGTGTGTAGTGCATCAAACGTTCATTGCAGACACCTGACTTTGACATTTTGCTTTCATGCATCACACGTAGCTATCCGGTACAGTGTGTTTGTTTGGTTGAATATCACTGAGCTTAATGTGAGTGTGCTGTTGGCGTTCTCAGTCCATTTGTTTTGCTGCTGTGTTTGCTGCTGGAATGTGCTTGACATTCATTATAAGGACAGATTAATTGACGTCTTATGGCTCTGCTGCGTGCCTGTGGGCAAAGTCTGCTGCACCATTTTAATCAGCCCAGCTGCCAGAAGAAAACGTTACAATTGTAGATTTCTGAAAACCAGGAATACCTCACATTTGCACATTCCAGGTGTACCACATCAATGTTTCTAAAATGACAAAGTTACTATGCAGACTGCTTTACTCATCATGAGATGGAGGGGATGGTGGATGGTTTGTTAGCCCTCAAACATTGTTGTTTTAGGGACCTGTTGCTGCGTTTCTTGATGCTTCTCAGCCCCCAAATGTGGCTGTGTTTAGGGACCTGTTGCTCTGTTTTCAACAGATTTCAGCCCCCAAACATATTTTTAGGGAGCTGTTGCTCTGTGTCCAATGTTTTATCAGCCACCAAATATCGGTGTTTTTTTAGGGAGCTGTTGCTGTGTTTTCTGCAGCATAGCCCCCAAATGGATATGTCTATTAAGGGACCTGTTGCTGTATTCCTGCTGCTTTTCAGCCCCCAAATATGGGTTTTTAGAAACCTGTTGCTGTGTTTCCTTCTGCTTTTTTAACTCCAAACTTGGGTGATTTTTGGGGACCTCTCAGCTGTGATAGTGGCACTGTTTTTTGTTGGGATAGTGGCATAGGAAGCAGTTGTTTCTTACAGTCATTTCTGTCTTTACAGTGGGGAACATACAATGCCACCATTGTATGTAGCTGCGTGGATATATATATATATATATATATATATATATAAACAAGGAGGGGTATTCCACACAAGAGGTTTGATGAAAACATTCTTAATTTATTCAACAAAGACATACAAAAGTGAACAAACCAAACTAGAGAGAGCAAGAGAGCAAGAGAGCAAATGCAAAATATCACCCAGCTTTTATAGCTTGAAAAAGCCCAGGTGAGCGTAATTAAGCCAGCTGCCTGATGAGGCCTAATTGGCTTGCATCCATATTGTGTACTGTATTTTTTTGTTCACATGTTTCTTCCTGATAATATTTGCTTCATGGCGAACATGTCTTTTATCAGGCACAGCATAAGTCATGTCCTCATTTGTTCTTAAAATCAACTACGCATGGAAAAGTATTTTTACTCAAAACACTTGACAGCTTTCCTCGTGTTTACACCATAACTTGATCTCAGTGGCTGAGCCATTGCTCTGGCTTTCAGTGAAGCGTTCTTTGCACAGAGCTAAATGCACGCTCTATATATGATTTTGTTGTATAATATATCCCATGTGTAAACATACAACATAAAAGATAGACAGCAGTCAATCACTTATCTTTAAGATGAGATGAGGGTTGTTTGCATTTAGCCTAAGTTAAGAGAGAGAAACCACCAGGGCTTTCAGAATCATTTGGAGCAAAAAAGTGACTCATACTAAAGGGGCAAAAACACGTAAAAGCAGTGGTCCTTTCAGGCCTTTATCTTCAGATAAAAGTAAAGCTATTGATCCAGAGCAAGCTGTGTTCTGCAGACAGAAGTAGGTCAGGGTTTAGTGGATTTTCATTGACCCTTTTTCGAGTTCAGCTTGATTGATTCCAGTAAATAAACGGCAAAAACTGAACTTTCTGTATTTGTCAATGATATGTTGTCAGAGGACATGTCTTAACCTGCATTTCACCTGTAAATGTCAGGGAACAGATGGACCAGCAGCTATGACCCATTTTTGCTCTGCAAGTTCCCTGCCATGTATGGGATTTATCAGTCACACTATATCATTTTAACAGTTTTAACAGATCACACTTAAGTTGTAGGTGCGTTGGTTAAGATCTCAGTCATCTCGGTCAAGTTATGTCACTTTGGACCAAAGTGGTGGAACAACAGATAGACAGACCAACTCTGCCACTGCTCAAGTTGTGCTGCTATAGTAAAAATGCAACTTCATGCTTCTTTTAAAAACCTTTTTGAGATAACATAACATTGGATTTTGGTCACTGGCGATTTTTATTCAGTCCAGGGGGTGCTATGTTCTAGTAGCACATATAGGAGCTATAGGGTGGTGGTAAAGAACGATGGAAAGTGCTCTTTGACAGCTGAGATCATGGGTTGGCCGTGTCTCTTGTATGGTTAGGATTAGGCTACAAAAACACTTAAACACGTGATAACTTTAAAGAAAAATCACTGATGACAAGTCCCTGATCATAAAATACTCATAAAATAATTTTACACTGGAATTCAATAAGAAAGTTGTGCTTGAGAAAGTTTATATTCAATTTGCAGTATAAGGAAATGGTAAGAATTCTTGACATATGCAGAAGTGCCCAGTGGAGCCTGATCAAGCACAAATGAGGCCGAAAGGTGTCTTATATAACAGAAGGAAAGATTTTCAACATTTGTCTTTCAGTCCACAGTGTTTCAAAATGCCTTGTCTCGCTGTATAGGACTTTTCCGGAGGGTACACTCCAGGATTACTCAGTAGCTGGACCACTGTCTTAAAAAGCTGCCCATCTATTTCCTCATCTGGCTTTGACATGTTGCCATGTTTCAATGGTCTGTCTGAATCAGTGGACACAACACTTGACAACAGCTCGATTAGTCAAGCTGAATCCGTTCTAATTAGTCTGTGGCTATGCATGTGTAGCAGAGAGAATCTGAGTTAGAGGCTGCTGGGTTATTGTCTTCATGGTAAAAAGGAATGATAATGGAACGATTTGATGGTGAATAACTTTTGTTAATGCACTATTCTTGGTTCGTTAGTGTATTGCTGTTATATAAAGTATCCATCCATCTATCCATCCATCCAACTAATATTCTAAAGTAAGTGTTGTACAAGGTAATTGCATGGCTTTAAAACATAAAGGAATAACTTAAGATTCCAGTAGTTTTGCACCAGAGTCACGTGAACCTTGCTGACCTATTTGTTATACCCTATACTTGACCATTCCAGCGATTGTTCTCATTGAAGGAGACAGGTGTTCATCCACTGTGGAATTAGTTGCTGTCAATACGGCATGCTGTTTGTGGTCAAGCATGAACAATGAAAAGGTCACACAGTATGTTTTTATTAGATCTTGGTTCAATGACTGTGCTAACCATCAGGTCAGTGCTTCCAAATGCTACCTGTCATTGCCGTAGCAACACTGTGCCAAAGGAATTAAGACCATATGTCAGGTCAGTCAGGTAATAAACATGGCCTAAACCAAAATAAAAGTTTGTATATTTTGCACATTAATAAAGGATCAAAATGAAATGATATAGAATTATGTGATTGGCTGAAATATGTGAGAACAAGAAAAAAAAAAATACCATGACGTAAAAGTATATGGTCCCACTGTAGTGGGTCTATGAAGCTGTACTTATGTAACGTGCTCTCATCCCAAGTCATGCCACTTTGCAGTAGTCTTCTGCATCTAAATATGCGCTAGGTATCCTTTTTCGGGAATGCTGCTACTATGAAAAAAATCAGTCACACGGGAAGCAAACACTGGACTCCTGCATGAATGTCCACAAGAATATTGTCTTTTGTAAGACTGAGCATATTAAGAAAATTATGGATCCTTGAACGGGCTGTAGTGATTAAAATGTTCATGTTGTGATGCAGAGCCCATTATAGCCTGTTGATCCCACAGGTTAAATGATGATCTCAAGTCAAGCCTTATAACATTTGAGGGTCTGCAAGAACTTTTGAGGTGAAAACATTGATTTAAAAAAGTGAGTGACCATCACATCTAAATCAACATAATAATCCCAGTGTTTCCTCTAGGATTTTTTTCAGCAGCGGGGGCAGGCTCTCCGGGGAGCCGTGGCGGCGTAAACAAATGACGCTTTTTAAAGGCTGAATGTAAAAATAAAAAATAACAAAAATTCAACAATAAAATAATAAAAACAAAATTAATGTTATGTTAAAATAAATAATAATTTCTTGATGGGGCCGTAATCAGTGGCAAAGTTTGCACCCAGGCTCAGAACAATGGATTTTTCTTGGTTTTTTGTAGAACAGCTCTAAGGCTCTGTTGTACGGAAATTCCCCAAGAGGTGGCCCGTTGATGCTCAGCAGCATACATGCTGCAAGGTGATCCCCCTGCAGCCTGTTTCTCAAGTCAGTCTTCACCTACAAATAGAAACAATAATTTTTATTATTTTTTTTATTTTTTTTTTTCAACCCATTTAGGGTCCCAACCTGATAGCCTGTGTTTCCCTTTATGTTTTTTTTCCTCTACTCTCATCTCTCTCTCCTGCACCATCACTTTGCTCTCCTGCTCCTTCACTCGGCACTCCCCCTCCTGTACTCTGCTCTCCTTCACTTTGTTGCACTGCTCCTCCCTGTCTGTTACTTGTCTTATACGATTACATAAAACATTAACGTTAGATAATTTACACTCACGTCACATTTGATTACAAGTGTGAACATAATTTTTTACCTAACCATCATAATTTGAGTCAGTAAAAAGGCTAATGATACCTGACTAGCGCCATCCTCATCAGGTGTCTTTCTCTTCTTTGAAAAATATTTGAACAAGCTCATCTGAAAATGCAGTCAGCAGTTACATCATGGCGTGTATATCGCTTAATGCTATCAATTAGTTTACTCACGTTAGCGACACTGAGTTGAGTTGGCACCGGGCCCAATTAACTTAAACTACGTAACCTTAGCTGGCCATCAACATTTTGCAAATGTTTATTTAACTAATAAAATCTATTATAAGTTTTCTTAAGCTAATAAGTCTACCTTTTCTCCGGTAAGTTGCACGCTATTTTCAAGCCGACACTCCTCTGACTCTCTGACCTGATGCCTGGATGCGAGTAGCTAATTAACATCGGCACCAG
Organism: Plectropomus leopardus; assembly: GCF_008729295.1. Taxonomy (NCBI): domain Eukaryota; kingdom Metazoa; phylum Chordata; class Actinopteri; order Perciformes; family Serranidae; genus Plectropomus; species Plectropomus leopardus. The sequence continues at coordinate 5,827,488 of NC_056464.1, forward strand.
TTAGTTCTGTTGGGGGGTGGGAGGGGGCGGTGGTATCTACCCCAAAGAGTAGATACGGAGCAAGATAGTTATAACGACATTTGAAGGAGCGGCGGGTAGGATTTAGGAGTGGCGGGCCGCCACTCCTAAATGAGTGTAGAGGAAACACTGAATCCACTGTATGGTGAAGATATCGAAGGATATGTAGAAAAATTGCTATATTATGTTTGTCTGCTGCACCATACTAATTGTTCAAAATGTTCTCATTCCATGTTGGCACATATTGCCACTTTGTCAGTGGACCTCTGCGTCTACATAAAACGCTCTAGCTATCCCACGTCTGCTCTTGACGTTCCGAGTTGACGTAACCAGCGCCGGGATGTCAATTAAACCACATGAGAGCAAGCAGCGTTGTTTGTATAGTACGTTTCAATCAGGAGGGGAATTCAAAGTGCTTTACAGAGCAATAAAATATAAAACATACTAAAGGATAGAGATTTACAATGAATGAGTAAAGAGAAAAGATATGAAAGGTAAAATGAATTTCTAAATGATTTAGTGAATCATGGTTAGGATTATGTAACAAAAGCACATGGCAACCAATGCTGGGATGTCAACACAAGCACGTGGTTAGGATTAGGCAACAGAAGCAGTTGGTTATGTTTAGGAAAAAAAACATCATGGTTTTCCTCTATATTCAGATCAGAACCGAAAAGGCACCGTCCATCTGACCATCGGATAACACCACATCATAACACCGCAAAATGGTCCATTCAGCTGCATTACAAACTGATGCAGACAGGTAGCGTATCATACTGCTGTGAAGGGTAGCTTTTAGATTGGGTATCTTATGCAGAAATCACTCAGTACATTTACATTATGTCAGAAAAAAATAAATTATTATGTTAGTCTGACTAAAACAGGACTTTTAAAATACATGTAAACATGTAAGTTCGACAGAAGTCCAACTGAAGTCACACCAAGCTGAATTTCTCAAAGTCGAAATAACACATCTTGATAATGCGGATGGGTGTCAATGTACTCCTTTATGTATAGACCTTAGTCGGAAGTTCTTAAAGAAGAAGAAGGATAGAAAACAAAACAAAGTTCCAAGTAAGAGTACGCACAACAAATACAAATATGTTGGCACTGCTGAACATGCAACCACTTGCTAACTCCTCTTGCTAACTTTTTAATATGTGACATAACAGGTGAACCAGAGGAAGGGACACTAGCAACAAAGAGGGCATATCACCATCTACCCTGGCGGAGTCCATCAATAGATCGATTTTCCCCTGGTGCTTGTATACAGAGAGAAGAACAGTAATCCAATTAAATGGCCTAACTGAGCCATAACCATAGCTTCACTTAACTGTGCATGTAAACAGACTGATTGACGAAGCAGTATTTGCCGATCTTGATTACTAGACTTGGGTTATTGCTGGTGTCACTGTTGCACTTTCAAGAATGACGTTACAGCCGAACCTTGGTGTAGCACATTAAATTTTATTCCTGTAGGAACAATAACAAAAAAAACACATCAATATCAGTCCTTGGCGTCTGCGTTGTTTCTGCATAACTCTATGGCCTGACGTCTTACTCTGCTTGAGGGATGGCTTATTTCAGAACACGCATTAAAGTTAAACAAACAGAATCAAATTACAGTCAAATGTTCATGTAATGATTCATCATGTAAACATCTTTTTAACTACGAGCACCTATCTCTAATGAACTTTGTTTTTACTCCATTCATCCTCAAAATGACCTGTTTCACCCTTTTAACTTCACTTATAGCTATTTATTAATCATTACTATTTATTCTTGTCTTTGTAACCTCCTTGTTCACGAAAAACAACAATTATTTAAATACAGAAATCACGTTTCTCATATAAACTCTCAATTCTAACTGTCAAAACAAAACCCATGTTAAATGCGTCATTTACGCTCTTATTCTGAAACTCACAGAGAACTGCCTACTGCACGACGGTCAGAGCCGCCATGTGCGCGAGCTTCATTAAGGCTAACACCGGCGCCGTTGGCCGTTGCTCATTCACACACAAATAAAGCTTTTATCAACTGTTTTCACATCGTCCATTAGCACGAATTAAGTTCACCGTTGCACTATTCGCACTTTAGAAGACAGTTTCACAGTTTGTTTTCACCATCCCTGGCATTGCCCGCCATATTGGACTACTGTTCATTCGTTCCACAAGCTAGCTCGTCTTCATTCAAAGTCATGTTCAAACTCACTACATGTCACCGTCACAGTCTAAGGCTTTTACATGTTATATTGTCATCATATTTCATTCTGGTTATGATTTCTGAACCTCTTACCTGTAGGAACAATAACAAAAAAACACATCAATATCAGTCCTTGGCGTCTGTGTTGTTTCTGCATAACTCTATGGCCTGACGTCTTACTCTGCTTGAGGGCTGGCGTCAGCCGTAGACACCTCATGCCCACAGCGCCCTCTGCTGACTCAATATTTCAACCATGTAAACATAACCAGAACTGCTATTAAATGAATGAAATCACACAGGAAATCCCATTACAACCCCTTTCTAACGTTTTAAAGTCCTTAGCTGTTTTAATGAGTTTAAATTTTAAATGGGGGCAAGATATTTGAATCAAAATATTTGAATCAAGTCTTTAAATCAAGTATTTAGTGTGAATGTCTCTGAAAACACTTTCTGAAAACACAGTGCCACATCACACTATGACTAAGGTTGGCTGAAATAACACCAACAATAATCTTGAGTGGTGCACAGAGAACAATGTACTGCTCAATGTCAGCAAAATCAGGGAGCTAGTCCTTGAATTTAGAAACAAAAAGGAGGCAAAGGCACAGACCCCTGTCTGTACAACAGTGGAGCAGGAGGTAATTATAGTTTTAGGTTCCAGCATCACAGAGAACCTGACCTTGTCATCTCACTTCTCCACCCAGGTTACGAAGCTCTGGAAACAGCTTTAATCACAAGAACACTTAAGAAAGCAAATTCACCAGCTTATTGTCAACTTTTTACAGATGAGCAAAAGAACTCATCCTGACCGAAATCATTACAAATTGGCAAATTGTCTCAGGACAGAAAAGTTCTGTAGCGGGTGATTAAAACCACCCAACATCATTGGTTTAGCATTGGTAATATCAGTTAAGCGAGGTTCCAATGTACAGCCCAAACAATACTTAAGGCAAAGCCTACCCCAGCAACAACCTGTTGACCTTTCTACCATCAGTATCTGCTGCTGTGCCAACAGACTAAGAAGTAGTTCCTTTCCTCAGGATGTGAGACCTCATCTTCAGTACTCAAGCATAATACTTTTCTTTTCTTTTCTTGTGCAACACAAGAAGACAACAATTTACCCTTTGTCGTTGAAGGACAATAAATTAGTTTGAACCTTGAAATCTGTTTGTTACTTACAGAACAGAATGCACATAAAAAGCTCAAATTGTTCTAAATATAATCCAAAATTCCACTGTAAAAGCTGCAGGTACAATTTATTTATCCTTTTCAAGCACAGGCTGGCTGTTATAGAAATAATAGCCTAAACATTCTATTTACAACCAACTCCATGCATGAGTTGCATGGAGTTGGGGGGGGCGACATCTAATGTCCTCAATGGCTATTCCTATGACTTGTATTGTTTGTCCCATGTTTTGTCTTGCATTTTTTTACATTGTCTTGTTTTGTTTTCCCCTCATGTGTAGTCTGAATGCTGCTTTACGCCTTCTGAAAGTTGTTTCTTTCATTGTTTTGCACCGGGGACCAAGAGAAAAACAATTTGGTCCCTTTACAGTAGTGGTTCCCAAATGGTCCAGCCACATGGTCCAGTTTCTTCTTAGTCATTAGTTCAAGGTCCAAGGTCCAATCCACAAAGTGTACATGGGCTTAGAACACCTTGAAATAAAACATAATGCAAGAATAAAAAGTCAAATTACTTAAAACTTGGTAAATAACTAGCACTGCAACCAAAAAAGCACATTATTGCTTGAAGACCAATGGCCGTAGACCAATAGGGCTATCCTGCCAAGAACAGGGCAATAAAATACTGTTTTACTGGAAAAAACAGGTTGGTGTTATAAATGAGACCATAAAAGTCTGTTAGTCTGTACTTCAAAATAAAGCCACACCAGTTACTGCTCTACAGTACATAGTGTACTACACTATATAGAGATACAGACAATAAAATCACTGTTATCCCTCTCATCTCTCTTGCATATACATGCAGGCATAACTCATTTAAATTTTTAGTTGTACATAACTGTAAGATTGTTTTATGAGAGTGTGTAACACTGCAGCTCTGCATACCCCTGCTAATACACTGTATATATCATTTATGAACACAACAAGTGCATGCTGGGTCTGGATAACATGCTAAATTCCAATATACTAACATGTTCTCATCCCAATTTGTCACATGTTGCTGCTTTTCAGTGGACTTCCACATCTATATCTTTCACTCTAGGACTCTGCGTTCGCTGTTTATGTTCTCAGATGCTGCTTCTGTGATGTCAACAAATGGTGGGATGATGCTGCACGTGGTTATACACATGCATCAACAAATGTACATGCTGGCACAGATGGTTAGCTTTAGGGGAAGAAGGAACATGATAAAGTGAAGAAAAACACAACATCACGAGGTAAACACTGGACTCCAGCATGAAAGTCTGGGGTTTGGACCCATCCCTCCCACACTCCCTGTAGGCACAATTACACCCTCCTTATATTATGTGGCTACCGGCAGTGTTCCAATCTGATGTTGTCCTGCTGCATATCATACACACTGCATTCTCAAATGATGCAACCCATCTGTAAAATGCAGTCGCAACAGGTGCTGTCCGACAATCAGCCAGGGTATTGTAACAGCCGGTTTTGTCCACCTGTATTCTCACCTTAAGTCATCCAGTGACCTTTTATATGGTCAGTGGCTGTTGGTGTCAGGATCTTATGCTGTAAGCACTGAAAAGCGGCAGTATTTGACGACCTTGGAGTAAGAACAAGCCAAATATACTCATGATGAATCCTTCAGTAGTGGCATCTGCTTAAATGAAAATAAAAATAATCTCAGATGTGACTGCAGAGTTTAATTTAGCTCAAACGCTTTTGAAAATGGTTTGAAAAGCACAGTGGGACAGAGAGGTTGAGTGGACTGGTTATATTATGTATTAAGAAAGAATAAGAATAAGAATGTTTTTTGCATGAAACAAAATGTCTACGTCTTAACATTTGTTTTTCGTTTTGTTGTATAATTGTCTGAGTTTTGTCTCTTTTTTTTCGTTAATTCTAGTGGGGCATAACAGAGGAAGATGATTGTATATTTTTAATTAATAATCACTTGTATGCACAGACTGTGGAGATTTTCTTGAGTAAAACATTTTCTTCCAACCCCTGCAGCAATGCCGCTTCAAGGCAAACACACCACTTCAAAGCTCTTCCTCTTTAAATGGTAATTGCAGCGGGATAAAAAGAGCCTCCTGGGGAAACTGCTTACTACACATCTCTTACAGATTGTGACAACAAGAAATTATTTGAACAACATTTAAAGTCAGGCACCTGATCCTGGCAAAGAATCATTAATAATGAATGAGATGGACAGAAAAATAAGACACAGCGGGCAAGCAATGAATGGTAGTTTGTGTAGATATTATCTGACTTCTGCCGAAAGAAGATAGCAGTGTGGTAGAACAGAATTTTGTCAACAGAGTAAACCATGCTGCTTCTTGCTCGTTTCCTGCCTAAGGTGATACATGTGATAGTGATGGGTAATTGGGTAAACAGCATCAAAAAGAGCCTTTTCCATCTCACTAATATTGTCACTGGTTTGAAAGGTTTCCCCTATAGGCTACAGATAAGTTTGATAAAAACAGAATCAGTGATCATAATAATACACTCTGGAAAAACAACACTGAATTTCCGATATATAGACTGACCTTAGGCTGAAAAAAAAGATAGTATAATTACGTAAGTGTGCGTTTCTTTTAATTCTCTGAAAGGGTGAGCTGTCCCACTCCTGATAGAACCATTGCAAATAGAAAAAAAATAGCATTACCATCACATGGCTGTATGTCTCTGCAAACCAATCAAGTAGCACTTACAGTTTATATCCATGTCCAGGAAAACATGGATGATTCACCCACATGTCCTGCCAGCACAGGTTTATACAATCAGCACAGTTTTCAAGGTGGACACCCAAGATTAGTTTTCACCAATTTTAGTATCTGACCAAACGTTTCCACTTCTTTGTTATTAAATCATGGCCAGAAAAGTATTTTTGCAGAACAAGGTGATTTTGACCTTTGGGATATAAAATGTCATCGTTTCATCATTATATCCTATTAGACATTTGTGTGAAATAATGTCATAATTAGCATATAAATTCTTGAGTTTTGGCCAAAAACATGTTTTGTGAGGTCACAATGACCATGACCTTTGGCTTTGACCAACTTCTTATAGTCCAAGTGACCATTTTTGCCAAATTTGAGGAAACTCCCTCAAAGCTTTCTTGAGATATTGTTTTCATGAGAACGACATAAACGCAAGATTATAGGTACCTGGACCTTTGACCGCCAAATTCTAATCAGTTCATTGTTGAGTTTATTTAGACATCATTGCCAAATCTTAACATTTTCCCTCAAGATGTTCTTAAGATATTGCTTTCCTGAGGATAAAATGGATACAAGGTCACAGTGACCTATGGCCACCAAATTGTAGTCAGTTCATCAATGACTCAAAGTGGAAATTTGTGCCAAATTTAAAGAAATTCCCTAAAGGTGTTTTTGAGATTTTGCGTTTATGAGAATGAGACGGATGCAAGATCACACTAATATCGACCTTTGACCACCCTAATCTAATCAGTTCATCATTAAGGTCACGTGGATGTTTGTGCCATCAGTGAGTATAACTAGACTTTTGAGCCAAATTTGAGGAACTTCACTAAAGGCATTCTTGAGATACTATGTGCACCAGGATTGGATGGAATGATCTAAGGACAACCCCAAAAATGAAAGCTTTTGGCCACTGCGATCACTGGTGTGGAGACATAAAAATGAGACTTTGCATTTTCAGTCTGTTCAGCGGTAATACAGTCCTGCTCACCATTATTGGCACCCATGAAGTTCAAGTACATAATGTGGAATATCTTCTGAAAAAAATGAATCAAGTGAAACATTTTTTTTTCTATAGAGAATTCGTGTTTGATACGAAAGAGCAAATGATAAATAACAATTTAAAGCAATAAACAATGGGAGGAAAAAATAGAAAAACTTAAAGCGTGCTGTGTCACTGGTATTGGCCCCTTTCCTGTAAATCAGTATGGAAACACATTGTGACTCACCTTTGGTAAATCACAAATGAGAATCACCTGTGATAAATTGTCTGTGCCCATGTGACATGAATTAACCAATGAATGATGACGTCCATGTTATAAAAAGCCACCTGTTATCCCCTGTGTCTTTGTCACAATGAAGACAAAGGAGCTGTCTGAGGACATCAGAAGTGCGATAATTCACAAACACAAGACCTCCAAAGGGTATAAGGCCATCTCCAAAGACCTTGGTATCCCTGTTTCAACAGTGTGTAATGTGATTAAGAAGTTTCACAAGCATGGAACTGTCAAGAACCTCCCTGGACGTGGGGGAAGAGAAAAATTGATGACAGAAGTCTTCGAAGGTTGGTGCGAATGGTGGAAAAACACCATGTCAAACATCCAAAGACCTGAAAGCCAACCTGGAACAGTCTGGGGTCATGGTTTCAACAAGTACCATACGCCGCACACTAAACCAAACAGGGCATTATGGGCGAAGGCCAAGGAAGACACCATTCCTGAGGCAAAGACATAAAAAGGGACGACTAATCTTTGCCAAGGACTACCTGAACAAACCACAATCCTTCTGGGAAAATGTTCTGTGGATAGATGAAACAAAAATAGAGCTTTTTGGCAATGCACACCAACAGTTTGTTTACAGACGGCGCAATGAAGCTTACAAGGAAAAGAACACCCTCCCAACAGTTAAGCATGGTGGAGGATCCATAATGCTGTGGGGCTGCTTTGCTGCATCTGGTACTGGAGGCCTTGATCGTATCACAGAAATCATGAAATCAGAGAATTATCAAGACATTCTAGAGCGACATGTCCTACCCAATGTTGGAAAACTTGGTTTGAGTCGAAGATCATGGGTCCTCCAGCAAGACAAAGACCCAAAGAACACATCCAAAAGCACGCAGGAATGGTTGAAAAGGAAAAAATGGACTGTTTTAAAATGGCCAGCAATGAGTCCTGATCTCAATCCGATTGAAAATCTTTGGTATGAGCTGAAATCTGCCATTGGGGAAAAGAAACCTGCAAACATTCAAGAGCTTGAATAATTTGCAAAGAAAGAGTGGGAGAAAATACCACCTTATAGATGGCTACAAGAAACGTTTGGAAGCTGTCATCACTGCCAAAGGGTGTGCAACCAAATATTAAAGAGGGGTGCCATTATTGCTGCACATGCTGTGTTTTCTGTTTCTTCTTTGAAATTACGATATGTAAGTTGAAAAAACAATTTCCTTTGTTAAATTACTTTGGACCTCCAATTAAAAGATCCCGATGATATAAATATGGTACATTTCCATTTATTTCTGAAGATATTGTAGAGATTATGCAAAAAATGAAGGGGTGCCAATAATGGTGAGCAGGACTGTAAGTTCTTTGAAAAGATTCACTGAGATAACTGACAGCTGTTGTTCTGATAGTGCTGGCATGTACAACATTTCAGCTGAATAATGAAGCGTGTGAGAGCAAAAATTTACATGAAAGAAACTTTGTTGCCTTGGAATAGACAGCAGAGTCAGCGCACCAGTCCAGTAGTGACTGTCAAGTCATCTGATGTGAAGTTATGATTACACAAATGAACAAGAGCAGTGTGAAGGCCAGTGACACACTACAGCTGCAAGGTTTTATTTTTTTGAGATTTGTGGTTTGTTACCGATAGCTAGAGGTTGCTTTAGCCTTTTTGGAGCCCTAGGCAAGACTTTTCTTTTCACAACTCTGGGTATTGGGTTTACAGAAAGAAAAAAAGGGAACATGTGCGGTATATATAGTGAGGACTTAATAAGAGAACAAGGGACAGGTGAGGATTATTTAGGAAATGAGGGACAGGTGTATTGAAAGGAAGGCTCAGAAAGATCGGCAGACTGTCAAAAGGTGGGGGGATTTAAGGGAATTAGAAGAGAGTCAAGAAAACATATTCACCCCATGTACAGTCAAGTCACTTAACCCTTTGAAACCTCTTGCAAACATTAAACTTTTGTCATAGTTTGGCCCTTCATTTACATAACAACAGCATTTTTGGGGCCTGAAGATGCAAATTTTTTGAAACCGGGATCCAGAGTGTTATCTTTTGAAAATGCAACTCCTTCTGTCACCGTGTAAAATGGCAATGCGTGTCTCCTGTGAGAACGGTGAATTCAGGGCCACACTTTGCGCATGGGTGTAGTGTTCTCCTATGATGTGTCATTACAAAATTACACCCCCAACCACTGGTCTGGCATGCAAACTAAGGCGTTTTTGGTTGTTTTTGCGGATCCGTGTACACGAGGATTGTTCTTACAATGTGATCATATGAACGTAGTTTTTTCTAAATGCAAAGGTAAGACTTTTCCATTTTTAGTAGGGCCTTTCTCGTCTAAAAGTAACCATCTGTGCCAGCATACCTGCATTTGACTGCTTTGGTTGCCATATGCTTGTGTTGTCTAAACATAACCACATGCAATGTTATTCCACCATGTGCATTTGGTGACATCATGGTAGTGCCATCCTGGAAGCAAGTGCAGGAAGATACTTAGACAATATGTGACTTGGGATGAGAACATGATGCCCATTTAGCCACTTGTTAGCAACCACCTTTTTAATGATTCCAGAGTGGGGTATTTACTAACATATTTTATGTTGTGGAACAGGGAATAATAGTCTCTTAAGCTTGTGTTAGGTGCAGACCTTATTTCAGGCATCTAACTGAAAACCCATTATCTTCAAGATGAGGACACCCGGAGTGCAAAGATTTTAACTCATTTCCGGGTTTTAAGGACTCATTCCTTGGGGACTCAGTTGCCATGGCTGCAAATGCTCTCTTTTTACCTTCATAGAATCCCCAAAACTGAAACATTAAATTAATTTTCATTTAATTTAGTTTTCTTTATTTCCTGCAAATTAAAATAGCACACATTTCTTTCCCATTTTTTAGCCCACAATTAAGGTTACATCATCTACCTTTGGGCATCAATCTTTAATAGGTGCTTCACTAGCAAGGACCACACCTCAATTGGAATTAACTTTAACAATTTATTGACGTGAATGTAGATTTGGTATAAACATTGATGTTGAATTATTGGAATGGATGGTTGAGTGCGGTGTGGGGAAGCTTCGGTGGGAATCCGCCGTGGCTCCTGGGCACGACAGACCCCTTAGGACCCTACGGAGAGAAGGAGGAAAAGGAAAGAGATCGGGGGGGGGGAGGGGGTGCCGAATAACGAGAATGAAAGGGGGAGATCGGGTTAGGAGGATATTTAAGCCGGAAGAGGCGCGGTTGAGGTGCGGTAGAGGTGTAGTCCTGCTCCTGAAACTCTGCTATATAGCTTCACTGTATGAAATGTGTGTCTGGTTTTGTCTCTGTTCTCTAATTTCCATTAAAAGATTGGATTTTTCAATTTGCTTTTGCAAACAGACCTTTGTTAGCTTCTACACAGGCAGCTATATTATTATCAATATTATTATCATTATAGTGGCCCTGTCATTTATTTACCATGTTTTAGTGAAGATTCTGCTGAAACATAAAAATACATTGCAATTTATTGGAGGTGGGGAGTTGTGGAGAAAAATCCTGTTTAGGTTCTTCTTTTAGCAGTTAAGGGGAAAGATGGTAGAAAAGAGGATAAAAACATGAAAACATTTCATCAAATCTTGTAATTCTCCACTGTCCGAATACTAAAACAAATCTGGCAAATCCCTCAAATCCACAAACTGTGTCCTTTTCATTCTTACAAACCACATTCACCTGTAAATCACTGCAGCTCTCTTTTAACAAGAATATTTCGGTATGCTGTTTCACTAACTGACTGTTGAGTAACTCTGAATATTTGACAGGAAAGACAGATCTATATGCTCCCTTCTGCCTCATGTAGCTGCCTATCCGTCTATCTCAGTGGTTCACAGGCAGGGTTGTGTATGTCTGTGTGCCGATGATTCGTGAGGATGTCCTGAATCTCACAATTACATCTAGCAATTGAGTTAGTTGCCTGAGCCCACGCACATCTCTGCTCACCATTTAATGTGCAGGATAGAGAGTTCCTGGGGTGGAAATACTGAGTGATGTTAGTGTTAATAAATGAAGACACAAAAGATCCAGGTTCACAAACAGGAACAAAGGCATAGTCTCAATATTTGATGTATAGGAAGACACCTGACACTAAAACCAGTACTCTAAGCCTTAAGTTATATTAGATGAGAGATTTCACAAGAACTTTACTTATAATGAACTCATCTCATGTTCTGTTGACATCTGCTTCATGTTGTTTTATACTGGGACACATCAAGGTACTGCTAGTCCCTCCAGGACTCACAAGGTTGTGATCATAACAATTAACCCAAATTGTGCCATTCTCTGTGAATACGACCTTGCAATTTTGTCCATTTACCAAAACTTTACTGAAAATTTGACTATTTATATGTAGTAAAATCTCATTTCATTGTAGAGCTGCAGGCAGCCTATTGATTCGCTCAGCGTCTCTCTCTCTGTTTATCATCAGACTGCTGCTGCATAACTGGGGCACTGTGGCTGCAGTCACAACACCGGTTGCCATTAACCCTCAAACTGTGCAAACTGAAATTGCAAACATAAAATATGTCGATGTAAGCAAAAAAAAAGCCTCCCATTTTTTGCAAAACAGTTTTTATGTAAAATTCACAACACTAAAAAGCCATACTTTACAAAACTGCAATGGAAACTTTTTTTTTGCTTTTATAGGTTACATGATGCTATGGCTATGAGCTTGTTGGTAGGAACTAGCTCCCTCAGGAGGTGTTTTGTATTGCATAATCCTCAAAAGTTGATGGTAAATGGACTGTACTTGTATAGTCTTTTTTTACCGCTCAAAGTGCTTTCACACTACATGTATGCTGTCTGTCAGTATCTTTCCAAAGGATACTTTGACACGTTGACTGAAGGAGCCGAGGTTCAAACCGCTGACCTTCCAATTAGAGGTCTACCTCTGAGCCACTTCTTTTCTATCATATGGGTGTGACAGGTTCTGTCCAATCGCGTTATCCCAAATTTGTGCCAGGTGCTGTCTGCCTAACCAATGGTGTATCATAATACCGTAAAAGCTTTTGTTGCAATCTGAATCCACTTAGCGGCATAACATACTGCCATGAAAGGTGACTTTTGGCCTTGGCATCTTATGTCGATATCACAGTTGCTGTACTTGATGACTTTCGAATGAGAACGAGCTGTGAGATCACATTGTGCTGCACGGGCAAGGAGAGCAGGAGGAGAGCGGCTCATATAGACGGTCCTTCAGCTGCATCAAACAGCAGTAATTTCAGTGCAAATAATGCCTACATACATCTCAATTTACATTGCAATTTTTTTTTGAAAAGGTGAAATCAGGCATTTCAGGTTGCAACAATCACAAATACAGCCCATGAAATCCTAAAGAGACTGTATTGCTCCCTGGGACCTATTTTATCTTGTATCACGTCTCTAGTTCCTGCCAGGCTTTCAGTCTCTGATAGATCATTTACCACTGGGGATTTGTCAAGAGATTAATCACCACAGGTTGAAGGTTTTTTTTCCCCCCCTCTGTCTTTTCATGTAGATCCACTGATAGATCACCATGAGGTAATTTGAGCCAATTAAATATGTTCTCAGTCCAACTATATTAATAAACAGGAGGCAATGTGGGTGATGAAGACCACAGCATACATGCTCATTAGAAAACCAGACCATTTCCTTCTGCAGATCTTCTGTGAATTGATTTCAAGTCAACATGCAAGAGCTGTGCTAATACTCGGACTTGGATGGAAACATCCAACAGTTTTTAACCAGTTATAAACAACCACTTGTTCCCTCTCTATCCCCGGAGCTCTGGCATGTGGAAGATGGGATTTTATCCGGTAGCCATGCCAACCACAAATCTCCAGGTGGGTGCCTTACATAGCAAATGACATAGGGAATAGTGAGCAGTATAATCCCAAGGGGTACATAATGATGTTACTACCATACATCAGGAACCCACACATTTTATGTAATTATATGAGTCATATATATATATATATATATTATAAAATACATGCAAATCAAAGAAATCCAACAGTGAAAGTGACTTTTTTTTTCTTTAAATAGTGGTTCTACACAAATATCGATCATGCAGCTATGAACCTCTGCAAGGGACATGTGTTTATTTTACATGCTGCAGGTAACTGCTACTGCAGGTAGCATCTGCTTAAACTTCACCTTTGTGTGTGTTCACTGCTTCCTCCCTCGAGAACTACTACTACAACTATTTTATTCATTGGCTAGTCTCAGTGTGACCGGTGTCACCTTGCAGTGCTAACTGCAGCCTGACAGAGGAATGCTCTTTTTAGCTTCTCTCTCTGTTGCTGTCATTGTTGTTGGGTCACAAGAGACCAAATAAGTGTGCATATGCATCTTAGCTGATTTAACGTCATTTGTACAGAATGTCTCAAGATCTCTTTTTCAGTACAGACTGGAGAACAAATTTCATACATAAAAGATCACAACAACACAAGCCTGTTACATAAAATCAACACAGTGATTAAAACAATTAGCAAAAGTATCAGCAGGTAGAACTTTAAATTTCCCCAGAGGGATGAATGTCATTGTTTTGCAAGTCCCAAGTCCTTAACTTTGAGATTCGAGTCCTAAAGAATTCATTATTTGGTCTTTACCAAATGTTATGGAATTTTAACAATAGAGTAATACTAAGTTTAATATACAAAAATCATGAATGCTTTTTAAAGTTTTTTTTTTTTTTTTTTTTGAAACAAGTTTGTTGGAGGATGTTGCGTCTCCGTCTGTCATTTTCAATTCCCACGTTTTGCGATCTGCAATTAGTTTTTTTTTTTTTTTACAAACTGCAATTAGTTTTTATATCTTTTTTTATCCCAACTGGCACAACATAACAATGTTAATTATTCATGGTTCTCTCCTGCAGCTTGACTGGATGCTGCTGAATTGTTTCAAACAGTGGATCTTGGGACATATCGACTTGCTGGGAATGAAAAGTGTTCATTTTAGTTGAGTCATTGCACATTTTTATTTGACATACTTTTATATGTTTGGGCTTCTGGGAGGATTTAAGGTATGGTCAAGGTCTGAATTTCCAAGTGAAGCCTCAAGTCAGTGGTGTTAAAGTCCAAGTCAAGGTCACGTACCACATTGCACACGTGAATATATGTGTGTGTGTGTGTGTGTGTGTGTATTTATGTATATACATCATGTCTTATATTACCTAATGTCTTATTTAATTCTATGTATTTTTTTATTCTTTATTTTCTCTTTGTACTTCTTTGCACTGTTGGTATGGAGAGAAGCATTTTCAATTCCTATGTCTAACATACATGGCAGATTTGACAATAAAGTTGACTTTGAACCTGTAAGTTCAGTTACAAGCCTTTTTCTTTTTTTTTTTATTTCATTATGGCTAAAGTCATCAAATGAGACTTGTGACTTGAGTCCACACCTCTGAAGGTTTGTATTTGTGCTTCATTCCAGTAGTGAAGTACTCAGGTTAGCGTGGGAATAAATCTCCCCCCAGCCATTCTGACTAGAACTGGTCCTTCCCTAGAACTGTGAATTATTCCATTCAGTATCTTCAGGGAGCTGGTTATCCAAGGGTTGGTGGGGTCTGTGAGATGAGTAGTTAATGAAGGGTCTCAAACTCATTAACTGGCAGTCCCTTCTGCATAAAGCTCCCGTTCTCTTTCTATCTTTATCTATAGTTGATTTTTCACCAGCTGACAATTGTATAAAAATATATATATATATATATTATATTATATTTTGCATTCCATCATAAGGGAGAAGACACTTGCAGCTGCAGTTAGAATCTTTCTATCCATCTGTTTGTTTAGTCCATTATAATCAAAATCTTTGCTCGTCACTAACCAGAATGAGGCATCTTAGAGCAGTAAAATTTGGATTCCTCCATCATTTGCTGAAGACCTTGACTTGACTTCACTGGTTAATGATCCTCCACAGTGCTGGAATAGTCTATGTATAATTAACAAAGATAGGATGAATGGTCCTCATATGTGAGTAACACTAAAATAGTGAGAGCCTTCCATTACTTTTTAATGATACAGATGTGTTCAGTGTAAGAAAAAGCCAAAGTTTTCCCTTTATGATCAGAAGGTTGTCAGGTATGTAAGGTAGATAAAAATAATACACGAAGCTGAATACAAATCTCATTTGGAATTCATCACGACTTCAACCTAATTGATATGCCAAACCACAGCTCTGTTTCTCGTTAAGTTGACAACACTCAAGTGTGGACCAACCTCTCCCATGCTGTTCTTTCATTGATCATCTATTTTCTCTTGTGTTCTGCCAAGATCAGCGTCAATATCACTACGCTTTGACATTTGTTCAACAGTGGGAAATCCAGTCAGTTAGAGAAGTCATTAAATGTAATGATAGATGTAGCTTGTGTTTGCGGAAAATCAGTGCATTACAACATATATGTAGGTACCAGAATCTTGATCTCTGATAAAGAGAAATAAAATGTTTTCATACCCATTTCATTTAAAACTTTAAATTATTTAATTATGATTTAATGATTGATTTAATTCTATCCACAAAGTGCAGCTGACAGTACATGTTGGTAGGCACAGTTCTTAAATGCAAGTCCTAAAGTTGTTTGTTTTTTTTAAAAGATATTTATTGGGGCTTTTATTGCCTTTATTAGACAGGACAGACGCAGCATGAAAGGGGGAGAGAGAGAGGGGATGACATGCAGCAAAGGGCCAAGGATGGACTCGAACCCACGGCCACTGCAGCGAGGACACAGCCTCTGTACATGGGGCGCCTGCTCGACCAACAGAGCCACCAGGCGTCCCACAGGTCCTAAAGTTGTTTTTCCATCCCTGACTCGTGTGGCTCTCAGCTTGTCTGCCATCAAGGCAGAAAACAATCTTCCAGTCAGTCTACCTTTGGACCAGTCTCCTGCTGTGTTCAACAAATCGCTAGGACTTCCATTACTCTGAACACTGGCTCTTACCTCCAACATTACAATACAGAGCAGAGAGCTCCATCCCAAACAAAAGAACCAAATAGGTGAAGTAGCTGTTGATAGTTTTCACCTGATAGGGATCATTGCTTTACAGATGACGTACAGATGTATTTGTCTATGAAAACAACTAAAAGTCTTATCAGCATTTGTTAAAATGTTCTTCTGCGTCCAACAGAAATGCGGCTAAACAGAACTGGTGCTGTGTTATATATATGCTGACAGACAGCTGGAGGGCACCAGGTGCTTCCACATACAACGCACACAGGTGGTGTCACATAAGAATGCAGCCAGATGGAACGGGTTGCGCGTGCATGAAACACTGAAGGACAACGTCAGGTAACACTGTCCGTAACGATGTAATATAAGGAGTGAAAGTGTGCTCATAGGGTGGGAAGGAAGGTGGATGGGTCCCACAAACAACTGACTTTAATGCAAGAATCTGGAGTTCACTGGAGTTCAGACTATAAACACCTTTAAGGCACTGTTAAACCATCTCTTCTCGCTGGCATACAAGTGATCTGAGCATGATACCTTTGTCTGTTGTGCCAGTCTGTTTTCACTAAGAACTCGAGAAATAGTGCTTTAGTTAGTCAGTGTTTTTGGTTAATGAAATGCCGCTGGACAGTGTCACCTGAGAACACCTGGACATAACCAGTTGCTGTGTTGCCATGT
The DNA here is from genome assembly GCF_008729295.1 of Plectropomus leopardus. Taxonomy (NCBI): domain Eukaryota; kingdom Metazoa; phylum Chordata; class Actinopteri; order Perciformes; family Serranidae; genus Plectropomus; species Plectropomus leopardus. The sequence continues at coordinate 5,844,426 of NC_056464.1, forward strand.
CCACCCAGTATATGCATGGGCGCTGTCCTTAACAATAAATCTGCAGCTTTGTCATATTTGCTTCCTCTTCATTCTTCTTTGTAAAAATGCTGCAGCTGTGTTATACTGAGCGAGGATCAAAATGGAAGTGCAGTTTTTAAAGTCCAGCCACGGATGTTTGACTGAATTGAGGTCTGGACCCGGCTTGGTCACTTCAGGACATTGAAACTGTTAATCTGATGCCATTGTGGCCTCAACTTTTTTTGGGTTGTTCTTGGAATATAAATCATTCAAGTAGCAGTTCTCCCGTGGACTGCAGCAGGTTTTCATCCATTTTTTTTCTCTTTTTTTTCACTGCACTTACTTTTCTTTTTAATACTCAAGTAAAAACACAGTTGCTCCAATAAAAGATGAAAATTAACATTAACAACCAGCAACGTACGTGGTTAATAAAATACTCAAAATACACACTAATTTCCATTTACAATACTGCTGCTGAACTCATGATCCTATGGTCTATAACCGGTAAGGATGCTGACTTTTGGTCATATTTGGCTTTAGTGTCAGTTTTTGAGCATGATTTGTGAGTGGGAATCCAAATGTACGTTTCTTGTTTTTTATTTTTATCACTGCAAACTGCATGGGCCACATGTGAACGGAAAGCTTGACAGACATGGCAACAGTAACTAATAAATGTGGAGCTTAGCAAATGGTCGGATACTTTGTGAACCTATAAAACATGGTTCCATAATATTAAGTTAGTGTCTACGCTTTAACTTCCCAATTTTCCCTTTGCTCAAACCAGCCAATTCTTCCACCAAACTCATCAAATACATTGGTCTGTGCTTTGAGCGTTCGAGCATGACGGCAAAAGCCACCATCCACATCCAACAGGACAGCTGGAAGCCGTCAGATGAGAGCACGCTCAGACAGAACTGGTGGCGTTGTTCTTATACACCGGTGGATGGCCGGAGGGCACTGGGCTCATTCAGGTAATAACACTGCCTCTGCCAGTAACAACATAATATAAGAAGTGAGAATAAGTTTATAGGGTGGGTGGGGTCTCACAAACAACTGACTTCTGTGCAGGTGTCCGGAGTTCAGTTCCTGTGTGGATGTGTGTGTGTGTGTCTGTGTATGTGTGTGGATGTGTGTGTTTTCCTACAATTTACCATGTACCTCGTTTGCCTAAACCTAACCATCTATGACTTTGTTACCTAATCCTCACCATTGTGATGATCCACATTGGTTGCCATGTACTGCTGTGAAAACATAAGGACCATGAAGCATCATCCCATCATGTGCATTTGTTGACATGACAGTAACGGCATCCTGGAGCGTAAAACAGCTGACACAGAAGGATACCTAAAACATCATAAGTAGATGCAGATGTTCACTGACAGAGTGGCACCATGTGACAAGCTGGGTTGAGAACGTGTTGCAGTCACTCAAGCCTACAAGGAGAACTATCTCAGAGCCATTCCATCCAGGCCTGAAGACAGCAGCTTTGATAAATGGACACGACCCTCAGGCCCGGGAGATAATGAGGAGACAGATCTATTCCTGGGACTAGCAGCCATCATGAAATCACAGACCCGTTTCAGTTTAATTAAGCTGAGGTCAGGAGCATGAATTATACAGTGCTTTATTCATCTTTGCACCCTCTTTAAAAGTTTGATGAGAGTCTCAGGCCTGCATGATGTCAGACCCCCTCAGTGAAACATCTGCACCACAGCAGCTTTGGTGTGTGTTTTACTCTCTTGCTGAAAATATGTCTCTATGGTATAAATAATCAAGTCATTCAGTAAGTGTGTTTTGTGCCGTGGTGTGTTTGCTTTTTTCTTAGCTCGCTGTGTCTCTCCAGGTGCCTACAGGTCTCATTCGCGAAATGTGACCAAAAAAAAAATTGTGTTTAAACTGTTCGCAGAAGGAATTGTATTGCGTATTCAGGCACTCATCAGTATGTTAGTAGTTCCAATCTGTAGACACTATCAAAATCTACACCTGCCTCTGATTGCTCGTAGTGCTTGTGCAAATGCCCAGTAATATTGCTTGTCATTATTACAAGTTACAATTTTATTTGTATTGTGTTCTGTTATTTTCAGGGCTTTTTTGTACTTTAAAAATAGGCCTATATTATATACATATTACAAATACGTATATTTTTTAAATATTAATGCTTGCTGCTATGAGTTCTGTATTTCCACATTTATGTTGACATATTCCACTCATTTATGAAGTCATGCAAGCTCCTGATTCTATCAAAATGACAACCTTAGAAAGAATTGGTCCCAAAACCAATGTAAAGTGGGGGATAAGTGAACTGGGGGGAAACAAAATGAATGGCCAAACAAAGAACCACACTCCCAACACACACTCAACTAAGATTTCCTCTCAAAACAAAAACACAGAAAGCCACGTGAAGGTGTTGAGTATTTTGGACACACAAGCTGCATTCCAAATCGCATATTCTTTCTTTTTACTTTTAGTGAGTACTGCAGCTGCTCTTACAAAGTATACTGTTGCATGCAGTATGGATACAATTGGGGCATACTACTACGTCATGACAGTGCGCCCTGAACTTTGACCACCTTGCTCCTATATCCGTCACAGCCATTGCGCGACATTTTGGAGTACAAAGAAAAGGTATGCAAGTTGGAATGCACCAAAAGTATGCTAAGCTTAAATTGTATCAGACATCAAAATGTCATTCACCGAGCTCGCTGTGGACAGAGGTCAACCCAGAGAACTCTGCTGTTGTTACTGTGTGAGGTATGTAACACATTAGCATGACTACGTAGTAGTCATGCTAATGTGTTGGGAGTGTGGTACTGCTATGTAATTTACCATAATCATCTGTTGCTGGCAGATGCTTTATTTCAAATTAGATTCATATGTAAAGATACAGCTATTGGCATCATGTTATATCTGCATGTGAAGCAGCTTTACATGAACATCGTGTAGCCATATACATTGTTGCAGAACCGTATGTGTGACATTGTATAATCAGACCATTGCAGTCCAAATACATAGTGTCTCTGTATCTCAGACTGCAGATCGACCATGTAGTAAATGAAGTGTATCTGCTGTAGCACCACCCTAACAGTGTAGGCAGAATAGGATTCATCAGGAATTGAAATGATGCTTTCGCACAACATTGGATGTCTTTATCATTTTCATAGCATGTCCATCCTACAACATATTGCCACCTCAATCCAAACATGCCCATCCTGCGGTTCTATTTCAGTGGTGTATCTGACCTCCGTCCTGACCTTCGCCTGGTCAAGGAGTCCATTGTGGCACTCACAGGCAAAACAACATCACTGCCAAACAAAGCTGAACATGGATGGGGAAAACAGCTGGAAGTCCTAATGTTTGTGTACTGGCTTGCCCATGCAGCATCATATAGAGTTGTCTCAAGGGCCTTTTACGTCCCCAAAACCACAGTCCACATGATAATCGATAACATCAGCCAGGCAGTACTTGGACTCCTGAGGAGGATTGTCGAGTCCCTGGGAGTAAGCCATACATTTGCACCTGTTTTTGTCACCTGCTGCACTGTCCTTCACAACCTCTGCACAGACTATGGAGACATTGTGGAGCCTGATGAGGAAGCTAAAGTGGGAGATGATGGCCCAGTACCTGGACACAGGGGCGTTGAACCAGTTGATGGTGCCAGGGATCTTCTGGCTGAAGCGGTGTCTGTCCCTATTAATTGTACTACTGCTCTGCAGGAACATGATTACATACGTTATTTTTCTTTTTCTATGCCTGTGTCATGCAGTGTTGGGAGTAACATGTTACAGAGGCAACACATTTCAGTTATATATATCATTTAGCTGTAACAGAGTAATGATGGCTGTGTAGACCTCCTTCAACCTAACAACCTAACTAATTTCCATTCATGAATCACATATGCCCATGCATTCCTTATTCTGTGGATAAAAAGGCATAGGAAAAGGGGTATTTGTCCTGTCATGTTATTACAGGCAACATTTTAGAAGTAATTTGTTAATTAATTTGTTTGACATGAATTAATTTGTAAATAATTTGTTAATTTGTTACTCTACACAGACAGTAATATTGTAACATTTAATATTACTTTACAATAAAGCTAACTAGTAATATGTAATTTATATCATTCTGACACTAATTTGCCCAACACTGATGTTATGATATGTATTATATATCCTGTTAGCCTCATTTTCTTAAGCCATCACTTTGCATTATGTGTAACCTATATCATATATAAAACATCTAATAAGTAAGATGTTATGGCTATGTAAGTAATAAGTTATGGCTTATGTATTGTGTTATCCCTTGAGTACGTGGTACTGGTTTCCCGTGTATCTTGGACGTCATGTCAAGGAGAGAACACTGGAATCGCGGCATCAGAGGGGAATGTCTGAAAAGACAAAGAGGACATATATACACAATAAGGACGGTCAGACAAGGAAAGAATGATGACCATTTAAAGTCCAATGGAAGCCAAGCTACCTTGTCATTTATTCAGCACTCAGTACACCGTGTACAGTATTTCACTGATGGGCTATAATGAAGCACTTAAGAATTGGTAAGTTAAGCTGTTCAATGAATGTTTATTTATATAAACAGAAATATATTAACTGTTTCAGTTGAGTAAAGAGTACATTAGGGCACAAACACAAATACAACTGTTACAGTTGATCAACCATACTTAAAGGGGTAAACACAAATCCAACAACTGTTATATAAAACCAGAAACACATAACTACTTGTGATGTAGCAGTGCTTCCAGCAATGTTAGGACTTTTTTGTCTCTCCTGTCCTCTCTGGCAATGGCCTCCTCCTCTCTCCTTTGTGTTTCCTCATATCTCTGCTCCTCTTTGGCCAGCTGTTCTCTTTCCCTCCTTTCCTCACTTCTCTCCATCTCTAGTCAATGGTCCATTATGTGGCTGTCCTCCTTTCTCCTCTTTCTTGCTCTTGACCTGTCCTGTGGGATGTCAGCAATAGAGGGGGGTGGAGTCGACACTACAGCTGCCTCCAGACTTTTTGAGGATATCAGCACTGGTGGGGTGATGGATGGCTTTCGGCCCGATGCAGCATCCATCACCCCATAATATTTCCATGAAACTCCTGTAGCCTCCCCTCCCTCTGTGCTGATCCCTGTTTTGGGAGTCTTCAAGTCCTCCAAATTAGATAAGACGAGAGGTTCATGTTAGTTCAGCATAGGAAATCAAAAGCATACACAAACTTCCTGTAACAGACCTTGTATTTGTGCTTTAGGTTTTCCCAATTTTTCTTCTTCCAGGCCACCTGGATGCTTCCTTAAAGTCCATTCTCTTCCACAAACTTCCTACAGGGACAGAGATTAATTATAATATGCCCAGCTATGACAAAGATGGTTTGTGGCTCCCTTTTTGCTATTCACAACAAAATGAACATTAGATACAACAATTACAGTAGACAGTCCAGTACAGTCATACAGTAGAACGGGTGAGGACATATGAGGTCCTATAAAGAACACTTAAACTATTTAACATGGTAGAGTGCGAAGACAAATGTGCAAGAAATGAAATTTTGGCATATGGACTTAAATGTTATACTCACTCTAAGCCTTTGATGGCAGCACTTCTCTTCCCTGTGAAGAGGTCTTCCTTCTCCGTTCTCCAGCTTATTAGCTTTTCTGTATCTTCATCGGACCCTAACAGCACAAATCACTTTGTCATCAAAGTTCTCCAGAGGAATATGAGAGGTAAGGTCAGTAAACTAGTAGTCTGATCCTGTGGTAAAGTTAAGCGACAGTGTTTTCTAAGCCATTCTAAGGTAGCTTTAGTTCAAATATTGGTTGGTGTTTTTTCACTCATTTATCCATTTAGCTTCATGCAGCGATAGTATATTACGATATTTATTGTACACACGAGTCGCGAGACATATTATTAGTACTTACACTTGAATGTGCTGTCATCTGTCATTGTGATGTCTGTCATTCTGTCACACCAGTTATCATCTGTCAGTGAGCTGTCAAATGTTTGTGCTCTTGCAGCTTTGTTTATATTTGCGCGTCGCACGTGACCTATGTGACGTAACATCTGCTTTGCAGAGGATTGTGGGTCGGAATAGCCAGGAAACCATGCTGGCCTGCATACTGCAAGACGTGGCCAGATATAGTAGGACATCCTGGTATTTTTGGCATACTGCATTTTACATACTTCGTATTGGGTCATACCAAATCTTTTTCTGCCATACTAAATAGTATTGTAGTATGGGTATTGGAGCGCAGGGACACAACCAACTAAGCAGGAAGCCTCCCTGTATAACCTCACAGCAGGCTGATTGCAGCAGCTGAGGAGAAAATCACAGCTGCACACAATAGCTCCTGATTAGCAAAGAAACCTGGGACCTAGATTTTGGATCTCTGTGGATCTCTGACCATAACAGCACCTCCTTCCCCAGCCACGTGCAGTGCAGCTCGTTAGGTAATGCAGCACAACTGGAAGATGAGGGAAACGGGACAACAGCATAAAACACATATAACAATAACACCCCCACCGTTAAAACAATAAATAGATAATTTGTTACCACCACACACTATAATGACATTTACTTTTTAACCCTTTGAAACCAGGAGCGACGAAACATAAACAGGGAATGTGAAATATGCATAATCATAGGATAGAATGATTGAAATGTGCCATGTTTCACAGCATTTCAATACACATTCTGTTTGTCTATTCATGGGATCCTAATGAACGCTTTCTCTGCATGACATACAGTTCACAGACAATGATCAACATGTTCTCTTCATGTGCATTTTATATGTATATATGTATGTAGAGCTGTCAGTGTTAATGCTTCAATCGCAACGTGAATAAGTTCCGTACATTACATGTTTAATCCCAATAATCACCAGGGATATTGTCATCTTTACAAGGCTGTATTGGGCTGAGTTTTAAAGCTACACTGATGACACTAAAAGACCTGAGAAGTCCAATGGTACCAACAATCTCATGTTAATTTTTAAGAAAGGGGACTGAATAATGCTCCAAATTTAGGCTAAAGTTTGGCTTTGGAAAAATGGCATGGCTATTTCACAGGGGTCCCTTGACCTAAAGTTATCTGAATGAAAATGAGTTCTCTGCATACCCTTTACAGACATGCCCACTTTATACTAGTCCAGTTTTTTGGTCTCATTTGATTCCTAATCAAGATAGTCTTGAAGAACAAATTGAGAAGGAAAATCAGTTCTTACCAAACTGTTTTGAAATGCAGAATAATAAAACTGAAAAGATGTGATTAGCAGCGATTAACTATTGAAATTCTTCAATTAATCAGATGGTTTCATGAATTTACTATGTTACCCTCCTACCTTCAAGAGTTTTGTTTTGTTTTGTTTTGTTTTGTTTTGTTTTGTTTTGTTTTAAATGTGAAGAGCCACAAGCAGATCGTCTTAATCAAGGAAAATGAAAACAGAATACCAAGCAGGTTAAGCTATTTGATCGTCATCTGACTAAGTGACTTGCATGCATGAATTAAATAATTTACTTCATGCTTCTGTCATGTCAATGTGCTTTGGATCAACAGGTAGGTATCTAATAATTCAGTGAATGTTTCTACCCCTGACAGTGGCAGGAGTCTACACTTCTGCAATTCCTCTGATATATGGATAAATGAAAAGTGATGGGTTGTTAATTGAAAAGCACGTATACACTCTGCACAATTGGCTTTTATGTGGAGAGCAGTGACACATAAATTGTAGTCACAGCTGACAGGCTTTGAATGTGAACACAAGCTGCTTCCTGCCTCTAGACCTTTTCATCCACCTACACATGTACTATATGGCCATTGTTAGTCATCAACAGCAAACACCTCACTTACTGCACATTTATTCAGTCAATGCGCCGCAACAACCTTTGAGGTTAACACCTCTGCTGTTAGAAGAGAGCTAAGAAAACAACAATGCATTCAGAAAAAGCAGGAAGAAATCCATAATGCCATGTGATTACTCGTTGTATTCATCATAGCTGAAGTGGATTCTCTTTAAAGAAGAATACCATTTTAGACAGATATTATACTCAATCTCAAGTCTCTGGCTCATTTTACACTTGTCTTTGAGGCACTCAAAGACTCAAGGGAGGAAAATTGGTTGGGTTGTTATTGGGTGCAGATGGAAGGTGCTGGCCAAAGGATAGAGGCATGGCTTAAATGCTAAAGGCCATCGAGGTCAATGCAAAGGCAATATCCCTATGTGTGCTTTAATATCTGAGAAAAGTGTGAGCACACATATCCCCACGATTTGCCCATGTAACACTCAGAAACTCCTGACGTCCCTTGCACACCATCTTCAGAGATCTTAACCCTGAGCATGAAAGAGGTTTGTTTTTGTTTTTTGATTGTGTGGGATGACGTAAGCTTTCAACATACAATGGGAATAGTTTGCCATCAACCAAGGATGTTATCTGTGTCCTTTCTACCATATTCACCTGAATCCAGAGTTTTTTTTCCTGGAAGGTTTATGATCATTGGTCCCATGACCAAATGTCTCTGCTTGACTCAGTGGATGTTGCTTGTGATGGATCCCAGCAGAAAATTACAGCGGATGGTTTTGGCATGCAAAATGATTTTTCCCTTGGAAAATATATCAGGTGTGATGTGATATTCATGAAAATCTGTGGCAAGACAGACAAACACATTCACAACACAACACACTCCCAACTCATCAAATACCAACGCTTGATCAGTGGCCCATCACATCAAAATATGACTCATGAGTCATCTCATACCGCCACTAAGGGGTACCTCTGTGCATCACTGACTAAATGTCTGTATTTGATGAGTCAGGAATGAGACCAGGTTGGACAGTCATGGGCAACAGGACATCCAGTAAAGGGAAGTCTTTAGTGTAGCACTCTAGCTTTACTGTTACACTGTTAGGTTATACTTTATTTACCTGTTTTTTTTTTTTTTTGACTGGGTATACTTTTGTTTTATATCGTACCAGGCTGTAAACATGTTTATTTCTTCTGTCAATTTGTTTGTTTTGTTTTTTTAACATGCGGATCTATGGGGATTTCTGGGCCAGCCTCAAGTGGCCATTCGAGGAACTGCAGTTTTCTTTTTCTTTCTTTCTGATAAAGTATAAAGTTTCTGATATAGATCAAATCAAACCATTCATTACAGGGAGAATTCTGGTGGATTTCTCTTTTCAGCTTAGTGAAAGCTGCTTTACAGAAATGTAATAAAATGTAATAACGCAGTGACAGAAATATGCCAAGAATGGCTCATACTGCAGAAAAATAAGATAAAAATTAGACAAAACAGAAGTCTGTGTGTCTGAGCCCTTTCAAGAATGCAAATAAGGATTTCGACTTAAAATCCAAAGGGACATTTATCTCAGCAAGACAGTGCTGCAGAGAAGAAAGAAAACAGACGTGAAAAGTCAGTTTATTTGGCACCATCTCAGAAATCATCACTCCGTAGGGGTTGAGAGAAAAAAGGTCTGGAAAAATGTAAACATGTTGTAACATTGATCACTTAGCATCTTGCTGCATATTTGAAGTCATTTCACAAACACAGAGCCATCTGTTGTGTGATAACTACAGTCGTCCTCAAAATTATTCAGACCCTTGCTAATTCTTGTGATTTTTTCATTTAGTGATGAAATGAATGCATGTTTTCAAATTTGTGTATCAGTTATATGTGACCAACAATTGAAAGAATGACAACAATACAAAATTCAAAAAAATATTTATTTCTGGGGTATTTTATTAATGGAGTCCCAAAAAATGCCATGTTCAAAATTATTCATACCCTAGTCCATTGTCTTTATTTAATAGTCAATGGCATAGCCTTTATTCTTTATGACTGCTTCTAGACGATTCTTGTACGTGTCCACAAGCTTCCTGCATGTCTCCTGTGGGATGTTGGCACTCTTCCTTGGCGAATGCCTCAAGCTGGGTCAGGTTGGTTGGTTTCCTCGCCATCACTCTGGTCTTCAAGTGATGCCACAAGTTCTCAATGGGATTCAGGTCAGGACTTTGACTTGGCCATTCCAGGACACTGACATCATTGTCCTTGAACCATTTCTTCACTACCTTGGTAGTGTGTTTAGGATCATTGTCTCGCTGGTACGTCCAGTTGTGGCCAAGCTGGAGTTTCACAGCAGATTCCTTCACATTTTCATCAAGTATCCTGATGTAATCCTCCTTTTTCATGATACCTTGGACCTTGACGAGATTCCCTGTGCCACTGGAGGAGAAACATCCCCATAGCATTATGCTTCCACCACCATACTTGACAGTGGGCACAGTGTTCTTTGGCCTATAGGCTTCTCCTTTCTTCCTCCAGACATATTGAGCATCCATATGGCCAAATAACTCCAACTTTGTCTCATCAGACCACAGGATGGTTGACCAAAAGCTGGGATCTTGCTTCAGATGACCTCTACCAAAGGCCAGGCGAGCTACCAGATGTTTCTTACTGAGCAGCGGCGTCTTCCGAGGTTTACGTGCATGGAGACCTCCTGTGTGCAAGACTCGCTCAATGGTGGGCTGTGACACCTTTGTCCCTGCCTGGTCAAGCGTTTCAATTAGGGCCTTGGTTGTGGTCTGTGGGTTGTGTGTTGACCTCTCGGCAGATTTTCCTAGCAAGTTTGGGGGGCACCTTACGCTTCCGGCCACGCCCACTGAGGTTTTTAACAGTGTTGAACCTCTTGTGCTTGTTGATGATGCTCTGGACGGTTGAAACAGGGACATCATACTGCTTGGAAATGGCCTTGTAACCCTTTCCTTCACTGTGGGTACGAACAAGACGCTGATGTAGGTCCTCGCTGAGCTCCATGACCAGAAATTGAGAATGACCTCAACACTTTTCCCCTATTTATACTCTTCTGGAAAGATGTCTTTTTTCGCTTTAACATTTGGCCAACAATGTTAAATAAAGGCTTTTATTCCATTGTGACATCTTGAAGTAACTACTGGACAAAAATTACCACATCTGGCACATTTTTGTTGAAATATTGTCAGGGGTATGAATAATGTTGAACATGGCATTTTTTGGGACTCCATTAATAAAATACCCCAGAAATAAATATTTTTTTGAATTTTGTATTGTTGTCATTCTTTCAATTGTTGGTCACATATAACTGATACACAAATTTGAAAACATGCATTCATTTCATCACTAAATGAAAAAATCACAAGAATTAGCAAGGGTCTGAATAATTTTGAGGATGACTGTATTTCAACCAACAAATAACAGACATCAACACATAGTCATAAATAGATGTAAAGTAGACTCAATAATTACATTTAAAGGACAAACAATACATATGAAATATTTCATATATACAAGATAAACCACATTTATATTTGAAAACTTTGTGAAACACTGCCAGATCACAGCAGATAGATGAATTTCTGAAAATTTGAGAATCATTTCACAAGTTCAACTGTTACATAGACCTCTTTGACAAGAAACACCACATGCAATGAAATATAGCCTCAAAATTTAATGCAAATATTTTAGGATTCCTGTTAAAAGTAATGTCTTTCAATAACCTGATCGATATTGTGCTGTGGCTGCCATACCATACCATAATCACCATCTTAGTTCAGTGTGTTAGCATGCTAATTAGGACTAAACACAGAATATGCCTGTGTTTTGCAGGTATTTAATCAATAACCAAAGAAATTAACAATTTAATTCAAATTCAAATTATCAACATCATGGTGGCACTAAAGAAATGTCTAGGGATCAAAATTCATCCTCCAGGAACCATGGATGTATGTACATACATTTTGTGCCAAATCATCTAGTAGATGTAATATCTCACTGTATAAGTGAAAGCTTTGACCTGCTGGTAGTACTATAGGAAAAGTCAAGTTTTCATATCTGTCTAAAATATTAATCCACTTGAGAAAACGCATGTCTGTAAAAAATGTCATGGCAATTCATCCAGTCATTGTTGAATTTTTTTTGGCTGGACCAAAGTGGTGGATCGACCAATTAACAGACCGCCATCTCTACAACCAAATAACTAATTATGAATCTGGTAACACGTTATGTTAATGTACACATATTCAACATTAACTAGAAGTTTGCTAGCATGTGTAGCTCTATCAGTAGCATATTGGCTCTTTATTAGCCACTGCAAAACATTTAGTCATTCCTAAGAGTTTTCTCCCAATCTCTATGATGTCGGCACAGATGTTACACCTTTCTGTCTGCAAATGTAAGTGGTGCTTTTTGTGGTTGGCTTTGGACGGTAGTGATGTATCATTTAGAGTCACTCATCGGGATGTGAAAACCAACTCACCAGTCTGTAAACTTCTCCTGTTGACTTACACTAGCTAGCCAGGACGAGGTTTAAAATGTAAACATCAGTTAACATCGAGGTGAAGATGGACACCAGATGAACCAGCATCTTGCTAGCCATCGCACAGGGGTTGGACAATGCTTTTGGAGTGCTTTTGGCGTAAGATTCCGACACCAAATGCCATCTTTCATGTCTGCATGATACGCCGCTGGACATTGTCAGCTGAGAACGTGGCCTTACAAAACCATTCGCAATATTGTTATACTCCACCAGATAGGTGTACGGCACCTGCCACTGCAGCATGATACAGCCAGATGGAAACTGTCGTGTCTGCATGATACAGCATCAGGTGGAAACGCTGCCGGTAATGACGTAATATAAGAAGCATGACGGTCCGTAGAGGGCGGGTGGAAGGGGCGGTGGATGGATCAAACAAACTCATGACTTTCATGCTTTTGCTTCCTATTTATATGTGATGTGAAGAATGTGATGAAACCTTACCACCCGTGCTAGCATGTACGTTTGTTTACATCCCAGCATTGGTTGCAATGCGTATTTGTTGTCGAAACATAACCACGTGTAGCGTAATCCCACCATGAGCATTTGTTGACATTACGGTAGCGGCATCCTGGAATGTAATCAGTAGATGCAGAAGGGAACCTAGAGCAAAATATGTTGACGTGGAAGTCCACTGCAAAGTGGCAATAAGGGATGACTTGGGATGAGAACGTGTTGGCTGACTGGAGCCAACTGCAGAGCAGCGCTGCCATGTCATGTGTGGACAGTTTGATCATTCCTCAACCAGCAACAATGGATCATCAGAACCATCCAGAAACATGAAAAATTATAAAGCAACAGCCAACAGTCCGTTGTAAGTGTCCAAATGAGGAGGGAAACATATTAAGATCATAGGTCGTGTGCAACAACGTCCCTACTTACTCTCAACAAGCAGAAATTCTAAGGTGACTGAGGTAAAACAATGTCCTAATTGTTGTAGAATATGGTCATGCAGAATAAGGCATTAATAAGGTCTTTATAATGACTAATAAAGATCCAATATGCTACTAACATGCATGCTAAAAAGCAAGTAAATGTTGAACATGTGTGCCTTGATCAAAAGTGTCACCATGTTATGCAATAGTGAATTTATAGCAACTGCTTTTGTCATTGTAATATCCCCGTAAAGACTCAGATGAGGTTCAGCATGAAAGTATTTCATATATTGTTCATTTCTGCAGTGTGATCTCACTGCAATATACTGATACAACAGGGACTTTTAGTTCTGCTGTGGTGTTTGTCCTCACACTTTATCTGCAGTCTGATAAACTCTTGAGGCTGATGTACAGGGAACTGACCATGGTAGCCTCCTCCTGGATGGACTCCTTCATATCGGGCTGAGCCTCACACATCAGAGCCACCAGCGTCTTGGGCAGCTTCCCGCTGAACAGCAGGTAGATGCAGGGGTTCGCACAGCTGTTCAGACTGGCCAGCAGCATCAAGATGGTGAAGGTTGCAGCTGGAAACAAAGAGGAGAAAAAAACGGCAAATAATCAACTGTGCATTTTATTCTGATATTTGGACCTGTTTACAAGGAAGGAACAATTTTAAAGTTATTTTCTCATTTTAGAGGATCATCAAATAAACTCAATCTATCCTTATTTCCATTTCTAGCAAGAATGATCAAAAACTAATATAAATTGTGTTAAATTGAATAATTCAGAAATTAACATATAAAAGAAAAACTAAATTCTGAAAGAAAGAAACATACAAACACACATAAACATACATATTATTTATGTTATTTCTGTATTGGTTCTGTTTAATAATCAACTTTTTTACTTATGCATTTATCTATTTATTTATTTATTACAACATTTATTTATTATTAATTTATTCTTTTATTTATGTGTTGATGTATAGGGCATATATCTGTTCTCATATTACTTTCAAATTTAAAATTTAATAATTAACATTTATTTATTTATCCTTTAATGCATTAATTTATTTATACCCATATTTATTTCAACATTTATTAAAGCATTTATTAATTTATTAGGCATTTATTTATTTATTTCCATATTAATTTTGACATTTTATTTATTGCAGCATTAAGTTATGTATATCCATATTTATTTTACATTTAGTTCGTAATTTCTTATTTTATTTATTTAAGCATTTTTTTCATTTCAATATCTATTTCACATTCATGTATTTTATTATTCATACATTTCCATATTTCTTTATCGATATCCATATACATTTTATCTATTTATTGTCAGCAATTATTTTTCTATTCCCACATCTATTTTTTCATTCACTTATTTCCGTATGTATTTATACATTTATTTCTACTTAAGCCATTTTTCGTCCTACATAGCAATAATTCAAGATTTCTTTTTTTTGTGTGTGTGTGTTTGTGTTATGGGGTTAATAACCAATCGTTCTTTCCATTTATACTTTGCATTCTTAAGCGAGAGTGTGTTTTCTTGTAATCTTACTCTGAGTGGGTGCCTCAATGTCCCAGACAGACCAGAGCTGCACGGTGAAGAAAGGCGTCCAGCAGATGATGTAGGCGAGCACGATCACCACGGTCATCTTCACCGTCTTCACTCTCGCCTTGGACACCCCAGCTACGCTGCTGGCCCTGGATGACAGTGGCTTGCTGACCGGCTCTGCGACGTGCTGTGTCTTCATGTGAAAGTTGATGTGCACGGTGCGGCAGATGCGCACCTGGCACACGATAACCACGAGAATGGGTAGGACGAATATGACCAGAGTGGTCCAGGTCACGTACGCTCTCGGTCCCCACGGCTTGATGAACTGCGCCCAGCAGTCGTACACACCGGGAGCGACCTCAACCCGGGAGAAGATGAAGATCTGCGGGAGGCTGCCGATGAGAGAGACGCACCAGGCTGCGCACACCGGGCCGTTCCAGCGCGCCCTGCGCTTCTGGAAAGTCACCATGGGGTTGCAGATGGCTTGGTATCGATCTATCGTCATCACTACAATCATATACGTTGAGGCAAACATCCCGACCACCTGCAGGTACTTCACAGCGCGACACAATATATCTGGCCCCACGAATCTGTCCGTAATGTCCCACATGAGCTGCGGACAAACTTGGAAGAAAGTGACCACCAGATCGGCGACGCACAGGTGGAAAACGAAGACGCGCATCCTGGAAAGCTGCTTCCTCCGCTTCCAAAGCACCAGCAAGAGCCCGAAGTTTAGGATTGCTGCAGTGATGAAGATGATGGACAGAAGAGCTATTTCCACTTGAGCCAAGCGCTCATCTCGCGGCTCATCCCCGGGTAGCGCGCTCTCCAAAGTGATGTTACTGACGTTTACAGTGAACAAAGCCATGCTGTCACCGCAAGCACACTCATAAAACCATGCCAGGTGATTCCATTTACAAAACTAAGGAAAACGTAAACATGCAGTCCAGTTTTATATTTTATCAAAATGTAGTTCCTATGGGGAAAAATGTGGGACTTAAGTGGTTAAATCTCCAGTAATCAACAGGTGCTGGGAGTCTGCAGGCTGAAACTAGTGTTAGTAAAGCAGAGCAGAGGGCTTTATATCTCCTCATCTCTGCAGGAGGAGGAGCAAGCTCTCCTCCGCTCAGAAAACATTTCTCACAGCACCAAACACACATGGAGCACATTTAAACATATAGCTTTGCATTCTGCAGGGCATGCAGTTAAACTAAATAATAACCACGTCATCCTTTCCAATAAAAAGTAGAACCTTTTTATAGGGCATTTTTTTCTTTACAGAAAACGACATTTTGCACAACTGCAATTAAACTGAGGAGAAGACAATCAAAACCAAATGTTTGCTTTTACATGTGGATTTAACCCTTTGAAACGTGAGCAAGTTGACCTGGTTGGCCAATGAAAGGGGATAAACAAATAGCAAGAAATTGGCAGAAAATGACTTGAATTTTTTTTTTAAATTCCCCCAAAAGAAAAAAGTAAATGACCTGGAAAAAAACGTTTTGAAAACATAATTACTAAGTGCTTTATAATTACCAATAAATAGCCAATATACTACTAACAGGCAGATACACGATAATAAGCATCTAGTTATGGCTGAATAATAACGCTCTGAAACCTGAGCAATTTGGCTTGATTTCTTTCAAAACCATGAGCAGAAGGCCAACAAAGAAAGGAATTAGTAAAAGGTACAAGAAAATTACATCAAAAGTAGTTAAAAAAAATAATGATAAAAGAAAAAACAAGGAAATGACCTGGAAGTGCTTGAAAAACAACATTTTTTACACACTTTTAAATATATAATTAATTATTATACATATAGTTTTTCCCTAGCTTTTTTTCTTTTTCCCAGGATATTTTTTCCATAGTTTTTTAAAAATAAATTTCCAAACCACTAATTTCTTGCAATATGTGGAACATCTATTACCAAGTTGCTCATTAGCTTTTTTTCCTCATGTTTATGACAGAAATCACACCAATTTGCTCAGAGTTCCAAGGTTTAAATACTGTCTGACAGCTGCACAAGTAAAGTGATGTCACTCCAAATTTCAAAGAGTTAAACTTGAAAATAGCCATTTTCTAAAGTAACTGAGCATCGGTATAACAGCTGTTTATCCAACGACTTTGCATAGAGCTGTGTAAATAGCTCACAGTGAAATCAGCCATCATCGTCGAGTAGACACTGCAGCATCTGTTGGCAGCTGTGATGTTCAGAGTACACTGTGTGCGATCTCTTTACGTAGTGATCCACAAGAACTAAAGTGGCCCTTTTAGAATGAATTAACAGTCACCAGTTCCTGTCTTTTCTCAACAATATGCAGCAGTCTGCTTAATCAATACCTGCGAGAAGCACAACCACAGTACTGAGTGTCCACATCATCACAGTCTGATGCAAAACACCCCACGTTATTTAAGACTTGACGAAACTGAGGAGTTCGTCTTTGTCCATCTTATAACCGCTTTTCTTCCAGATGTTGCGGAGCTTCTGTAAGGTGGCGCCGATTTCCTTGCCTGATGTGATGCCCATTCTCCTCAGGTCGTGACCACTGACAGGGCAGCGAGGGATGGACCACCTGCTGAGCTCTGCCAGCAGCTTGTCCTCGCCCTGATACTTGAGAAGCTCACACACTTTACTCTGAGTATCCAGGTCCCGATTCTGAAAAGACACAGTGTGTCTGTGAATAACAGTGCCTAAAAACGATCATGAGTAAATGAATAACAATAACAAGGGTACAGTTATATGATATTTATCCAGAGTTTAGCATTTAAACACTGATCTGCATCATCAGGACTGTGATCGACAGCTGCTGACAACACCAGAGGGCAATCACAATACTGTCATCACACTTTGATTAAAATATTCCTAAAGCCTGATTGGATCACAGAAATTTCTGGCATCACATTTTTTTCCCACTGAGCCGGGACCACTTCAAACCAGTAAGAAGAGCACAGAGAATAACAAGATATGGGCATGAGAACTTGAGAACTCTATTTAAATGGCAATATTTGTTGAACATATAAAGTAATCACTTTTTTTTCTTTTTTTTTGCTTTTTAGCATCTAATAAATATAAACATAGATTGACTGTGATATAAATTAAGAGTTATTTTTGGGATAGGAAGCAGTGATGTTATTGCTATCTATGAAGAAGTGCAAGAATCTATACAACAAAAATGAAAGTTTTGCACAGCTGCAAACAGACCACGTTTCCAGTCAGACATCATTTGACAATGCAGACAGACTGGCGACCAGGCATAAGAGTGATGTTTTAAAGTATTTTGACAAAATTAATTAAATGAGCGAAAAGGTGAGCTAAGCTTAGCTGCATTTAATTAATATTTGATGTTTATGAATAGAACTGATGTTGGTTTAAAAAAGTACACTCGATGAAAGTAGAAAATCATATTAATGCATAATTTTTTTTATAACCTGATTTTGAAAAGCGATTTTGTGCACAGAGCAATACGAGTGTGTGTAATATTAAAGCAGGCCTTAAGGGTTAAGATCACAGATGAGATGACCTCTGCACTTATTACAAAGTACCAGAGATCTCCAGGTAATATGAGTTCTGTGCAAATAGGTCTTCAGAATACCTTTCAGCAGGCTGTATTAGTATGGAAGGGAACATGTTGCATTTAGATGTGGGTGATGGATGGAGGCAGACCACCGTCCAACAAGATCTAAGCAGGGAGTAAAAGGGATGATTCCTGCATGTAAAGTAGGGCTGAGGCTACAATTATTTTTATGGTTGGTTTATTTGCTGATTATCTGACTTAATAATGTTTGCCCTTTGAGGAAATGCTGATTACATCGTCCCACAGCCCCGAGTGATGGCTTCAAATTGCTTGTTTTAACTGATCAACAGTCAAAAACTCGAACATATATAGTCAGTTAGCAGACTATAAAAATGCAATTTCACATTTGAACCAGTGAAGTTTTGGCATTTAAATAAACACAACATGACAACATGCTGATAAATAAGCCTGCCTGTCGTTAACCTTCACAATGTGTCCCAACTATAAATCTCTCCAGTCCTTTTTGTTATTTAAAAATAGATGAAAATTTGCCACTTTTGGTAGTCTCTACAGACTAACTGGGAGAAGCTGAAACTTACATCGATGATAAATTCCGTGAAGGGTTTGAGGCCATCTGGCTCATCTTTGTTCCTGCGCAGCTTCTGTCTGTGTTTGATCAGGAACAGAGCCAGGGTCTTCTCCTCCCTGGACACCTTCAGCCGGAGCTCCATCCTCTCCACCTCCTCCGGGCGGCTGAACAGAGCCACCAGGATGGTCATGGGTTTGGGAGAGAGGTCTTTGGCGTTGTGCCACACTCGCTTCATCTCCTCAACGTTGCCATCTGGAGGTAAACCTGAGGAGGAGCAGGGACGGGAGCAGAGTGGATTTTGAACAACCGCAGAATATAAACAGCATACTACATTTTAGTGTAAATATTATGCCTAAAGTATCAAGGTGGACGGTATCTATTAATTAATAACTCGATGACAATTCAATAATCAGAAGTCACTGAATCATTGGCCCTCGTGTGTTGACACTAAAAGGGCGCCAGCGTGCCAGTAAACATATTGATTTATTTATTTATTGTCTCTGACATACTCCTTACTCCTGTCTGCTGTTCACTGTAAATGTTTGTATGGTCTGTAGACTCTTGAAAATAAATGGCCTTTCGGGATAAATAAAGTTGTTTGAATTGAATTGCTAGAGAATTGCTGAGCTTCGACACCACTAATCCCTGTGAGCGTCTGATGCCTATACTTGATGCAAACAATGACTGAATAGCAGGGGACCTGTTCTCTCAGACCACTACAACAAAATGATTTTTCCCAAACTGTTTTTATGGGCAAAATGCAACATATACATAACTCCAATTTTAGGCAGGTGAGAGTCCCATTAACATGCATCCATTACCACACATGATATTATATAGTTTTTATAGTCTAGTAAACACATTATGCATATTCCCATTTCCCCCTGCTCTTAGTCTTATTGCTTATGTAAGCCCATGGTCTACAGGCTCCTGTTTTGTATTCCAAAATTAAAAAGGTTCTCTACTTAATGGGGAGTAATGTCAAAACTGTATTCACCTCATTAAAAATGTATTTCAGTGCAACTTTTCCTGGTGTGAGTGTTTTTCTCAATAGAGTCTGGTTGCTTTGATGAGATCATAGATGGGGAACTATTAGGGAAGTATTTAGTGATTTGGGTTCCCAGGGGCTTTAAATTGCATTTTGCTGCCCCCATCCACAGCACTACGTTGCTTATCTTCTGAGTCAGCTCACTTGCCTGCTTCTCCAAACTGGAGGTGTGCTAACTGATATCTACTGTATGTAAAACAACTATGGATGATTACCTCATACAGCCCCACTTCATGAAATCTGAGCTATCCCTTTAAGAGGCTAACTACATGATTACAATGTCCCTGGCTGACCCCTCGGTACCAGAAATAAGCACTTTAGATGTATTTCATTTCCTACCCGTCTCCCCTCTCACCTATGTACTGGGCCAGTTCCAGACTTTGCATGAGCTCCAGCAGATGACCAGCATGGTTACCAACCACCATCTTCTTAAGTTCCTGCCAAATCCGCTCTCCTGATATCCCTGCAAGTCCACGTCCATTCTCCCTAATAGCTGCCAGCGTCTCGGGCTCGTGATCATCAGGCTCGAAGGCCACTCGGCCGTAGAACCTTGGAGGGAAATGAGACAGTTGAGGTCAAAGCGATTTCACGTCAAACAAATATAAACTTTTGTCTTCCAGTTTCTATTCATCCTAGGTTTAAAGTGAAATAAAGCAGCGCACCTGAAATAACGCAGTATTCTCAAGTAGTCCTCTTGGATTCTTTGTTCAGGGCTGCCAACAAACCGAACTTTGCGGTTCTGCAGGTCTTCATATCCTTTGAAGTAGTCATATAGTGTGCCATCAAGCCCTGCGAGAGGGGACGTCAAACAAAACATATGACAGAATTGTGACACAGGTGTAAGAAACATAACAGAATAAGTAACAAACGTAACAGAATGAGTCAGAAGGGCCCATGAATGCACCTGAACTGATAACACATGCTATTTCACTCAGCAGTACCTAAAAACATGGAATTGATGGTGAGGTCTCTCCGCTCAGCGTCTTTCTGCCAGTCGGTGGTGAACTCCACCTCTGCGTGACGGCCATCCGTCTGAACATCCACTCGCAAAGTGGTCACCTCGAAGTTCTGATCGTGTAGCTGTGAAAGATGAACAATAAAAGACAATGAACAGACACGCAACTAAGACTGCACTGAGAGAGACTGCTGTGAGAAAACTCCACTGACATGCCCACATATATGCTGACTCAGACAATGTCCCTCTCTACCGAAACTCACTCCGAGATAGTTGTGTCACAATATGTACATGACAAAGCTACCTTATGCCATTTAACATTGTAGGATTTGTATATTGACACAACCTTGTGGAAACTATGGCTCATTAGACCCGTTATTTATATATTCCAGGATTAACCCTTTAAAACCTGAGAAAATTGGCTTGATTTCTTTCAAAAACACAGGAAGAAGTCAATGACAATTAAATTACCCAAATATTAGCAAGAAATATGTAAAAAGTACAATTAAATTACCAGTAGTAGTTTAACAACACAAAAAAATTTAAAATATATATAAAAAAACTATAATTTTTTTGTTTTGTTAACCTACACCTGGTAATTAATTTTTATATTACATATGTAAAATTATGTTTCAGAATTATGCAATCATCATTTCTTTAACTATAGAACATTTCTCTAATAATTTCATTTAAACAACAAAAATTCAAATCATGGCATTTTCAAAACTTTCCATAATTTTTTACTAATCCCATGACTTTTACAGGCCTGGAAAATGTGATTGTGAAATAACATGAGTTTTCCTGGTTTTCTATGACTGTGAGAACCCTGTAAAAAAATCTTTTTTTTTGTATCTACTAAGTTCTTGAAATTTGTGGAACATTTCTTACCAAGTTGCTCATTGCCTTTTTTCCCCCATATTTTTTTGAAAGAAATCGCACCAATTTGCGCCGGGTTCAAAGGTTTAAATACTTGTGAAAGGCACCTGAAAGCAGCACAAGGAAGGTGATGTCGCTACAGGTTTCAAAGGGCTAAACAATCGATCAGGAGTAGAGCTTCTTAACTGTGCTGCTCTTATGAGAGTGTTCCCCACAGTTCATCAGGATGGCTGACCCATTAACATCTTTAAATCAGTAAGTAAGGTCCACTTATATGGTCGATGAGATGATCACATGTGGAAGGAAGAACAGCATGGAGTCGTACTGAAAGCCTCCTATGATGGAATTCGTCTTTGCTGCATTGTTTTTAAATTTGTGGTCACGTTAGCGTTACCAACTGTCCCCCCATAAAACAATAATCCTGTAATCGGAAAACTACAATACATGTTCTGTATTGAACTGATATAGGACACTTTTTGTTCCGTATTTAAACAAAAAACAAAAAAATGAACATTCAGTGCAAAGCAATGGGAGGGAAATATCACAGGTTAGACTCTAAAACTGATTTGCAGGAGACAGAAGGAAACCCTCCTGATCCGTCATTCTGCAGCCTGTCTGTGGTTATGTTATGTTCTGCTCTTCAAATGATTGATTATGCATGATTCATGATGACTCAGTGTCTCTGAAAGCAGAACTGTAATTAGCTGTCATCATGGGAATATGAAGCTTTTTTGGTTGCCACATGCAAACATTTACATAAGTACAGTTACATAAACAAACTTATGTAACTGATATGTAGATAACTTGATCGCATGTGCAATCACATATAAAGTAATATTCATTAATTGATGATCAATATCCGAGACCATTTTATTCTGTCCAATAACGTCATATATATTTATTTTTTTGCTAAGGCTGTCAAGATTAATGCATTAATCACGATGTGATTAAGGTCAGTACACAACATGTTTTTTTAAATCGCGTTAATCAAAGATTTCTGTCTACTGGGCCGGGTTTTAAAGCTACAGTGATGATAGCAGTATCATCTGAAACTGGAAGATCTTCAGAATCCAGTGATTTTACAGACATGTCGACTTTATGCGAGTCTCAGGCAGTTTTTTGTTGTCATTTGATTCCTAATCAAGACAATCTCGTAAGAAAATGCTTTACCCAGTCAATCTAGACTTCAAAACTGTTCTGAAATGCAAAATAATTCAATTAAAAACATGAGATTAAAAAAAGCTATTCATCCCATTAATTACTGAAAATTTGCGATTGATCGTGATAAAAAAAAAAACACCTGTTTGACAGCTCTAATTTTTCCATTGCCTTTCATTTTAAGCTTTGAAAATTAAAATTGAATGGGCATTTTTCAAAAAAGAATATGAACCACTCCTTTCCCAATTAGCTTAGCTTTTCTTCTGCATTAGTCAAGTCGATTTAACTTTATTTATAAAGCCCATTATAACAAATCACAGTTTTCCTCAGAGGCCTTTACAGTAATCGACATACCTCTGCTCTAAGACCCTCACATCGACTAAGGAAAACTCCCCAAAAAAAACATGTAACGGGGGAAAAAAATGGTAAAAAACCTCAGGAAGAGCAACTGAGGAGGGATCCCTCTTTAAGGACAGACAGTCGTGCAATAGATGTCGTAAACTGAACTAGCTGCAGATAGTTTAAGTAGTCTTTAAATCTTCCAAAACAGAGATTTAAAAAACAGTGAAAGCAGGATGCAGCTACATCTTTACGCTTCAGACAGGCTCTTACTCTTGCTGTAATGGTCCCGTGCTTCTCTCCTTTGTTGTTTATCATCCTGATGCCGGCTTTTTGGAACATGTCCTTCATCTCCTCTGGAGTGGCTGTGGTGGCAAAGTCCACATCCTCAGGCCGCTTCCCTGACAGCAGGTCCCGTACGGCGCCGCCGGCTATCCTCAGCTCATGCTGATGCTTCTCAAACACCACTGGAAAGAACAAAAGCAAACTTACAGCAGGTGGCTAACTTGTTATTACGCTTCAGACAGGCTCTTACTCATGGCATGTAAGGACCCTTAGCTTACTCACCTTGTTGAATTATCATCTGATGCCGGCTTTTTATGAACATGTGCCTTCATCTCCTCTGAGTGGCTGTGGTGGCAAAGTCCACATCCTCAGGCAAGCTTCCCTGACAGCAGGTTCCCGTACGTCGCCGCCCTATCCCAGCTCATGCAGAATAGCTTCTCAAACCCACAGGAAAGAAACAAAAGCAAACTCTTTACAGCATGTAGGCTAACTTGTTAAGGAAGTTTTTGTGAGGCACAAACAACCTTGCTGTATGAGTGAGTCATGCCTTGAGGGACAGAGCCACAGAAGAAACTTAACAAGATAATGAAATTCATTGTCACGAACCAATACAACAACACCTCTTTTTTACCCTTTTTTCTATTCTTTCTGCAGTTTTCACTTTGCCAGGTAGCCAACAAGTGTTTGTTTTTTTACTCCGCCAGTTGATATTTCACTTAAAAAATAAGGACAACTGATTAATTACAGAACATTCATCTTTTTAGGGCTGGCCCCCAGAGGGCATTATTCTAAAATTTAAAGCTTTTACAAATTTCTAAATACTTTCACCTAACTAAAAAAAATCTTTCAGATTTTCAGTCTTCTCCACTTTGAAGTTTTACTCTTTACATACTTTTATCTGTAAACTTCATTTAAGCTTTAAATAGTTCACAAAGTAATTATACTGATGTACATTTTTCGATCACCTACTAGTTCTTCATACTTTCTGCTACAGTATTCAAATGTCAGAACTTTATGGCCTTTAAGGACATTTATGCTTGTACTCAACTTCTTTCAATGTTTTTGCTTTTAAAAGTGCAAAGCATTTTGCAAAGCAACATTTTTGTGCTATAACTGTTAAAAGCAGCATTTACACTGGTACAGTACCTGCACTGAGGCAATATCTGCCTAGAAAATGAGTCGGTCTTGCCCAAATTGTGTAGTGTTAAAACTCATCAAATAGGGGTCGACAGATTATCAGCCTGGCCGATTATTGGGGGTCAATATTTGGCATTTTGCCAACTCTGTACCTGTGATTTACTTTATTGGTTGTTGATAAAATTAAGTAAAATGTGTGAAGAAAGTGTCACCATGGGAGGAACATTTGATCTGTAAATCTCAATAAGCTATTTTTATTTCTTCTTTTTTTAATGTAAATTTTTACGTGACTTAATTTTTAAAAAAATTGCTGGGAACTTGCTGTATTTGATGTTGAACGTTTGAGTTTTGATTAAGTATTTGCTTAAGACATTTAAGCAGAGTCTTGTGCGGGCGTTTGTTTTATTTCAGATTCTAAATATTGACAAAGATTTTATTGTAAATGCATATCGCTTCCAAATATCAGTTAGCGGTCTCATTACTTAGTAATAATCAGTATAGGTATTGGCCCTGAATAATCAATATCATATGTTTATCTATCATAGAAGTAAGTTGTCATAGACCAGATCATGTTTTTCAACAGATTTGACTCCACCACCTCACCCTCCCCCACCCACCAAAGCCCTGACCTGTCTGGGCATTCACACCTCCGCCACCCCCCTCCCCCCGTGTCACCTCAGACACCAACAGCCCCCCCCCCACACCATGTCACCCCCCTTCACCCCCTACCAGACAGATCCACACACTCCACCCCCGTCCACACTCAGCAGGAGCCACACCACAGCTCCACCCCCCGCCTCTCCATTACTGCTGACCAGGTGAGGAGGGAGCTCAGGAGGACAAAGTCAAGGAAAGCCACTGGCCCTGATGGCATCAACTCCAGACTGCTTAAAGACTGTGCAGATCAGCTCTGTGGAATTATTCTGCATATCTTTAACCTGAGCCTCAGTCTGGAGAAGGTGCCACTCCTCTGGAAAACCTCCTGTGTGGTCCCTGTTCCAAAGACCTCGCACCCCAGGGAGAACCACTTCAGGCCAGTGGCTTTAACCTCTCACCTGATGAAGACCATGGAGAGGATTGTTCTCACCCACCTCCAGCACCTGGTGAGCAGCGCGAGGGACCCCCTGCAGTTCGCGTACAGGCCGGGCATCGGTGTGGGACGACGCCATCATCTACCTGCTGCACCGGTCACTTTCGCACCTGGAGGGGCCCCGGGAGCACTGTGAGAGTCATGTTCTTTGACTTCTCCAGTGCTTTCAACACCATCCAGCCTGCCCTGCTCAGGGGAAAGCTGGAGGGAGCCGGGGTCGACCGTCACCTGGCTGCATGGACCATCGACTACCTCACCAACAGACCGCAGTATGTGAGGCTCAGCGACTGTTTGTCGAATGTGGTAGTCTGCAGCACGGGGGCTCCACAGGGTACAGTGCTCTCCCCCCGTTCCTGTTTACTCTGTACACATCAGACTTCACCCACAACACTGACAGCTGCCACATCCAGAAGTTCTCCGATGACACAGCCATCGTTGGATGTGTGTCAGAGGGGGACGAGCTGGAGTACAGGGAGGTCATCACCTCCTTTGTCTGCTGGTGCGAACGGAACCACCTGAGCATCAACGCCAGCAAGACAAAGGAGGTGGTGATTGACTTCAGGAGGAAACCACCTCAGCCTGCACCGGTGAACATCCAGGGCCTGGACATTGAGATCGTGGAGAAGTACAGGTACCTGGGTGTTCACCTCAACAACAAACTGGACTGGGCACACAATACAGATGTCCTGTACAGGAAGGGCCAGAGTCGTCTCCACCTGTTGAGGAGACTGAGGTCCTTCGGTGTGAGCAGGACTCTGTTAAGGACATTTTATGACTCGGTGGTGGCATCAGCCATCTCCTATGCTGTGGTCTGCTGGGGCAGTGGAAGCACAGAGCGGGACAGGAAGAGGCTGAACAAGCTGGTCAGGAGGGCCGGCTCAGTCTTGGACTGTCCCCTGGACTCCATCGAGGAGGTGGGTGAGAGGAGGATGTTGGCCAAGCTGACATCCATCATGGACAACCCCTCTCACCCCCTTCATGAGACTGTGGGAGACCTGAGCAGCTCCTTCAGCAGCAGACTGCGGTACCCACGCTGCAGGAAGGAGCGCTACCGCAGGTCCTTCCTTCCATCGGCCATCAGGCTATACAACACCAGCCTGAGCCAACAATAACCTGGACTCACTACAATCAAAAGCTGCATCTCTGCACATGTCTTCTCTGACTTTTGTATTTACAACCTGTACATTTTTTTTTCTTCTTGATACATGCCTATTTTTGCACTCTTGTATATTTTATATTTTATATTTTGTATATATTGATATTTTTATTTTATTTTTTTCTGTACACACGGCTGCTGTGACAAGTTAATTTCCCACAAGTGGGATAAATAAACGTGTCTAAGTCTAAGTCTATCTATGACCTTTCCTGCTTTCTCTCAAATGTCCATAGTTCTTCTCTCGAAGCTCCGTCATTTGTAAAACAATTACTACATTTACTGCCATGTTTCCAGGCAATAAATCTAACAGAGCAGCGATGTAATGTCAAGCTAAGTGCCGACTACTGTCAGCTGTGTCTGCATCTCACCTGCTAGTCCACTCAGCCCATCAGTGAACAGAGACTGGAAACTCACTGGTTTTCAGCTGCATAGTGAAGAGACCCCTCCAATAGAAACCTGTTCTCCCAATAATACGAGGACTCAATATTCTGCTCCACATCTGTACAAACAACAAAAACGTCGTCAGGTGGCTGTTCCTTTTATCATTGCTAGCTACATGTCATTGAATCCATGCTTACGAGCTTCAGCTGCTCGCGTGCGCCTTGGCACACTGTCCACACATTGTAAGCACGCGAACACCATCGACATTTCAATATAAACTCACCCAATATAAAAACAGAACTGACCTGCGACTCAAATAGAACACTTTATGTCCAAGCAACGCAGTTACAAATTCCTGACACTCTCGTTAGCTGTGAAGCTTAGCAGGAAGCCTTTGGATAAACGTGCGGTTGCTGTCCAATAGCGTGAGGTTTCATCAGGCTCGCGAGGCGGGATTTAAGCAGAGCACGCGCTGCCAATGGCTTCTCGCGAGATTGTAGTTTACAGCTTGTTGACTTTCCGGCTGCTGAGGTGGTGCTGTCAGATTAGTAAACGGAGCAGGAGGCAAATGGCTAAAGTGGAGCTGACGCCGCTCAGACCATGGGACGACTTTTACCCCGGCTCGGAGAGATTCGCTAAACCAGACTTTAAAGATTTGGCCAAATGGAACAACAGAGTTGTCAGCAACTTGCTTTACTATCAAACCAATTATTTAGCTTTGGCCATCGCCGTTTTCCTGGTTGTCGGGTAAGTTAGATGCTAACATATGATATCAATACAGCAGTGTTTGTGTGGTAGATCCGAGCTTTATTTTCTTCACTTTTCAGGTTGTTCGTCGCCTTTTCTGCTGTAGTATTTTCGTTTCCAATGCCCTGTGAGTTGGATAAAGCCTGCTGTAGCGGATTAAAAATAGGGGCACAAACAGGATGTAGACTTTGCATTTGTGAAGAGGATGAATGGAGAGATACTGTGCCAGCTGTCATGTGATGCACTTAGGTACAGTTAGTGTGAACTGTCTTCTTACTCATCATCGAAACCAAAGTCAACAACTTTTATCCACTTTGTACCCCTCCTGCAAGAATATAACTCGCCTTTTTCATTAATTATTAATATACAAGTGATAAAACGCAAATATGATGATATGAGAGGCCCCTAAGATGTACATGTGTGCAAGCATGTTTCTAAAATTCATGGAAAAGGCGACTCATAAAATAAGAAATATGGAAGATATGCTTCATAAATGTGGATATACTGCCGTCATTATAATAACAGTAATCTAGTAGTCGTTATTTCTGTAATTTGCCTGCATCTATTTAACTTTTCTCTTCTTCCCCCTCTCTTTGGTTATTTATGTCTTTTAATATACTGTATATTTTGACTTTGATTGAAAACCGTCTTCATAATAAATTGCAAACTGAAAAGCTGAAAATGGTTTAAAAAATAACGTAAAAAAATAAGATGTACATGTGGGAGAGTAGACTGAAATGAAGAAAGACAAAAAGAGGTCTGCAATCAGTGCTGAGCCCTGACTCATACAGTACGCGTACCAAAATCAACATTTTTTTTAAATTGACAAACTAAACATATACAAAATATCAGGTAAAACTTACAGCAAAGTTAAGCAAAACAAACCAACAAACAAAAAACAATATATCTGAATTGAAGGAAAAATGCATATTCAAATGATAAAAATGATACCAACGAATAAACAGATGTTAAAAAAAATAGGTAAATAGATAAATAAAAAGCAAGAAACCAAAGAAAACATGTAAGGAGAAAAATAAACAAATAAACAGATGTACAAACATACACTTACACATCACATTTAGTCAGACGTTTTGGGGAAGAAAGAGGCATAATTTTCCAAAAGCTTGACACTTTTATTGTTTTTGATTAAGCTGAGTGACCCCAGAAGAGCTTTCAGTTCCAGCAGGAAAATACACACTTAGGAGTCGACTTAGAGAAATTCTGTTTGGGAATGAAAAATCTAAGCATTTAAAATAACAAAATTAATTAATTTTCTGGATTATCGTAATACCAAAATCAAGATTTCCACAGGTCTGAAATACAGCACTGATATAGATTACTGCAGAAGAACCAGTCTGTTATCTGATGAGGTCGATACGAGTTAAGTTAAAGTTTGATTCAATCAGATCAGGGAACAAGGGGTTAAATCTCTCATCTAGGGAGTATCTTGGCTTCAGTTGGCACTTTGTTCCATCTAAAGCCCAGCTTGCTAAAAATAGTAGTGCCCAGTCATGGTCTGTCTACTGACCGGTGTGATGACATATTGTTGCTATGGTTATGAATGTCTCATAAGCCCTTTGCTTAGTCAGCTGTTGAACAGCAGCTCGATCAGCTGACCCTGTACCTCTGAGGAGGTAGATCACCCACTATTGAGTCAGTCCTGACTCGTCAATCATAAAACTACACCAGCAAGGCTGGACTTTGGCATATTCAGTTTACTTGTTTCGTAAATGCTTATGTCATTGTTTGCCAGTTTGTAAACAGCTCGGCCACATGCTTTTGCATTGACCTCATCTGGACTATCAAACATGTTGAGGGTCTCCTTATATAGCGCTTCATCACTGAATTAGAACACAAAGGCATCAGAGCATTTTACACAACTGCAGTGCAATCTCACCTGAAGATTGTCCATAGCAGTTTTAGAGTGTTTCTTCATGAAGAAGCTCTTTTTGCTGTGTCGGCACATTCACTGTGTTTGTGCGTGTGTTCGTGCAGATGACAGCTTTTGACACAGTAATCAATATGAAGTCACATGTGGGGACATATCAGGTTTGTCACCTGTTGTAAAGTCATAAAAATAGAGGCAGAGAAAGCAGGTGTAGGACAGTGATACTCAGTTAGCGGGATGCCGGGTTACCCGATTATCATTTTTTTATTCATGATGAAGAGAAATTGATTCACACACTGTGAGTTTTTTTGTTGTTTGTTTTTAGATTGAATTTAAATAATTTGCCTGAGTGCATTTAAAAGCATCAACATATATCTTGTAAACCCTGATGTCCTCAAATCCAGTGGGAATGTATCAAAGATGATAATAATAACATGATACTGCAGACGGCACCTATTCATTCAAATGGAGCTGCTCGCCTGGTGCATACTCCAAAAACGTTTTCTAGCTTCTGAGATTACTTTTGCAATATGCCCCCGCGCCTCTCCCCCAGCTCACATTACAATAACGTATCCAAAGCAGAAGTATGTTTTGCAACAGAAATAACCATCAGTTAAATACGTATGCTTTATGATCCCCTAGATTAAACCAAGGTTGATTATTTTTAATAATCGGATCATTCGATTTACTCGAGTAATCGTTTCAGCTCTAGTCACAGTGCTCTGAACATTTCAAAATTAGGTGCGTGAATGGGACCGTTCAATGTCGGTGGAAAAGGAGTGTTAATTAATGAGACAGGCCACACTAGCTGAGGTCATGAACTTGGTGATGACATCACCAGAGTCATGCCTGTCAATCCAGTTCAGTCTAATTATGTGTCACATGAAATCATCTGAATACAGTTCCAGTAAAATGTAGCACATATATATATATATATATATATATATATATATATATATATATATATATATATATATTATATATATATATATATATATAAACTTACTGTGATGTAAATGACTGCAGTGTTTCCCACATTACATTTTTACGGGTCCTTGAACGTAGCACAGGCGGAACTCATCTTGAGTTCTTTATTTTTCCCTCAGCAGTAGTGTAAATCGGGTCGCTAATTGATCTGTCAATCTGGTCAGAGCAAATCTGATCAGATCAATAGATGAGAGGAGCAGGTGCTGCAGAGGCAAAAATGCAAACTTTTTGACTAAGCATGGTTAATTTTTAAGTTTGACTTTCACTGCACCTGACAATTATTTTCTTCATGAATCAGTTAAACTTGCCAATGAAAGTGTTAGAAAGTGGAAAAAAAAAAAAAAAATCAAATTATAAATTTTCCATACCCGAGGGGCACCTTTTAATTATTCATTTATCCTAAGATCAGCTCAAAACCCAAAGATTTTAACTTTACTATCACATGATAAAGCAAAGCAGCAAATCCTAGTATTTTTGCTAAGAAAAATACTCATACATTCATCTGTGGTCCTGTCCCACTTGTACTTTATGATATGTGTGTCTTGTTGTTGTTGTATTAACAACATGTAACCACTTGGTGGAGCCAGTGACCACACGACCACACACACACACACACACACACACACACACACACACACACACACACTGCTCCAGTTGTGTGAGAGCAGTTTTGCACTGACCCGTCTGCTGTCATGTGTGTTGTGTTGCTGCCCTGCAGGTTCCTGAACCCTCTGGGGATGTTCACCGCCATGGCCGTAGTGTCGGCCGTCTTCCTGGGTTCAGTGTGGGCCGGAGAGAACAGAGCTGTGATCAACAACTTTAAGAGGCAGAATCCCACGGCGTTTGTGATGGCGGTCATGGTGGCCAGCTACTTGTTAATTTCGATGCTGGGGAGCGTCATGGTGTTTATGTCTGCAATCACTTTACCTCTGGCTTGTAAGTTCAAGATGATAATGTTCTTCACAATAAAGAGAATTTTTATCATATTTTAATAGGCTTTATTTTTGGCAAAAGTAAATGGACTAATATAAATCTATTAGCTGATTAAATAAAGTTTATGACATAGTAGATATCTAGTAAGTATTGTGATCAGTGCATTTGAAGTATGAAATGAACCTCAGGCAACGCACTTTGTTCAAAATCAATAAAACATGTTTTGGATTGAACTCTGAGATACTCAGAGACTGATGTTCTTATAGTCTGACATGAACAGCAGTTTATAGTTTTGTTTTTGCCAAACATTGAAAACACTAACAGTCGCTTTCCCATCTGCTTCTCAGTGATATTTGCACATGCCTCCTTTCGCCTGCGCAACATGAAGAACAAACTGGAGAACAAGATAGAAGGAGCTGGACTCAAGAGGTCACCCATGGGCATTTTACTGGAGGCTCTGGGTCAGCAGGAGGAGAACTTTCAAAAGATCCAGACATTTCTGGAGGGAAAACTGAAAGAGTGATTGGACTTCATGCACACGTGTTCTTCTGACTTCTTTTATTCTTGGGTTATTTGTGCACGTCTAAACCTCTTAAAGTTTGTCTCGTACACAATGCATTCGACCGTGTGTGTGTTTTGGAAAGGCAGCTTGTCATCTGAAGGGCTTTTATTAATACCTCAGGGTATCTGTCACTCCACCCAGAACTTGTCAGGGCACTTTTCTTAAAGAGCGATGAGAGCTCCTCACATCTCTGCTATGCAATGTGTCAGTGTTGCTGTGCAGCACAGCTGCAGACAGTATGAAATCTGTGTTTAATGAATCTCAGAAACAGCCGTCGCTCCTGCAAGTTTACGTTCAGATCAAATTGTGAAAACAAATGCAAGTGTTGATTTATAACAAAGAAGAAAAAATACTCACCAAAGACTGGACTGTGTCGGGTTTTTCTTAATCCAAAAGTTTACTCTAAAATCAGTGTGTGGGATTTGATGGAATATATTGTCAGAGATGGAACATGAACAACATGAACATTTTTATTTTTTTTTTTACCAGTGTAAGTCCCTACGTCCCTTTATTTTGGAGAGGAAGAGACCACTGCAAATTAATTAGCTCCCAGTAAAAACCTCCTGAACGGCTTGATCAGAACAAACGTGAGCACACATTAGCAGGTGCTCAGCCAGCCAACGTCGGAGAAACACTGGCATGTGAAACTGCTTCATTTATTTATTTTTTTAATACAGTTTCAATCCCCGCATCCCTATATTTTGGAGAGGAAAAGACCTTCAAAAATAAATTTGCTCCATGTAAAAACCCCCAGAACATCTGAATCTTAAGTTGAAAAAGTTGAACATACTTCAGCCTGTGCTTGGCTCAGGACCTGTCTCCAATATGCCAAAAAGCCTCAAAGAAACACTTGATTTATACTGTGAAACTTTTTTTCAGTGTTTTTACTGATTTAAAACACTTGGTCTATTTCTTTTGGAGAGGAGGAGACCTCTGCAGATATTTGTCTCCCTGTACAAAAAAACCTGAACACTGAAGGAATTTGAACCGGGAGAACTTTCATCAACCTGCAGCCTGTGCCACTAGATGCCACTAATCCGTCTAAATCCAGAGACCTTAAATTTGCGTTTGAAGCTAACCCACCATATGCTCATGCAGATCAAAGCACTATTTTGTCTTGAACTTTGAGATACATGTGAGTCCAAACACTGATCACTGTGTCAATTTTTAAAAGGGAGACATCAAAGGAGTGTTAGGTCCCAACCCACGGCCATCAGTATTCCTCCTGCACCTCGGACTGTTTAATCCTGACGGTGCCCCCTGGGTGATGGATTGGCTAACTTCACTCTCCTCTCCACTTACCCCAAAGCTAATCAATGGGCTGCAGTAGATTATAGCGTGGAGCGCTGACGGAGTGGATTCATCTGCGGTCACTCTCCAAACTCAGTCGCTGTGTCAGCTACTTCAGCTGTTTTTTTTTTCTTGATTGGGTTCCATTTGAAATTGACTGCAGATAAGGAGAATCCAACACAATGCTCTGTTATTTAGTTTTAAGTGGCAGCGTGTGAGGATTGAGGGAAGCAAAGATAAGAATGATCAGCAGAGGAATCACTTTATAGTGCTGCTTTGAAAACAAAGTGTTAGCCCTCCACTCCAGGCGGCATCACTTATCCAGGAGGCATGCGTGGCATTTTTTTAAACGAACACTTCCAATGACCTCTGTGCACTCAGGTGTAACAGTATTCTAGTGGCTTTCTGCTTTAACTTTGACTTGAACTACAACGCTTTCCCCCACACCGCCCTGCTACAGTACTGATTTATGTCCTCTCCCGCGGCGTCTCATCTCTATCCACATTGTGCAACTTGGAGGAGTGAACACAAGCACTGGTGGCAATAAACTCAAGTAAAGTCATGTCTCCGAGGGCACAGAGGAGGGCCTTGTTCAGACGCAGCTGCTGGTAAGGATCCTACCACCATGCGTGTGCTGCTGCTGCACACCCAACAGATGTGTGTCTTTGGTGCTGATGTGTAATCCAGGAGAGGAAAACAACAATTATCTTCTCTTGTTTTTTTGTTTTTTTTAAACACTTAACCCTTTGAGACCAGAGCGAATCAACTTGATTTAAAGAATAAATGACCCAAAAATTAGCAAAAAGTAAGTAAAAAGTAAAAGATTACCTGAAATTTGAATGAATAAATAAATACATTTTTTTAAGTTAAAAAAAGAATAGGAAAAGTTCTTAAAATTCAAAGAATTCGTAACAAAATATTGAAAATGTAATTATGATAATTATAAATATAGGTTTTCCCTAGTTTTTCTTTTTTCATTT
The DNA here is from genome assembly GCF_008729295.1 of Plectropomus leopardus. Classification (NCBI taxonomy): domain Eukaryota; kingdom Metazoa; phylum Chordata; class Actinopteri; order Perciformes; family Serranidae; genus Plectropomus; species Plectropomus leopardus. The sequence goes on from NC_056464.1 coordinate 5,879,111, forward strand.
TTCCACAGATATTTTTTTTTTCTTGCTTTTACTTTTTTTCCTTGGACATTTTTTCCTTGCTTTTATTTTCTTCCCAAGATATTTTTACCCTTGCATTTTTCTTTTTTCCCCAAAACATTTTTTGCCTGCTTTTTTCTTTTTTCCCTAAACTATTTTCCCAAGTGCTCATTGCCTTATTCCCCCCATGTTTTTGAATGATATCGCACCCATTTGCTCAGGGTTTAAAGGTTTAAATACTTGTGGAAGGTGTCTGAGGGAAGAAAAAAATTATGTAGCTCCAGGTTTCAAAGGGTTAACTAACTTTTCATTTTGAAATAACGGCCTCTGGAGGTAATCTTCAGTGAGGCAACAGGAGTGACAAAAACGAACCGTGTACTGTTTTTGCTTGAGCTGCTAAGTAACAGCACAGTCCTCCCTGTTTAGGCGTTGGACTTGCAACATGTGCCTGCTGTTTAGACTCCACAACACAAAGGCGTGGTGGGTCATGAAGTGCACTCTATGTTGTCTGGTAGTGCACGCTTTGACGGCACGCCGGCTTTGCGTTGACCCCTCTATCCCCTCGGTTTGCCTGAGAGGCTTTGAGGTTTGGCTGGCCAAGCTGGTTAGCCAGCCTCATAACTCAAAGAGCCTGTCAGTCAGTCAGCAGATCTGGCTGCTTGGGACCAGCTGATCATGTGACACGTTAACAATGACTCGTCAAGACCATTTCAGTCTGCTGTAAACTTATGTGAAGCGCCTCAACCTTCCTGTGCACCCCTGCAGCTTTCACTGCCTTTTCCATAGAAGGTCATCTGTGTTAGCCCATGTGACCGGCCCGCTAATCCAACTATTCCCCCCTCATAACCTGTCAGAGCCATTACTCCCTGGATCAAGGTAAGTGTGCTGATCCTGCAGAGGCCACGGCACAACAGTCACTTTAATCTGAGTCTGGCTATGACGGGGCTGACATGTGTGACACTGCTCTGCTTTATGGGTATTGTTTTGAAATATGCATTACTAGTGCTGATATGATGTTTCATTGCTGATACCAAAATTATTTTTTTAATATCTTACTTTGAAAATCTACAAAAACCTTTTTGCAATTAACCAAAAATTCTCAGTGCTAATACTGAAACATACAGCTGCATAATAACTTAATGCAGGTGGCAGAACTGATTTAAATTAAATTAATTCAAAACAGCATTAAGGTTTTTTACTCATTTTTTATCCATTTTTTTTTAACACGAAAGCTAATGTCACCCTGGTTCCCTTGTGAAAAAGCCTATGGGATTTTTCCATTGGATTTTGGATTATTGCAGAAAATAACTTCTGTGGTAAACACATTTTTATAACATTTACGCATTTTGTTCAGCGAGATAATCTTCACAAATGAACGCCACTTTTAGGATTTTTTAAGCCTAATAGCAATTGGCAGAAGTAAAAAGATAATGTTAGGCTTTAAACCAGCTACACTATTGTTGCACGACTTAACATCGCCACCATAACAATGCTATAAAACCATATTCCGTGTGTTGATGTTCTGTAGCCTCACTTAGCCACTTGTTAGCAACTGCATTTTTTAAGCACAAAAGCATCAGAGTTCGCATGTGGGGTATTTACTGACATATTTGATGTCATAGAAAAAAATGCTTGTGTTAACCACAGAACTTATTTTTAGGGATCCTACCAAAAAAACATTGGCTTTGAGACAAGGTAAATGGGAACCTTGAAATGCTAACTAATTTCTAGGTTTAAGGACTCATTACTGGGGCACTGTCTTATATGACCTTATAAATCTGTGGCTAAATTAGATTATGTAGTTAGATTATTATCATTGTCCACTTTATGAATTTATGTGCAATAGTCAGTCACCTGAGGGAAATATCTTACTCTTTAGCTGCTAAAAGCGACACTATGCGGCACCTCCAGGATGTAAGTTCTGAACATGAAGGAACCTGGCCTGGTGACTCTACTTTGTATGCCATATGTTATATTCCTTGTTTATGTATTTATGTATTTTTGTATTACAGTATATTGTGCAGTCTGCAGTTTCTGTTTACTATGATGTACAGCAGTTACTTTACGTGAATAAAAATACAGAAACAATTCCCATGGCAGTGTGTGTGTGTGTGTGTGTGTGTGTTAAGTGTTATGTGAAATCTTGTACTGTTGAAATTTCATTTTGATAGACAAAAGCATTCAAATAGCTGGACAAAAACATTTTAGTAGGCTATAGTACTATAACCATTCAGTGTCAATGAAGAAACACACCCAGAGTGAAATCTGGATGTGAGGGATATTTTCATCTAAACATTTGAACTTGACCAGCATTGTTTATACAATGCTAAAGAATTTTTCTTTTTTGGAGCAATGACTTTTCCTGTGAGAAAATGATTTCGTTTTCAAGCAGGAATTAACTGTTTTGGGTGTGATATGACCTTTTTCCAGGTGGGCTGATGTGTTATGCTGAACCATATCAAGGCTATTTTGGCACCGGGAGCTTTGAGAATGTTATTTCTGTTTCAAGAAAGAAATTAAAAGTAAATTCTAATAAAACCTTGGTACAGCGTTAAAGGCAGGAATCCATTTCTATGAAAGTTGTCCCAGAAAACAACACCTGAAGGACATGGGTTGCAGTTTGGGGGAACTAACAAAACACTGCATATGTCCAAAAGGCTGAAAGCTAAATCTGGCTGTTTGGTTTCTAAAAGGTGGTGTGGGAATGACACTCCCCGCAGATATCCACCGATTCTATCAAAATGAGAGACAAATTAAAAAAACAGGTCCCACAACCAGAGTAAAATGGGAGTCAGTGAACAGGGGGGAAACAAAAGTAACACACAAATAAAGAATCACACTTCCAACACACACTCAACTCAGATTTCCACACAAAACAAAAAACACAGAAAGCCAACTGCAGGTGTTGACTCTCTGAAGACACACAACCAACTGAGCAGAGAAAAGCCAACCTCCCTGTATAACCTCCCAGCAGCGGACTGCAGCAGCTGAGGAGAACATCACAGCTGCACACAATAGCTCCTGATTAGCAAAGAAACCTGGGACCTGGATTTTGGATCTCTGTGGATCTCTGACCATAACAGAAGCACATAAAGCCACTTGGGTGGAATACACACAAAAGTCATCAGTTCTGGCAAACACTTTTCTACTGCAAAACACACCTTGAGAATGGCTTAAAAATGAATCGCTGATAAATCACAAATTACATCCCTGTGACTACTATAATGTATTGCATCCATATCTGTTGCACATATTGAAAACATCTATGCACGTTAGATTAAATGTGCGTGGTAACTGGTAACATTAGCATAGTATAAATCACAAACATAGAACTGTGTGGTTTCATACTCACTGGAAAAAAGTTGCCTTAAATTTGTGATTTCCAACTGGTGGGTCACTGATGAATTCAGTTGATTCTTGCAGTGAGTTTTATGTCTTGGTGTTCTAAGCTAACACGTTTACATTTTGTGAACAGCCTTCAGTGTTTAATGAATTATTCTAAAAAAGAAGTACAGATTTTTTCTTGGTTTGTTTCTTTAGATTTCCACTTGTTCTTGCAATTTCATTGCAAAAACAAAAAACAAACAGCTAAAAACATTGCAACATGCATTGCAATTTTTTTTTTTAGAAAAAGCTGCCTTCTAATTGTGACTATTTATATTAGCTGGTTGCAAGCTCTGTCCTCTCAACAATTCCAAAAAAAAAAAAAGTTGCCTGCTGCGGATAAAAATGAGTGGTGAAACTGAACCAAAAAGTTGTGGACCGCAAATCCAAAATACACGGAAGCCCTAAGTGACCATACATACATCTTTTTTTTTTCTTTAATTTTCCCAAGATAGTGGGATCATTTTCTCAAGATAGTGAAACTGTGTTTTTCTGGGATAGCGACATAATGAATTTAAGGTCTCCAGATTACAAAACAATACCGTCATAGTAAGCTATTGATTTAAATAATTTAATTGAAACATCATAAAGTGAAGCAATGTCAGGAGTGGTAGGATATTGACCACCGCAGTCATCTACAATATTGATTAGAGCAACTTTGACTTGGGAATCAAAAAATGAAACAAGACCAGATGTTTTATGACAGCTTTTGGAAATCTTTTTTTAATTCACTGTTATGGATCAAAACATGCCAAAAACATATTCAGATTTGAGCCCTGAGCTGCTGTTCATATCAGAGTTTTGTGTGTGGTGTGTTTAACGAGGGCAAAGTACACAGGAGCCTTTTTGTTTATGTAGTGGAGTGTCAGCTGGAGCAGCTCGGCCTGATGTCTGGCTGCAGCTGGTGTGAAGCAGCAGAGACGGAGGGAGACAGCTGGATCCAAAGCGCTCCCCCTCTCACACCGCCTCGGGTAAAAAGCAGAGGAGCTGGAAGTGTCTGAGACCTCCTCTGAGTGGAGCAGAGCCGCTCAACTGTGGCCTTCATAAAGAGGCAAGCAGAGGCAGGATCCTTGTGCTGTGGTGGGAAACGTGTCCCGGCTCAGAAAGGAAGGAAAGGAAAGGAGGTGAAGGGTTAAAGCACAATCTGCGGGGGAGGCATACATGTGTACAGCAGACTTCTCTGACAGGGAGGGCTGGGTGCCATAAACACTGGCTTGTCATTCACAGGGGAGGGCAGAAGAACAGGTTATAGCCCATAATGGGTGTGACAGCTTTAAAATACTGGTTTGGTCGGTTTACGGCATAAGGACACAGAAAAACCAGCTCGGCGACACAGCGGGCGGTGGGAACACGCAGCAGAGCGACACAGCTCTGCAGCAGGAGAGCGTGTCTAAAAGCAAAATTCAGAATTCCCTCTCATCGTGACTGATTGCAGCTCTGCAGGCATTCTTACAAGCTCAAAAAACAACAAAAAACAGCACTGTAGCCGGTACTCTGCGGTTATCTTTCCAACTATAATCTGCCTCCTTGAATGCACCGCAGACCAGTTACATGTTGGGAATGTATTTTATGTGCTTCAGTTGACCAAGACAGCCGTCCTCAGCCATTGTGACAAAGCCTGCTCATGCAGCAATAAAATGTAAATGAGAGACTTGAGGTTGTTTTCCTCTGTGAGTGGTGACACTGTACTTTCTTTAAAACTCCATTGCATTAATTGAAAAGACAGAACAGACATTCCATTAGCCGATTTAATGGATTTAGGTTTAAATCCCGTTTTCTTGCACTCAGATGGATGAGATTGAAGTTTCCCTGAGAGGTTTTTAAGTCTGTATAGCAGGGATGCTCCAAATGTGACATTCTGGGCCGATACTTAAAATAACAAATTGGCTGATTGCCAGCACTTAAGTTTTTTTTTTTGTTTTGTTGTTTTTGTTATTTATTTTACCTTTTGTGCCAGGAAAACAAAGATACCTGCATAATTTAAAAAAAAATAAGGGATCTGTTTTAATTCTTTGAAGCCTGAGTAAATTGGTTTGATTTATTTCAAGAGCATGGGGAGGAAACAATCAGCAATTTAATAAGACATTGCCCAAAAGATTTGAAAAAAAAGTTTAAAAAAAAGAAAAAAAAAATGACCTGAAAATAAGCAAAAGAAAATCGCATAAAAGGATGCCTAATATAAAGTTATTTTATATATTTAATTTAATTTTTTCCCTGTGATATATTTTTAAATTATTGTAAATATAGTTTTCTGTTCGATTTTTTCCTTTTGGGGGGTAATTTTCTAATAAAACTATTTTTTGGGACATCTCTTACCAGTTTGTCATTGCCTTTTTGTGTTTGTGTTCAAAAGAAATCAAACCAATTTTACAGGTTTTAAAAGGGTTAAAAACTTCATTACATTATCTTTAAATAAGCATAAATGTATTTAACAACTCTCTTTAAATAAAGCTACTGCTTCAAAAGCCTTTCTATATTATAATTTCCTGTCTAATAGCTTTTTTATGTTGCTGTAAAAAACATCATATTCCTCCTTCGAACAACCAAGTTTCTCCCCCAAATTTAAATTTCACAAGATTACACGTGAACACATCATGATAACATTATAATTTACTTTCACTCAATATTCATTTTTACTTAACAGAACTTAAAAGCATCATAATGTAACTCTATGAAGCCTGCTCCCAGCTTTCTCATGGGAAACAGGGTGCGTTCCCTGACTCACTGATAGCAACTTTACTGAGTCCCTTTGTCCCAAAGGCATCCTGAATAGGGCTGCAAATTGTAAGAACTTTCCTTAATTAATTGGTAAAATGAATTTGAAAAAAAACATAAAAGCTTTACTTGTTTCAAAAAACACCATATACGTTTTACACTCATTTAAAGCTCATAGCAGCATATTGCATGTTTTTGAGCATTTCATAACCTGCACGTGGTACAACAGGAAAACACTGACCACTGCATAGGTAAATCTGACCTTATTTTACCTTATTATCAGGTGATGGCAGTCAACAAGGGGAATATCAACTGATAGCGATTTTCGACCAATAAATCGGCGCATCCCTTCTACTATTCTTATCAATAAATATGATCTGCAAACTGAACTAATTCAAATGCTGATTTTTTTTTATTCAAACAGATGCAATTATACAAATTACTAAGAACCAGCTTAACAACAATTGCTTACTATATATTACATGCTTTTCAAATACATAAAAATGCTCTAAAAAAAAAAAAAAAAAAAGACGGAACCAGTGTATTTACAATACCAACATTTACATACAGCTTCATTCTCTTGAGAGAAATTGGGAGCACCAGTCCATGATTTCCAGCATGGATAAAATAACCATGTTCAAATATAACAAAACAAAAGTGGATCTTCTGTCTTCCTGCAGATGTGGCAGTGATATCAAAGTTGGTGACTTCCAGTAATACTCAAATGGTGACAGAAGTACTTGGCTCAGTTGTATTGTAAGTACTGACAGTGAGACATATTGAATACTTTGTAGATGACAAACCGGAGCACAGTGTGGTAGTTCCGAGCTACGCTGTGATAAAACTGGTGACTGCAGAATGTTCTAGGAAGTAGCCATCTCTGAGACTCATTTTTAATGAGTTCAATCCTTCATTTCGATAATGTCCTTATCAATCTTTGTCCAATCCTTCATGGTTACAGTGTTTGTACGTGTGTGTGGCAGAGTGTTGTTCATCACGGCTCAGTATCTGCTCGCAGAGACGTCCTCGTCCTTGCGTCTCTACAGAGAAACACGGTTTAGTTCCCTTTGGCTATACCGCACAGTCCACAGCAGGTCCTGGTATAGTTTCAGTGCATAAGTGCCATCACCACAAACACTCGCAATCCAGACATGAAGACGCTCCGTGGGTTTTTTTTGTTAAGGTTTAAATCGAGGTTGTGGGTCATTTTGGCGAATGTGAGAGAATTTCCCTTACGCGCTGAATCCCACAGAGGCAAAGTTCCTTCATTCTTTGGATCCTCTTGAAAAACAGGTAAGTGCAGTCTAAGGCACAGTGACACCTTGTCAAGGTGACAAATTCATACAGCACCATGACACACAGGCAACTACACTATTGTTCCAGGTTTTGAGTCCTCGTGCCAGTAAATCTGGTCCTCCGGCTCCAGGTTAGTGTGCATTTGGTTACTGGTGTGAGAGTCCATTTGGCTGACGTCTATGTAGGATCTGTGTCAAACACACAACATTGAAACACATTAGACAGGATGGCATATTGGACGTAGCTTCAGACGGGTTAACCATGAGTTCAGAATGATTTGACCGTGGGCTGTCAAAAGCATCCCGTCATATTTCAGCTTTGTTGTGCTGAGATCTAGAAACTAAACTGGAAGAAATACAAGAGACATTGAGCCTGTTTACACCTGGTATTAACATGCGTTTAGGTGATCTGAACACACGTGGACAACAGAGACATATTGCTGTTCAGACCTCTGCCTATCATACAGTAAATCTCTGGCTGACCACATTTGTTTAAATTCTGTCACTGTCTGCATTACTTATGTTAGAAAGTCACAGTTATTAGGTCTACACTCTCCCAAGATGCTTGCAAGCATGTTAGCAGCTGTGATGGCACAGCTGGAGATATCACTGTAAGCAGAATTCAACACATCCTTTTGTCCAACTCATCCTAAAATGGGCAAGTTATCAAGTGTTGCGCTGTGTCGCGCTGTCACCAGAACTACCACCGCCTCCTGCACTGATGACGTTATCCTTGTCGGGGACGCATCAGCGTTTACTCGGACTGGGCGATATGGCTTCAAAATAACATTGTGATAGTTTATGCTACACTGCGATTCATGATATGTATATCAATATTTCAAAACCTCCTCTAAACTAGAAGACTACGAAAGTGACTACAGTGACAATTAAGTTAAATTAAGTATTTTAACAATAAAATTAAACAATGAACTGTGATAATTATATGGAGTATTGATATAATCAAGTTAAATGAAGTACTGTTGTAATAAATATAAAAGAAGTACATTTCTAACAGTTAAATAAAGTACTGCTCTAAAATAATGTTATAATAAAAGAAGTATTGTTATAATAAAATTAAACAAAATACTGTTATAATTAGATAAATCAAAGAGGAGCCACTGACGCTTTTATTTTGAAGCAAACGGCTAATTGAAATTGGTGATGTGTTTGCTGTGAGCTTGAAGCTACTTGTCAACAGTTGGTTAATACAAAGAATATATTTAATGTATCGCAAACCCCTAGCGTTTACATTTCAAAAGATATGTGGTAACACTTAATCCAATCACCCAAGACGCATGTTAATAGCAGTTATATACAGGCTCATTCATATATTGAGTTACCTCGTGTGTTTCAGGCTCACTAATGTCAGTAAACCCAGGGTCAAACATTCTCACCCAACAAAACAGCAGATGCACACAAACATTATACACACACGCGAATAGCTTTCAAATGCGACAATATTCAGCGGTCACATTTTCTTCCTCTGCCACACGAGTGCTCCCCCACCACCACAACACACCCAGAATAAACAGCCAAAATCACGCAGAGTGACATGAAATGATTTGGAGCTTTCACCATCACCATGATAACCATGTGGGCAAGTTTTTACGTTCTCGTCTCTCACCCTTTCTTCTGTGCTGTGACTGATTACTGGGGGGGGAGGGGGTTAATTTTTCCTGGTCAGTAGCAAAGGCAACAGCACCGCGCCTCTCTAAAGGCCCCACAGGGCACGCCATCCTATCACAGCTCCGCCACTGAAACTCTGGGGGACATCTGCGCATGAGAGGGGGGGGGCAAAGGTCAGGGGTGAGTGGCAGCACATGGGCAGGGAACCTCTGTGTGGGCCGAGAGGAAGGCAAACAGCAGAGGAAAAACAAACAATGGCGAGGCACACTGCAGAGAAATGTGACCACTGGATGACAATATGCCAGCTGGAGGAGGAAGTAGAGCAGCCATGTTTGTTTTTTTTTTTTGAAGAAGCCATGCAGTTACCTTCTCATACATAACAATGACATATCAAACATCTCAAAAATGCACTTCAAAACATCGACAAGCAGACTAAGGAGTCATGGTGCACACAAACTGAAAGAAGCAGAAGCACAGGCTCCGGCCGGCGCTGTTACTTACTATGAGCTACCTTTAGTAAAGGACACCTTACTGTGCCTGTGCCCTCTGGAGGATTGTGGCTGCGCAGGGCTGGAGGCCACCTGCCTGACCCGAACACCCGGGGAAAAGGAGGAGGAGGGGAAGGAAGAGGAGGGCAGGGAGGAAGTGGAGGAGGAAGAACTAGCGGGGAAAAAGGCACAGCGCCTCTGGCCATCAGGGCTGTGCCAGGAGCCCTTTAAAAGCTGGGAGGCGCCATATCTATAAGAGAGCAGGGGCCAGTGGACAGTTAAGGAGGAGAGCAGTCTTAAGCTCTGAGGAAGAACCAACTGCTGGCTGCACAGATCCTATAATCCTACTGCTACACCACACTGTCATCTAAGCTGATGGCAGTTCTCTTATTTCTTAACTTAAGGGTGAAGTTGAAGAAAAGGTAACATTAGCTACACGTCAGTCCACAGTATTGTTGCGTGTCAGGGATAACTAAACAAAACAGCAGCTTATATGTTCTGCAGCATCCATTCTAGGTAATTAAACAGTAGCGCTTAGCCCTGGGGATAAGGAGGATCAGTGAGTGACTTATTGGATAAGGAGCTGAGTTGAGGCCAAGTTTTTTTTCTCACCTGTTGTGGGCGGAGTGGCTGTAGGGGGTGGTAGTGTAGGAGTAGGACTGCGGCGCGTGCATGGGCATGTTGTATTCCGACATAGCACCACCACTCATGTGGCTGTGCCAGTTTGCACTGGAGGACACCGAGGACACTGGAGAAAAAAACAATGAAAAACAGTACAAGTCAGCAGCTGACCCACCTACATGTGAGACCACGGTCAACAACATAATGCACTAGAAGCTGTAGCGCCTGAGCCATACTGCCTGCATGTGCATCCCGGAACTGGATGTGTTTTTTTTTTTTTTTTTTTTAAATTTCAGCATCCTTGTAAACAGTTAAGTGCAACCACACTGTCGGCATGAGCAGCCATGTTCAGGCGCTACTTGGCTGCTGCTCAGCAGCAACACACTTGTTTTTTTCTGTGTGACACACACAGTTTTCAGCAAAAATAGATGGTGAAAATGGTCTTTTCATAATTATTTTGACTCTATATCACCTGAAAGACATCCTGAGACATGAAGAAATACAAATATATCTGTTTTACTCAATCATCCCTTTTCCCTTTTTTAGTATAAAAGCAACATCTCTGTCAACAGAATCCCTTAAGATGTTGACAAAAGGCATTTTACTGTGAAACATTTACAAGACCGTCTTGTTGACATTCAGGAGCGTACACAACTTCCTAAATGAGTGAAGTATGTGCTTTTAATTTTGGAAATGCAGTACTTTTAACAGTCTGAAGCTCTGCAGCAGCGCTGCAGCAACAATGCTGCCAGTGCGGACATCACTAGTGTGCAGGCTGCAGATGTTCCGTAAGGTTGCTATCATGCTCTGCTCACGTAAGCAGTGTGGCCTGGGCGTAATACACGGTGCAGCAGTCTAACCTGAGGAGTAGGCAATGTTCCTGTTGTTGTGGCTGTAGGGTGAGGGCATGGTCTGGTAGCCCAGGCTCTGCTGGGAGCCTCTGTCGTAGTCGTAGTTGTATGCCGCCTGTTTGTGTGCGGCGTTGCGATGGTACCATCCTCTCAGGTGTTCAGCCACCAAAGCCTTCTGGATGTTCTTGCCGACCTGCTCGTTGCTGCGGGGCACCTGGCGGTTCCTGGGTGGCCGCAGCGTGGCGTACGGGTTCTGTGACATGCCGTCTATTTCATCGTTACTGTAGTGACTGTGCATGTCGTGACTGTGATAAGCAGCCGTGGCGTGGTGATATGAAGGATTGACGTTGTAGTGTCCCTCCATTTCGTTTTCGTACATGTAGACTCCGTTGGAGTAAGGCTCAGGTTCTGCGTAGCTGGGATAACCTGTCACATAGTAGGCTGTCGTGGTGGGTCTGGCCCGTGGCTGGTAGGCGTAGCAGCGGGTGTCTGGCTGAGCCAGGTTAGGCATGCTGCCTGTGTTGGCGTACATGTCTTTTCTGTGGCGGCCGCGAGCTCTGCGCCTGTGGGTGTGGTTACCGGGGGCGCTGTACTCAACGCTGGACTGGCTTGTGTAGGAGGAGCCGTCATCGAGGACCTCAGTGCTGTTGCTGCGTCGGGCTGGGGAGAAGGTGAATGTTGGCACGGTAAGTTCGTTCTCTGTCAGGAGCTGAGACTGGGACTCCAGACTGCCGCTGCGCTGGCGCAGATGTTGTGGAGCATCCTCTGATCTACAAGTGAAAAAAACACAAATTTTAAAACCTGTTCTCCTTTAAACAAATATGGAAAGAATCCAATTTTCTTCAGATCTGTCCATGTGTTCCTACATGCTGTTTTTTTAGGGCTGCAACTATTATTTTCATTATTGAACAGGGTCTCTCACACATTCATTTATTTATGGCGGCCGGCCAAGATTAAAACATTTGCCGCCATTTGTTGATTTTATATATCTGGAGCTGGACCTTTCAATAGGAGCACTACTGGATATATAACACTACTGGAGTACATATAAATATATATATATATATATATATATATATATATATATATATATATATAGATAGAGAGAGAGAGAGAGAGAGAGAGAGCGCACTCTGAGGACAGAAGAAGCAGCAGAACGACAGGGTCAGTTAAAGTAAAACATGATTGTTCACTGCACTGGTTCTAAAAGTGACTGACTGGATGGACAGATCAATTATGCACCCCTCGACTCAAACTCCTTAAACTGCTGCTGTGGAAGAAAATAACTCATGACGAGTTCTGCCTGTGCTGCGAGGGAATATATTATGGTGAAAAGGGGAGAAAATCCTCCCCCTTCTTGCCAGCTAGTGTCACACATAGATTCTAATTCTGTGGAAAACACAGCTTAACACACAACCTAATCTTTTGATTATTATCTTGATTAATCGATTCGTTGTTGGGTCTTTAAAATGAATGAATGAAAAAAAGTCAGTCACTGTTTCCCAAAGCCCAATATGATGTCCTACAATGTCTTATTTCGTTCACAACCCAAAGATATTCAGTTAATTGTCATAGAAGAGTAAAGAAACCAATATCATCCACATTTAAGAATTATGAATCAGAGAACTTTGACCTTTTAGTCTAAAAACAATTACTTAAATCCATTAATAAAATCATTCAAATTTTTCGATGATTAATGTAATACTTGACATTTCATTGATTAATTGTTGCAGCTCTGTTTTCTTCTTAATTTATATATCAGCAAAGTGTTTTTGCAGAGATTTGTTGACCACAGCACAAGTGCACATCCAGGTTGCTTGCACAGCATGATCAGTATCAGTGTAACTGGCTCTAACAGCTCTTGTTGAGGAAGATGTGTGAGAGTAAAATGTGAAAACATGGGAAATACACAGATGAAGTTGGGTCCTACCTGAGCTGGGTGCTGCTGTAGGCATTGCGGGTGAGCACAGGGGTGGGGGGCATGCTGCGGGCGTCACGTGGCTGTCTGGAAGCCGGTTTAAATGGGCTGCTGTGGCTTGATAAGGCATCGCGGTGACTGTAGTGGAGTGATTCCTGGACTTGGCTGTAATTTAATCTGGAACACAAACAAGAACAGTGTTTGCAGGGCATTCCCCTCTTTTGGGCTGAGCTTCTGATTGAGACTAACACCTCTACCCTCTATTCATTTTCTCCAGACACTAAAGGAGGAAAAAAAAATCTTGCTTGAATGCAGCACTCTGGTCATCACTTACACCGGAATGACTGCCATTACATAGTCCAATGATCATTCTTTTCATGCAACAGCAACCATTATGACTCTTTAAAACAAGATTAAATCTCTGAAGCTGAGGGCTTCACACATAACCAGAATAATTTTGTAAACAGACGTGAAGTAGCTGCCATTAAAACAAAGTTTCCAGGCCCACTTTCCTGTCCCTTTTCCCCTCAGCTTTGAATTGTTGCCTGCTCCTTCACAGGCAGCAACATGTTCATTTCCATCTATTTTTAAAGCCATTGCATTTGGCTGATAAGGGGGAGATTGTTGGAGAGGCAGGAGAAGGAGGGAGGAGGTGACTGCAGGAATGTAGCTCTGGGTCGACTCTGCAGGTCTGTACTAGCTGCATGTGCAAGGCATCGAAAAAAACAACTGTCAGAAACACACTGGATATTCAAATATTAATGTCAGCTGTATACCTGCTGTCTGCATGCTGGTCATTGGCAGAGGCCCGTCTGTCATTGTTGTAGTGGATGTCCAGTGTTTCTGCATGGTGCGGTCTTGGGGAATACTGGACTGATCTGGAGCGCTGCCTCTGGGAAGTGAGCTCATCATCTGGGAGATGAAAGTGATTGTTTAGTTAAAAATGATCTAAAATGCATGGAGCAAGGAGTGAACAAAAGCACAGTGAGCACAGCTTTTGTCTGGGCACTTACCATCATCCAGAGTGAGACTGTCAGATAGAGAGCTGAGGTCTGAAGGGTTGACATCATCTGGTGACAGAAGAGAGAAAATGGTCCTCAGAGACGCCTCTGATATTCCACTTTTCAAAGAAAGTGACAGACTTTTCAATTATTTACATCTTGTCAAAAATAATCCCATGAATTTCAAGCTTTGATTTTCCAGCCTATCAAGAGTTTGAACTGCGGTTGTTGTTGACATCTACCTGCTAAGATCAGTGACGCTCTCTGGGTAGGTTTCTTCCCTTTCTTGATCCTGTAGGCGTTGATCTCCCTCTCAATCTCCTCCAGCTTCCTCATCGCGTCCAGACAGTTGTTTCTCCTCTTTTTCTTCACCGTCTTGCAGAGGTCGCCCTCGTTGGACAACTTGATGGCTGCTTCCACTATCTTTTGCTGCAAGGCGAATCTGCTCTCCAGATTCCTTAGATGTGGGTCCTGCAGGGAAAATCACGACACGCACAGTTAACGGGGAATTTCCCAAAAGTAAAGATAGTTCCTGTCAGCAGCAGAGCTCTAAATAAAGTCACGGACTTCAAACATCTCCAAGACACAATATGGAATTGATCTAAAAACAGTCACTTTTAGTTCACATTCACATTTCACAAGTTCACATTTATATTCATACCCTAAGTCATATTTATTTTCCCAATTCACTTGCTTTGCTTGGGAGCCAATTTTGCAAAATGACATGAGGCCAGGGGCCAGTCGCAGCAGCCTCATATCTGTTTCTAGAATTTTAGGACGTTTCTAAGATTGTAGAACATTTCTGAGATTTTAGGACACTTCTAGGGTTTTGGAACGCTTCTCGGATTGTAGGACGTTTCTAGTATTTTAGGACATTAGGGGCTTAGCTAGGTCCTCTATCAGGGGGTGCAGGGGATCCTCCACTGGAACTTTTTTTTGATAAAAAAAACTTTACTTTGTTTTTTGCATTCTGGCACCTTATGTATACTATAAGTGCAAAAGCAATTCCCAGTGTGAATCACTTTATTTTTAATGTGAGTTAAATAATGATTTGGGGGCCACCTGGCACCCTATCAGGGGTCAGATGTCACCTGCAGGCCATAAGTTGAGTATCACTGAGCTAAAACACTCAAAGCATTACATAGTGAGTCTCAAAACACATACTAAACTATGAATCCTCATTCCAACAAGTCAAATGATCTAAATGAGCTCCAGATAAACACAGTGGCGTAACAACTGTGTTTCAACAACATGCTAAATTACACAACAAAAACATCACACTACACCTGCTACACTAACCTCATCATAGGGGAACATGTCATCCAGCTTGAAGGCCGTCCCAACGCGGCGGCGTACGTGAGGAGCCTTCTCACCTGTGGCTAAGGGATATTCTTTAGGCAATCTGCCAGTAAGCTCCTGCAAATGAGAACAACAATCAACAGTCAGCTGAAAATGTTTTAAAATATCACTGGAAAGTCACAGAAAGAGAGAGACACTCACAGCTTCTCTCATGCAGATTTTCTTCAGTTCCTCGAGTTTCCGCGTCAGTGTGTCTTGAAGGTCCTTTTCTTTCTTTTTCAACTCCGCCACTTTTTCTTTCTTCTGTTCCTCGCTGACTTCAGAGTCAGCAGAACCTGGAGTAAGCGCACGTCAGATTAAATACAAATTATAGCAATAAATCATCACTCATCACTCTAATGTGGAAGCCATTAGCTGATTAACTCTCTGTTTACCGGCTGAAATGAGGCTTCCGTTGCTGGCCATGATAAGCTGGTCTCTGCTCTCGATGCTGGAGAGTTTAGTGATCCGTGGAGCGCAGATCTCTGTCAGGTCCATGGCAATGTCTCCTGTACTCCTGGTCGTGGTCATCTTTGACTGCAGAGGAAAGAAGAGACAGTTAGGAGGAGGAAACAGGGACGAGGAGGAGGGAAAAGAGTGGTTAGGAAGGGATTGTGAGTACTTCATTTTAATGATAGCGCACTGTGATAGTGGCAGCTCCATTTGCATGCTCGGTACTCCAAGCGCACTGCTCTCTCATCAATCAGCGTGTGCTCTATTCCTGGATGAGCACTGACACACCATCTGCCTTTGAGGGAGACAGTGGCTGAATAACCTCATTTGACTGCAGACACACACACACACACGCACACGCACACGCACACGCACACACACACACACACACACACACACACACACACACACACACACACACACACACTCATCCATCTCCAACACTAACTGCACATCACACACTGCTCATACTGTATAATAGCCCCCATGCTCAGCAAATATGCTTCATAAACACAACACATGGATCAAGAGTGTGTCTTAAAGGTATCGCTCGCACAAGGACCTCCGCTGTGAACACACTGTGCCTTTTCCTATTTATTCTTAACAATGCAGTCATAAAGAATATGTATCCCTTCCAAACTAAACACTTCACATCTTATATGGCAAATTGTAGTTTACTTTGAATGTGATATGTTTCCTTTTAAGCCACAGCCAAGGCAAAAATAGACTTAATAATAGGCACACCTACTACCACTATATCATTCTGCCTACCAAATCCACTAATAAAAATATTTCACTCACTCAGCAGTGACAAACTCCTGTGATTTTTTTAATCTAAAAGAATTATTCAACTCCCAAATGATCATTTGTATGTCAATATAAAATGTCACCCTGTGTCACCTTGAATTTGTGCAAATGTTTTTCTATAGTTTTGCTGTTCTTACATGCAGACTCACTTTACTCTAATTTGTCAAGGATTTACTACTTTTTTGGATTCTTTGGAGGAATGCAAGTCAAACAATGTTTTTTTTTCACAAATTCAACATAACACATGGTAAGTAATTAATATAGAAATAATCATTTTGGGGGGTGAAGTATTCCTTTGGGCTTCTGAACCGCCTGTTTTTCTGGTTAAAAATAATTATTGTTAACTAACGATGCAACAATTTCCTTAAATCAGCACCAGGCCTATTTAAAGCCTGCCATATCTCTTTCTCAAGCTTTTACATGATTCACAGGCATGGGGCACACATCAGGCAGTGCATCACATGATGACCACTCATTACTACGACATGCTGTCACACTTGCACAATAACCTTTTAAAAGAGAAAGACAGCTTCAGTGTTTTTTAAGCTGCCTAAAGTCTTATTTTGGTAAAAACATTAAACTGATAATATATATCATCAACCTGAATTAACTTCATAATCGGGTCGTTACTTGACAAACTGATCACTGAAGAACACAAGCACATTGTGCACATCAGCCAATTATGTACTCCTCCAGCAGCAATGTGACCTCTCCAGAACACACACACACACAAGCATGCACACATGTACACACACACTCCCACCCAGCCCTGATCTGCAGGTGTCTCACCTATGCAGGTCACTCGATATGAGGCAGGGTCTCTCTATACAGGTCAAGATTTAGATTACTGGACTGTTTCTACATTTGTATTGGCAGGGAATGTGACCAAAGTTGAGAGAAGTGACGAGAAAACAGACATACACTCACTTTGCTTTGCTTCCTGTCCAGATAGAACTGGTGTTGACTGATGGCCATCACCCAGATGGTTTTAATCAGAGAGTGGCTGGCATACCATGTGTGGATAACCAGCCCAGTCTGCCCGAAAGTTCGCTTGGTCACTGTTCTTCTGTAGAAGAGAACAAGACAAACATTCAGTCCTTGTGCTGATCCAACAAGCAAATCTGTTCGACAGCAATACAAACAGCTGATGGGAAATAAACTAGGCTTTAATTAAGATTAAAAAAAGATGTGTTAGGCAAAGATAAGAAATGAGTTCTTAGAAATCTTTTTCCAATTAAATTTGTGGGTGTTTGTGTAATAATAAGCTAAAGCAGACGAGCAGCGACATCAAACTCATTTTGAAAACAGACAGTGGGATTTAATAACAGCTTAGAGAGCCACATTAAAGCCAGTGAGAGAGGCAGAAGCCTTAGAACAACCTTACAATAATAAAAAGGCCATTAAACAGCAGGAAAACACTCATTTCACAGACAAGCTCTAACTATTAACATGGTGCCCTAAATGGGCCGGTGGCTGCAGATGCCCTTCACAGTGTGTAAGGTGTGGGATAAGGACATCAGAGGCAATCAGCAGCTAAAATGGGAACACTTCAAAAAACAGGGAAAGCACCTATTAAGATTAGTTCAGATAGATTAAGCACTTTGTCCGTTTCTCTGACCTGTGTGGGTCGTTCACTTCTACTGCAAATTTCTTCTCGCGGAAATACAAATTCTCTAACTGCTTCCACTGATAGAGCTGCAGAGAGAGAGACAGTTTGGCAGAAAGAGGGGGAGGGGAGGGGGAGGGAGACATTACACATCACTGAGTACACAAGCCAACACAGGACTATTGATTAAAAAGTAGATTTGCACTACATAAACAGAAACGTCATTTGACACGCAAAGGCAGTAAAACGCACATCGGTTTACTCGGAAAAGGTAGAAGCTTCCCAACCCGCTTTGTTTCAGCCACAGCAGCAGGCCTTTTAGCACCATTTTGTTCTGGTTAACTTGCAACATTAGCAGAAACAACATACCAGCTGAAGCTGTGAATGGGGCTCAGCGGGGCCAGCCAGTCAGGTGTAGGAATTGGAGCTAACACAGGAGCAATTACAATGCTGCTGCAACTGCAGGGAGCAGAATGGTGCTAGGCGGCAGGCCAGTTTCTCATTTCAGAGGCAGGACTTCTCTGTGTCAGAATGAAACATCTGCTCCACTGATACTGGGATCACTAAACAGATTTAGAGCCACTTGCCTGAGAACAACTCTCCCCCGCTCTTGTTTTGGAGGAAAGAACAGACACTGCATAACAGTGGGGCTGAGATTAATGTAGGAGAACATTTATAAACGCTGTTTTACCTGATACCATCCTAAAAAGTAACCACAAACACATATAAAAAAACTTGCACCCGGAGAGAAACTGCGGGAAGAAATCACAATAAGCTGACACATCTCCCTTCCCGCTAGGACAAACATATTTGCTGAGCGCATATTACACCCCACAAACCAACTACAGCACATTACACATCTTCCTTTACAACACCATGGCTCGCAAAATGACATAGTACCTCACTAAAGGCTACATTTAGAGGCGCACAAAGAGAAAACATAACCCATTGACTATTTGAAGCAGCTGAACAGGTAATAGTTGGACACAATGAAAGGCTTACCGTGAAGGGTATTTTTGCTCTTATCAAATCTCCTGGGTCTGTACTGAATCCTTTGACTTTGAGTTTCCCACAGGGCTAGAGCTTCCTTGAACAATACTCGCTCTTGTCTGTTCTCAGGGAGCCAGATAGGTGTTGCAAGAGTTTCAGCTGAGCTGTACACGCCCCTTTAACCACCCCCCCTCCTCTGACATCACAGATACATCATCACAGACACCTCCAGCTGCCTTCAAGGCTCTGCACTGCTCTGCTCTCTCTCCCTCTCCTACACAGCTCACTTCCTTTTTAGTCAGACCAGATGAGCAGGTTGTTTGCAACTATTTGCAAGGCTAGGTTTTTCCTTGTTTGAAGACATTTTATCTCTGCTCCACTTCCTGGCACTCGCAGACATGTGATCAATCCTGCACGGACTTTGAATACGACGCTTCCATCTGGGAAGTTGCTCTGCTTTTCATATTGTGAATACCACACAGAGCACTGCTGTGAGGCTGAATCTACTATAACCATCTCCCCTACCAGGGCAAACATGTCAGGAATCTGTTACTATGGTCTAATCATTAATAGCAAGGGCTCCCTTTGCTTTTATGTAGCAAGGGAGCACTCTGTCAGCCCACTCAACCAGGCAAAAAGAAACTTTTTTTTTTTTTTTTACTAACAATGGCCAACAAGCACCACACCTCAGATTTTAAAGCTTCATGTTCAATCTATTCAAACACTTTCACAAGTAGCTTCCATTTTGTTTGATTTTTTATTTTTTTTAACTTTAAGCTATACTGCTATTACAGGTTTTCCAACACAGTCATTTATTTGTGGCAGCCTGCCACGATTAAAACATCTGCTGCCACGTATTTACTTTATAATTTTGGAGCTGGAAAATATATACCGTTTGGTCATTCATTGTACCACACTCTCGGAGCGCAGACAGACAGAGCAGCAGAACTCCAGATGCAGTAAAGGTCAAACTTTACTATTTTTGCTAGGTCACTCTACCGCCAAACATACAATGTAATTCTGCAGGAAACACTTCAATATCCATGAAAACACTGAATGCCAAAGCTTTATTTTCTTATCCAAGTACGACAATATTGTCTTTATAATTGTTGGCATGAGCTACTTTTACACTGCCTGTTCAAGGTGGGGATGTCACGCCATTATGCTGCCTCACCATTCTGTATATAGCAATGATTGCGGAAAGGGGGGGACAGAGTTGTTTTGCCTCTGAGCCAGGACAGGAGATAGTAACAGACACTAAACAAGGTCTGTGTAAAACATGACGGCAGTAGGACGGGACCAAAGGCAGGACGGGAGTGGTGATTTTATGGCATGTTATATGCACGACCCACGGCGGGGGAGACTTAAAAAGCAGCTGTTAGCTGTTAGCTGTTAGCGGCTAGCTCAAAAAAAAAAAAGAAGAAAAAAAACGGCGGCTGTTAATATTTGTGAATTGAGAAAACAATAAGATTTGGGAGCTCCTTGCCCTCAGAGCAGAAAACAAGATTAGCCACCACATAATAGAGATGATAAAATTATTGTTATTGACATGTTAATATTATTGTTTAGAAATCCCTACCAAAACATATGTTACATGTCACACAAGAGGCTGATGCTGTTGCATTAAAAGTTACATCCATATGCGTCTTTTGGTTGGGCAATGCTGATTGAAACTCAAACGCTGAAGCAACATGATGACAGCAATGTTTGGTTCTGTGTAAACATGTAAAGGAGGCATGAAGAACAGACTAAGCAGCAGCCCTGAAGCACGATCTCTGTGTAATAAGGGCTCTAGTCAGTGTACCAGTGAAATGAAGAGCATGGTACTTAAATAACAATGGGAACCACCCAGCAGTACACTTCAAAAAAGCTCATACAACTGTAAAGGGGACCCCAATTCACACCTTCTAGACACTATCATTAGCATCAATTTACACTGTAACAACAGATAACGAAGGTTTAGCAATAAGCCCACACTTCACTGGATTGTTCCTGCTGTTACAGAAACTCCACACCTGTGTGGCAGCACATTGATGAAACTAACAGAGGACTCTCCTGTGACTGCTGATGGACCGCTGCCAAAATATTTCAAGGATGCTGACACACCTCAATCTCTACAATCACAAGACCGCAAGCAGTACTTTTAAAGAGCACCATGCAGGCTGAATTTTTTATTTAGTTCCTTGTCTTGTGAATGCTGAGCAGGCTCATAATTATAAGGCTGTGCTCCATTATCTGTGTATAAATGTGATTTACAACCTCTTCAGTGTCAAAATTAGCTTTGGGATCCACTTCTATCACTGTTTAACTTGACCTTGCTTGGGTCATGTTACTAAAAACAACTCCAGATATGACTGTAGTGTATATAGATATTTTTTTTCTAGTTTCTGCATCATTTTCCTTGAAAATGATTCACTAGTGTTGTCTGCTAGCAGCCCAAGATATCATTCTGCACACTGGAATTCCTGTCATACAGTGACTCATCAACACACCTCCTCCGTAAAGAAGTAACCCATTTTCAGAAACCAGGAAACACCCCAGTCTAACAGTACACTCACGATTTGACTGCACAGAATTTCTGTATCTTCTATCTTTAGTATTTAAATCTCGCTTGTTTTTGCCAAACACTTCATTACAGGCAGGTGGAAGTCAGCCAGAAATGCCTGTGGTTTCAGATGGGATCAGACTGTTCAGATCCAGCTTACACCCACAACCCGAGGAACCCAGGGCCACGAGTCCGCAAAATCATACATGGATGAAAAATGTGTAAAAGGCTCTGACTCACACGCCCAGACAGAAAAAGATCTGCCCCACCCTTTGCATAACACGTCAACTAGATCTGGCTGGCAACACTGTACCTTTCCACAGCGTGACGCACTACTTATACATTGTTAAATTTTAACAAGAAGAAGACACCGGAAGAATCTTTAATTTATCTTTTATGGCTGAGAGAGTTTAATCAAAATGAAAGTGAATGGGAACAGGAACGATTCAGTTTTCATTAACTCTTCTCTCTCTTTTAGCTTAGACACAGCAGTTCCTGCAGGTCTCTCATATCGTGCCATTATCACCCACTGACACTGCTACCCATAATAAACTGGGGATTTATTTTGGTTCTGCTGGCTCATCATACATGTGGACCAGCATGTGGTCTTCAAGAGTGTCCCATTACCCACTGGGAGCACATCTGACTGACACAGAGAGAGGAAGAGAGGCAGAGAAGGTTTAATTCAGGAAGAATTAAGTATTGACTTGCCATCTGTTCCAGTCTTGAGAGTTTGTCCTGGAGACACATTTTTCTAGCCTTTGTATAATATTAATCTTTATTCATGTTTACATATAATGTTTAAGTTTATTAATAATTAAGCTGTATTTACTTAACTTTGTGAAGTTCTTGTAACTTAAAAATGAAATTGAAATTACCTTGTTCTCTCTAAGTGTTATCAACTTTAGTAAACTGAGTTAGTCTGGCTTAACTTGATCACCACACAAAGGATTTTGCCAATGATGAAGTTATGAGATCTGCAGGTTCTGTTTTGTTAACATTTTTAAGAAAATAAAAATATGATTGAGTAGTTGCAACCAGGAGAATACAGATAAATAGCACAGTAAACTTACTGAAGTTGCTAAAAGTTGGAGCGATTGATTTAATTAAACTTGTCATTTTTAAGTAGCAACAACTTCACAAAATCAATAAATATGACTAAACTTCCATAGAACTTAACACTTAGATATATTTCAAGGCAAAGGGCATTTTTTTTATATTAAAGTCAACTTGTTTTCTTATTTACAGTGCAGTGCATACTTCCATACACTGCTTCTTCAGGTAATGGAGTATTCACATAAACAAAAAGTGCCAGTTTTCCTAAATACAGCAGGGAAAGTTGGGCTTTTGAGTTCCAGGCTATTAAATATGGAGTGATGTAACTGGCATGTATGCAGAGAAGATAATGTGAGGTTAAGCTACTGCAGCGTCTTTCAATGATTTTTACAGAACTTCAAAATAAAAATATATTTTTAAACAAAACTACACATCTGCTGACCTGCCATTACCTCTAAATCCAACCCCCAGCCCCCTGCACAGATAGCTGTTTTGTATTGTCAGATCAATTGTGTTCCCTCCAAGACTCACACACATAGATTACCATAATGAATGCAGCCTGCTGAGAGGGGCTAGTTAAAGGGCAGCGAGGGATGGGCTGGGTTGAATACAGGGGCTGTGAGCTGAGGCAGGAAACACTATCTATATTCACTAGATATAGAGGACTCCCTCCAAGGCAAAGGGAAAGCAGCCATACAATTCCAATTATCAGCAAGAGAAACAAAAAGGTCATTTAAAAAGGCAACACTTTCCCCCACAGCAGCAAACTCTTGTGAGGTTTTTTATGTGACTGAGTTGGAGTTTTGAACCCTCTCTGCACCCCAACACCCTTGTTGCTGTCCCCACTTCCAAATGCCCATCCACCCGCCCGCCTGGCAGAGCGCCAACCCAAGTCCCAGAGGCCTGCTGCTTCCCACAGGGAACCATAATTACAACATCCTCCACGAGGGTCGGGGAGAGACGTACTGAGGCTGTGCCCATTAATGCCTCGGTGTAACAGCACACCCTGCTATGTCAACAGGTTCGTGCCATGTAACAACAGCTATGACGAGTCTAATGCAATAAGCCAGCAGGGAAAAACTAGGCTGGGACACTATCACATAACACTTCTCAAACAAAGAGGAGGGTTATCACAGACAAAAGCACAAACTCAAACACTGCTGTAGTACAGAAGCAGTACGTTTTTGTACAGAGAGTACTTATTCGGACATCATTTCAGCTAAATTGTTGGTGACATTCTTATGTAAACCAACATGCATACAAACACAGCTGACAATATCGACAGCAAAATGATCATGGTCATGTCCATGCATCATATTATAATTTAATAACGTGAAAGGCCTGGTTGCGTCAGATTTTGTTTTATTGATTCTGCCTGAAGTAAGTTCAAAGTAAAATGAAAGTTTATTGCGCACTTTTGACACTTGGTTTACATAATTTAATTTTTATTACTATTTTATGCTTACTGCGTAAGTATTTAAGCATTTTGCAATTTGAACTTTACAAGTTGAACTGTTGCTAACCCTGTGACTTTTATTCACTGCTCTGTTGCTTTAGTGTACTGTATTTGCTTTACACCTACAGCCTTGACTGCACACAGCGCATACTGATACTCCAAAATATTTTCCCCATCTGTCTTCCTCTTTCTCCTGACTGACATGGGAAACCGGGTCTCATTACGCCTGTTTACAGTGTGGATAGATCATTAACCAGTTAACAAGAGGCACAGTGATGAAAGCTGTGTTTTCCACTTGCAAAATAAGTATGTTTGCAATAGTACATTCTTCAAAAAGGTAAAAGCAAATAACTTTTTTCTTTTTTAAAGCGTGTTTCACTGGTTTGAGTTTTAAATGTCACTGTTAGAAAACCTGGCGAAGTTTATTTATAAAGCCCAAACCCCAAGTGGGTCCCAGGAGGCTTCAAAATTTGTACAATGCAATACCATATACTTTGGGACCCTGACATACCAATCCGACAGTTGGCTGTTGGTCAATGTCCGTCTGTTGGTGAGCGTCTGTCACCCTTGTTTTTGCCCCATGTCCTGCACTGTTGGCACTAGTTAAACCTTGTCTGTTGTGTTTTGGTCAAATCAGCATGTTATATCAGCGCCAGACACACTAGAGACAGTTAATAAAAGAAATTACTCTGATTGGCAGTTCAGCTTGGTGCACATGAAGAGAAACAGAAGTGGGAAAATCGAACAAATGACTCAAGTCATAATGAAAGATCAAAACAAACTTGCTATATTTGGTAAGATTCTTTTTTTTAGCCTTTAGCAGAAAAAGTTCGAAAAAGTTGTCTGTTTTATCATCCGGTAGAGCACAGTAAACATCCTTCATCCACCTTTCAACATCAGGTTGTGTTTTTATTGCGCTAACTGGCTAACTAGTGTCTTGAGTCTATCCTCTCTGTCTTTTGGTTTCCCTTTTTTAATGACCTGAAGCAGCTCCCAGTTTTGCCCACCAGAGTAGCTGTAAAAAGAGGTCAACCTACCTTTCTGGGCTTCAGTTTATCCTGCAGATCATACTGGCCGATGCCTTTGTAGCTGACTCCCAGCCACCACGGTATTCCTTGTTTGTCCTGCATGAAAGCACGCACACGCACACACACACACAGAGCAACACCACTCATTAGAAGTAGCTTTATTGGTGGGCGTTTGAAAAAAAAAGGCCTGTTACCAAAGCAATTACCCCATTAGGCTCAAAGCAATAGCAACACAAGACGAGATCAAATACACTGTAGGCCTTAAAATTCCTGCAAGGCTGACTGAGTCATTTTAATGCCACTGTTTGATCTCCTGAGACACCTTGATTTAATAAGATTTGGTTGGAGAAAGTTAAGATGCAAGTAAAAGTGGGGAAAGTTGGAGGAATCACTTTAAAAAGGCTAAAGTTCATATGTGATGACTGACTGGATTCTGACTTAATTATTTTGAATTATATAAGGTGAAAGTTTGGACTAAACCAGTTCTTGTCTTCCCCCACTTAAGCAGGCAAAGTTTACTCCTGTGTCTTCATACAGTAACATACATGAGTTGCTGTTTTAGCCGCAGCACAGATATGAGAAGAAAAAGCATCCAAGATTTAAGCATCAAACAAAAATGTTAAAGAGTTAAGTGAATAGAGTTTAGATCGATGTGTCAGATTAGATGGAGAAAATGAAGACAGCATGTTGACAGAAGCTTGTTCAAAGGTTAAGCTGCTTTATGACTCAGGGCACCACTGTTACCTTCACTGGGTAATAATGGACTCCGTATGTCGGCAGGGACTCCACCAGGGCCAGATACCTTCAGAGAAAGAGGGACAGGTTAACAGGAATACTGCCATTTCCACTTCATCACTGTCAAACGGTGGCTGTTGTTCAACAGACAGAGCGGGATTTAAGCTACAGTCATTGAGAAGCCGCAGTCATTGGCGGTGACAAGCTGATCGATTGGTTTCAGGGCTGTGACAGAGGGAGGGAGAGTTCATTGATTGGTTCAAGGGCACAAATCATCTGAGCGTAAATGACCCAGTGTTGCTCTGAGTTACAGTCCCGGGAAAAACACAGTGGAGGACCGACATCCTCTCAAGGCTGGCCTGCTGCCTACTCGAAGTGCACCTCCTGTAATTAATGACACATTCTGGTATAGTGACAGCCTCCCCTTACAAAAACAGCCACCATCACAGTGCACACATGGGGAGCATCAGAATGGGGGAGTGCATAAGGAGCACAAAAGTTAAAGGAATATTTTGCCAATTTTCAACTTACTTTGTATCACAATAATGTGGGTAGTATGTGTAAATTGACTGTACTCAGCTTCCCTCCATCTCACCAGTGCCAAGATCTCCCTGCTCATCTTCCAGCTCAAATCCGTTACATATTTTTTACTGTCTCTATAGCTGTTGCACGTTCTACAGATTGTACTTCCATATTTTTGTACAACTGCCACCACTGACACAAAAAGTACAAAAGCGAATCAAAAGAGAGTCCTGACCCTCTCTCTCTATCTCTCTTCCTTAAACTCAGATCAAACTGTACAACTACGCAGTGATGATCAAATATGAACCACGATTATATTGCTTCGTCGCATATTTCTCACTTTAAGTGTCCTTTTGTAGTGCACTGTTTGGTTGTAATATGAGAATCTGTGAACATGAAAAAGGCACCATGCTGTTTCCCAAACTATAAAAATGAGAAAAAAAATGGTGGCCATATTGTTTCCTGTTTCAAATCTGCCAAACTCGCATTACAGCACTCACCAGCGGGAGCCTTTATTGGTCTGGTGTGGCATAGAGCATTCTGAGAATTGTAGGTTTTCTACCTCTTGAGCAAATGAGAATGCAACAGGCTTTTTTCCTTGATTTTTATGGTCATACAGCAGTGGTTTCAAAAGTTTTTGCATCTACTGAATAGATAGCCCAGTTGTATGACAAGACCATCTTTACAGCAGCAAAACACTTTTTTTAACTTGCAAAACTCATAAAAATTTTATAGTTGGTTTTAACTTACTGCACAATGGATTGTCCTCTGGTCAGTCCCTTCAGCTTCTTGTAATGTTCAATCACTTTGTCCTCACTGCAAATGGATAGATAAAACATTTAATGAATAATCCATCAAGTGTTGCACATTCCAGCCACAGAGGGACTGTCTAAGAGCGCTCTTTCTTTGACACACATTCTGTCTGCTCATGCAGAAAATGCAGTCTGCCCTACTGGCCTGCTGATGGCTCTCATCTACCTCTCCTGCAAATGCATCCCATTTACTTCCCACTGTAATCATCTCTTTTAATGGCATAGCAGGACCACAAACTCACTGCGGCTTAACAGACGGAGAGAGACGGAGAGAGACAGAGAGCGACAGACGTGTTTGTGTGTTCACCCATGCACCATAAAACTGTAATTTTAATTTGGATATTAAAGTGAATGTAGCAGTTTCAGAGGTAGCAGCAGTCTCAGATGACTGTTTGTCCAGAAGAGGAGGGGTTGGCAGAGGAGCTAAAACAGTGGTGTGGACTGAAAAAAACAGACAGCAATCCTTTAGATAGCCAGTGGCTGTCAGCACCTCCCTGTGCTCTCACCGGGCTAATGAGCAAACGTAATTAACACAACCCCGACATTAATTAGTTACCCCATCAGAGGCAAAACCATCTGCCAAGTATGAGGTAGGTCTGACACCACACCACCCAAACTGCCTTTCTGGAGAAATTATGGCTTTGTGCAATCCAGTGGTTCTGACCATGGAGTTGATCTGACAGCTGAATTGTAAGAGTATATTGTAAAAGGATGGGCTGTGGTGTTGGTTGAACCATAAGTATATATAGAATGTGGGTGTGTGGTCCCCAAACACTGACCCCCATTACTAACCAGTAGTTGAGAGATGGGTGCTCCCTTAATACTCTGGTGGGCAGAACTGGGAGCTGCTTCAGGTCTGATCTGGCAGTCTCAGCACTGAAAAAAATCATATACAAACTTTAAGAGCAGCAAATTGATTCATTCACATTCAAGAGAGTCCTTTCTAGTTACTCATCTCTGCTTCAGAGCAAGGGGAAACACAACAAAGCACCAAAATTACACTGCTAATGAATGAGAGCTATGGCATCACGGCCCAGTTACTGATTACCCTATTTGGGCTGCACAAATATATATATTTTTGCAACATTTAAAGCTTCGATTGAGGTTTCAAAATGAAGCCTCCCGTGTCTGTCATCATATTTTATGTCATCACACTAAAAAAATCCATCAATTCATTAGAGATTCATCGGATTAAGTAGGTCATTTAAAAAAATAAAAGTCAACCCTCTTTAACCCTTTGACACCTGGATTGACATCAGTTTCTTGTGTTATGCTTGGTTGCCTTTCACAAGCATTTAAACCTTTGAAACCTAAGCAAACTGATTTAATTTCTTAAAAAACAACATGGCTTTGAAGGCAATGAGCAACTTGGCAAGAGATGTCCCACAAATTGCAAATAACTAGGAAAAGGTGACAAGAAGATGACCTGAACATTAGTTTAAAAAAAGAGAGAGACAAGAGAAGAGAAAAATATTAGAAAATAATTATTTGAAAATAATAATTGAATACAAATACATTTCTAAAGTTTATTACACACATTTCAGCACTTTATTTCCCTTTTCCTTTTCAATTTTAGTTTTGATTTTGGTTTGCTAATTTTCAGGTAATTTTTTGACAGGCTAAACACCAATAACACCAATAATGACATCTATCTTTTTCCAATAAATTTTGACTTTTGGGCTTTATAATGCTCTGGAGTGTGTGGCTATAGCTTTTCATATAAGCCAGAAACAATTCTCTAATTCTACAAAAAACAATAGCATCTGCAGAATTCAAGTTGATTTAGAAAATTAATGTCAACGTTATAAATGGAGCTTCAAAAACTACTCGGAACAGTCTTATGAGACTACATTTAGGCTATAGTACCCTGTTATGACCTGAACTGAGAGCCCCGGACCAGCATGTGGACCACAAGAATAATAAAGGTAGATGTTTACACAGGGATCTCGACTCAAAGTCTAAAAATGTGTTGAGAACATTTCTCCACGTTTTTGTGCTTTCACAGTGTGGTTTGAATTTCTATCTTAAGGCATGACAGCAATAATTCATGTTTGCAAACCTTTAGAAAAGGCGCAGTGTCAGGATATTGTTTTCATCTTTCTTATCTATAAAGAAAAGTTGTGCTTGCCAAGACTAAACTTGAGCTTCCCTCATGTCTTGCCAGACTTAATTTATAAAAGCACATGCAGGGCCTTTAAGTCATAGGGAGCCTTTTAAGGGGCTTGGCAAGAAATCTTTTCAAAAATATCAAAGCCATTTCATGCAGGTTCTCAGCAGCACTGCACTCAACAGTTATTCAATATACTGTAGGTGCTTTCTTTGATTCAACTTCGCAGATAAGCTTGTGATCACACCATGACACATGCAACAAGTAGAGTTGGCGTAACACGCAAACTCCCAAAAATGTTAAACATAGGCTTCTAGTAATAGGCACAGGAACTGACCATGTTATCTGTATAGACAAAGTGTGGTGTTTGTCACTGTCAAGGTCGGCGACAGTGAACTATGAGTCACTCCAACATCATGTAGGAGGGAGTACTGGGTCTACAGTTTCTGCTGGACAGAAGGGGTTCAGGCTTGGCGGACCAGTGCACTGGAGATCTGAACAAAAGCCATTCACAAGCACTTGGCAGCCTCTCCGTGTGTTGAAAAGTACTGTATGAGCCCGAGCGCTGTTACAAAACAGGCTTTGGCCTCTCCGATGAAACTCAAATGAGTAGGTCAGACCATACACATGATAAAAACTATTAGAACATCCCATTAAAACTATTTCTGTTGTACCAGATTTAACAATAACCTCAACATAATAACTAAGCAGTGGATGATTTCAGGCCATTTGACCTTGAACATCAGTTTAAGTCTTCTTCTTTAAAGATTAATGGAATTTAACAGCCGCTGACATGGTGCGACAGACCCATAATGATCCAGTTATGGGAACCAGCTTACTAAACAAAAATAAGGTTGAGCTGCTGCAAGGGCACAGGCACTTGAATCACTCTTCCCTGTAGCTACCTCTCCTAGGTTGACTGAGTTTTGCTGCCACGGCACTTTGCCGCGTGTTTGATGGCACACATTTTATGGGGAGCTGGGCCTGGCGTTGTCGGGGTGATCTACTCCACAGCCACGCTGCCCTGTCAGCAATCTGGAATTCATTACTACGTCTGTTATCTCCCCGCAGCCTGCAGCAGCGTGGGGGCAATTCCTACACCCGGTGCAGCCAGGCCCAGCCCAGCCCAGCCCAGCGCAGCCTACCCAGCGTGGGGAGAGATAATACTCATGTGTCAGCTATTCCACAGGGCTGAGACGTGGTGACTGGAGGAGGGAGTACAATGAGAGAGCCTGTTGCTATGAATGAACCACTAACTATGGGCTACACCTGCAAATAGAACTGACGACTAAAACTGTCTGGGTGTAACACTGGTTCATGTGGGTCAAATTTGAATACAATTGACATTGTCTAATCTAAACATATTCAAAACTACAGCAGTTAAAATGTATTGGCATAGACAATGATTATCTGTAGTTCACTTTTGAAGTTGATTACAATTTTATATGAAAAAAAGCTTGGTTAACCATTTAAAACCTGAGAAAATTGGTTTGGTTTCTTTTGAAAACATAGAAAAAGGCAATGAGGGACTTAACAAGAAATGACCCAAAAATTAGCAAGAAATTAGTGAAAAAAAAAAAAAAAAAGAAAAAAAAAAGGAAAAGGAAATGGTATGAGAAAAGTCCTTAACAATGTATAATAATTTAATAATTTTTATAATTCAAATATATAATTACACAATAATAACTTTCTGGACATTTTTCCCTAGTCTCTTTTTTTGAAATTCTAGGTCTCCCAATGTCCTGCAATATGCTGAATATTTCATGCATAGCTGCTCATTGCCCTTTTTCCCATTTTTTTTTAAAGAAATCAAACTGATTTACTCAACATCTGAAAGGTGTTTGAATGCAGCACAAAAAAGTGATGTCAATCCACGTTTCAAAGAGGTTAAACTGTTAGGCATAATTAAAAACATCGATCAGTGCAGTGATGTCCTATGTTTCTCACAATCCCTTTAATCATCCTTCAGAGAGGAGTTCTAACTTGCTCTCAGGTCTACATTATACCTCCAGGTGGTGTGAATTAGTTTGGTAAAAAACAAGATGCAAAGCAATACCGACACAGCGAAGGGAATTCTGAAACAAGTACAATGCGAAACCTGATGGTGCATTAATTCACACACAGCAGGGGGTTGGCCCACACAACCACAATAACACGACTACAGTGAGTCCTCCTGACGCCAACTTGTCTACCATTGGACAGTGGGCCTGGCTCATCCCTCTTAAGGCAGCTGGCTGTAGGAGGAGGAGGTCTCCCTAACTCCTTCACAGCTAATCTCACTGCTCCAGGGCCCTTTGCTGATACAGTGTAGAGGAGACACATTTATATTATATGCCTTATGGCGGGATTTAGAGGGGCCTGTTCTCTCAAAGAAGTAGAAATGAAGGACGCTGCAGGCAGGAACAATGCCACAGGACACCGGGGGACACACCAGTGCAATAATAGCGGTAGTTATTGGTGCCAGAGCTCCTTCAAGTACAAGAGGCTTGAGGAAAATAACTTGATTTCGCGTTATTAACCCATTGAAAACTGGATCGACATCGCTTTTCTTGTGCTGTGTTCAGACGCCTTTCACAAGTATTAAAACCTTTAAACCCTAAGCAAATTTGTTTGGTTTATTTGACAAACATGAGGAAAAGACAATAAGCCACTTGATAAGAAATGTCTGGCAAATTGCAAGAAATTAGCAGATTTAGAATTTTTTTAAAAAAGCAAGGGAAAACATGTCCAGGGAACTATATTTATAAATATTATAATTAGAAATATTTGAAGTTATTTTATGGAATTATTTTAATTGCTAAGCAGTTTTTCCCCCTGTTGTTGTTTGTTTTGTTCGGGTGGGTTTTTTGTGCAAATTTTCAGGTAACTGAATTAACTTCTTCTCATGTTTTTGAAAGAAATCAAGCCAAATTTCCGAGGTTTCAAAGGGTTAAGTATCTTAAAGGTCCCATTTTTTAAAAAAGTCAAATTTCCACGTATTTTAATATGAAGCAGATATTAGTGCTATGTAAATACCGTGAAAGTATCAAAACACTTAATCCACAGAGAATGCACAAAGTCTATATTCAGGAACTGCAACTTTAAACAAGCTGTCAGGATTTCTGTGAAGTTGTGATGTCACAAATATAGACTTTTTCAAACTTGAGATATAAGCATTTTAAATTAGTCCCTTTATATTTCCTATTAAAATGTTTTGCATGTGCATGACATCAGCTGAAGGGCAGTAAGCTGCCATATACATGTATATTAAAGCAGATAGAATGGGAAATATTTGACATTTTTTTAAATTAAAGCATGTAAACACACTCCAGTAGAATCTCAAAATACAAGTTTGTGCCTGAAAATGAGCATCATATTGGACCTTTACTGGACCTTAACTTATAATGGGAGCATAATCAGAATGAGCAGGGGTAAAGTAGTGCAAATAATGTAAAAAGACAGTTCAGCTCAGTTTAGACACACTCCCATCCTCACTGTTTCTACCAGATTTGTTGGCAGATTGTCTTGCATTGTGCTTTCAGAGTCAGGACAAAGTACAGCCCAACCCCACACCCACATGAGCTGAAAGTTCAGACCGCACACTACACTTCTGGGAGAAGGAGCTCTAAATCAATACGCCAGACACATAAATCTGTTATGAAGCTGCAATGAATAATAATTAACATTTATCAGGTCAATCATGCCTGTAAATAATGGGGGCGCTTAATGAGCATGTGAAGACGCAGCCAAGTTTTTCCTTTCTTTTTGCTGCAAGAGAACAAAGGCGACAGTTTGACAAGGGGTCAAACTGCATTTTCAGCATTGCATGTATTGCCATTCAAAACACACGCAAGCACAAATCTTTGTGTCCGCATAATGGACCGAGAGGCCTTTAGAGGCAAAGCACAGGTTGTGCCGCTTCAACCTGCTCAGTCACTCACTCCGCTCAGACAGAGCTGTGTTTACTAATCACAGCCAATGCCCTTCAGTCCTACGGCTGGCAGAAAAACAACATACCTTATCAGCAGGTCAAGCTTCTGAGAGCACGGCCCACTATGAAAACATTATCTCCACTAGTGAACAGATTATAGGGGTTTTGTACAGACTATTCCAGCAGTGTCATCGACCAAATACCATACAAAATGTCCGTGTATTCGTGCAAGTGGCACACAGGTGTTTGAAAGTGACATTTATTAAGAGGAGATGCAACCACTCATTTAGGGCTTTGCTGAAATTGCAAACAGCATGCATCTGCCTCAACAGTTTGACAAAAAGAACAAAAGTGTTCTCATATTATGGCAATGTTTGCACCATGCGGATGGCAGCAAGCCAGTAAGGGTGCAGTTCAATGCTTCATGAGCAAATTCAAGGGAATTATTAACTGAAGGAAGTCCAGCATAAAATAAAATCTGACCTAGTCAAGTTGAACATTAACTGGCTATGCACAGCCATTATTTGTACACTGAGCACCAGCTTGAAAAAAACAGGCCCTGCTTCCTTGTCAGAGCACAGAAACAAACACTTGATAACTTGTGCAGGGGTTGCCTTCAACTGCAGTTCAAGAAAAGGTTTATGCATGTCTGAGTACACCAATACAGCAAAAACATCAAAATGTTAACATTGGCGCATGAAAGACAAAAACATTGTACTTGTGACTACTTGTTATCTCTACTTCTCCTCAGCTGAGGGAATGTTCATTATTTATGAGATGGGTGGGGGTGGTGCAAACCAGCAGAGGCACTTCATATATTTTTTTAACACTAGATAGTTGTGATTTTTGATTTGGCTTTAAATAGGTATTATTGTGCATCTCTAGTTCAGGTAAGCGTTTACAAATGTCTAATAATACAATTAAAATATCATAATGTTAAAGTTAGTACATGAAGGGCAAAAACATTGTATCTGTACATCTGACTATTTGTTGAATTTACGTTTCCTCCACAGCTGAGGGACTGTTTGTCATTTATGAGAGGGAAGGGGGTGGTGCAAACCCAGAGAGGTGCTTCAAATATTGTTTTTAAGCACTGACGAGGGAGTTAGAATTTTTGACTTGGCTTTCATTTGTCATGTTATATTTATTTGAAACATCCTCAGAACCCCAAAGCCTGACAGCTGGTTTGAAAGGCACGCTTTCTTTAAAAATCTCCAAAATTACACCATTTGTCGTGTTCAGAAACTGTAAATGTTGGTTATATATGGTGGAGGGAGGGTCATGCATTTTCCAACAGTCATTCACGGAGGCTCACGGTAAAATATTGCTTTAAAAGAAACATCACAGTCACATCCCAGCTACTCCCCTACTGTGGTAAATAAAGTACAGTCCCTAATGTATCCTGAATTGTTTGCTCAAAACATGTTTTAAATGACAAATCAACTTGATGTGGGTTCACCTTTCTACATTTATCTCATTAAAGGCTTTTACGTTTTAATTTTAATAACTTCTTACCTTGTGTAATCTCCTTTGGCCTCCTTAAAAAGGAAAATAATGCAGTCAGTAAGAGCATTATAAGAAAATGCCAGACTTTTTAAATTGCCCAGTCAGGTAACGGTTATGCTAATATTAGCTACCTGCACAGTCCGCAACAAAGATAACGTTACACGATAAAACACATTTCATTTTACTATAGTTAAATTTCCCAAATGACTCAAGTTAATACTGCCTCCAAGCACAAGCACAAATTAAAAGGCAGAGACAGTTTCTTTAACAATAGCCCCCCCGAACAGAGAAACCTCAAGAGACAACTGTTTTCAAATGTTGCCCCGACCGTCTTCATTCATGTTTGGGGTGAGTGACAAAATTTCAGCCCGGAAAGCTGCGACAAAGTCTTACCTGCAATGCGAATCCGGCTAACTTGAAAACATTTTCACTCTCCACTTCGATGGTCTCCTGTTGTAAAAAAATTTTTAAAAAAATATTAACGGGGTCTTCTTCAAAAATTGCACACACTAAGCGTAGCCTGTCCGAAACACTTGACTTGAGAGAAAATCTTCCCGTCCCGTACCTCGGTCCCACCGTTACCGACTGAACCACTGCCACAGCGACAGTACGCTGTTTAAAACTGTCCCTGAAGTATCTTTACTACTATTTTTCAGCACCTGAGTTGGCAGGACATTTTGTACAGGCGACAAAACACACACTGGGACACAGAACGGCTCGCTGAATGTCCTGCCTGAAGCTACGGTCCCCCTCGGGAAAGTGGTACGGTCCGAAAGCAGGTTCAACAGTCTCAGTCTCCCATGGAGACCAGTCTGCTCTCCCCGCGAAAAAAACTGCACTGCAACGTTTGATCACATGCTGCATTCACGTGCTCCTCGGACATTTTCAAAACTCCCAAATCCGACGAGTACTTGTATTTTTCATAGACTGTGTATAAAGTACAAAATACTAAAGTAGTTAATCTTTAGATATAGTCTATGTTATTTTTATAATCAAACAAACTTTACATACCCAATTGTAATATGTTAATTTGATCACATTCAGATTTAGCAATATAGTATAGTATAGTATAGTATTAGACATACATGAACAGTAGGGGAGACTGGGGACATTCCTCTCAGCAACTCAAGAATATTTGGACTACACATGCCACATTTATATATATATTAATCCTACATTTTTCTGCTAATTGCCCATACAGTTTAAACATGATTACATGAAACAGATTGTTCACAATATTTATTTGAATGATGGATGTCAGATGTTGCAAGTGACCCCAACACTATGAGGACACCTGCAACATGACACAGGGAGTTGCAACATGTTAAAAATACTTTAAATTTCATCAATTAGTTTTTGCTTTTTGTATCAATAAGAACGCATGCTGATAAATATGCAAATTTACAATAAAATTATTTATTTTGGCAATAACCTTATATTATTTATTTAGTTTTATTCATTAAAGAGGCCTAAGTTGTTTTTGTTTTTGTTTTATTTTTGCATTACAAACAGTGATGGCTTACTATTTACAAATGGCCCAAATGATCACGTTATTACTTTTACTGATGATTATGTAACTCGCAATGACTTGTGTATAAATCCAGGCTATAGGCTACATTTTCATGTAATCTTATCCCATTACATGTCTGATTAGAGAAATACTGTAGGAGCTGTTGCAACCGTCCCCTGTCTCCTTTATTCTTACAATTTGACATCTGTTATCACATTGTTTACCTGTAACTATTCACTATGTTGTGACTGTTTTGTAAGGTGTCTGGGTGATATTATTGCATCAACAATAACATACTGCTTGCATGACAGTGAATTATAAACTTTACATAACTATGTTAAATTTCCAACAGCACTTGAAAGCAGCATTCTGAATAATGTTTGAGATTTCAGGAACATGCAGCAATGTGATATTTTCAAGAGTTTCAAAAATGTAAATGTGAGAAATGTGAGAAATGTGAGAAACATGAGAATAATAAATGCTTGAAAACACTTACATTAAACACTAAAGATTTTGCGTTCATGAAGAACAGCTCCACTGTGTTGTTGTCTTTCAAGAAGGTGATCTTCTCGATATAAAACCTGTGAAGAGTTTTTGGGGGGTCAGCAAGGTTCACAAATAGAATGTCAATGCATTTTGGCCGTGCCTCAGCATTATTCAAAGACTTTATCTTCTTGTTCAATCTACAGTAGTTCAACAGTTGCATGGCAAGACTTAAACCGTGTTATATCACTGCCACCTGCTGGTACTGACAAGCCCTGGAAACTATGAAGCTCTCAAAACTTGCTTCACATGGGCCTCTGCTACTCCCAACTCAGTCTAATATATAAAACATTGACATTTTAAGTCATCCGTATAGAATCATGTCTGAGAACAGCAGTATTCCACATTTGTCAAGCGAGAGCACGCACCTCACCAGGAACTTGAGTTCCAAAGGCCCTGAGGACTTGGAGAAGTCATGATCAAGTACTTTACGATCCAGCTGGAGCCAGTTATTCTGGCCACTGATCAGGGATACAAGAACAAATCATGTGTTAGAATACTGCTTTTGTATTTTTTTTTCTTTTCTTTGTTGTCCGCCCTTAAGGCTTCTGTAAACAGGGATTAGTTGTAAATCAACTAATCCCTTTGATCAAAAGAAAATGTAATGAATACAATACGAACACACAAGGACATTGTACTGTTTTCATTAAATGCCTGTTACATCAGGAAATGTACTTACGTGTCATCTATGAAGCACAACCCAAAGTATTCTTTCTCCTTCAGGATAAAGTGTGAGGCCACCAGATCTAACAGCTCACGGGACAGCAGCTTGGGCTGGGAAGTTTGGATTAAGACAGAGCAGTTCACTTTAGATCATTTGTATGCTAATTCCAAAGTTATGTGTTAGACACTGAGAAACAAAATTAAAAAAATAAAAATAAAAACAAAACAAAAAAAAAACGACAGAAGTTGGGAAACAATAGGGGAGAGCGGGGTCAGTTGGGACACTTCCTTATTGACACAATATAACTTCCCATCACTCACTGACTCCTTGAAAAGTAACCAGAATGTTTACATCCCAAAACAAATACAGTCATATGCGAAGAGTTTAATAAGTTTTTTAGAGGCCAACCCAAAAGTGAAAGCAACAATTTTGTTGAATTTACAATGAGTGCATTTTATTAAAATTCCACCTTGCACAGTTTGGACAGTGGGTACAGTCAACTGGGTCACACTGCTATGGACCATAAAGTATAAATTAAAAAAAAAAAAAAAAAAACTATTCACAATGCCCAGTATTTACAAATTTCTTTGAGAAAGAGAAAACGTTTGTAGAATTATTATAGCTTTATACATTACTGGGACATGGTATTTGGTTATCTTTTGAATCTTAATTTTAGTAGCACCTAACTATAGGTTATGTAGGTTTATGTAATCTATTGATTTTGTTTAATTTTGCAAAAAATAAATAAATAAAATAAAGTAAAATAAAATATATAATAACAACTTAAGGTAAACTAGAAATTATTTCTGCATGTTTAAAATACGCTCAAGGGTTGAAACGTTGACGATGACAAGTTCATGCATTTGTTTTACATGGCTCATTAATTCATTTTAGTAGTCTTAATCTCAAGCTAACAAGACTCAAAGCACGTTGACCACGGGCTACAGATTAAACCAAATTATTTCAATTATTCAGTTAGGAAAAGCCTTTGTCCTGCTTTTGTTGACTTTTCATTGATTTGTAACAACAAATTGCTAGATACCAACAAAATTGGGGCAAGTAACATTAGTATCAGCTGGTAGGCCAGAATATTAGCTCTTTTAACAATATTTGTTTTGTAAGTGGCATAATTAAAATCTGTATAGAAAATAACAAAAGAGCCACCAACCTAACTGTCTCTGTGTCCTAACCAACCCCCTTCTCCCCTACTTTTGACATTGACAAATTAAACAGACAAGATCAACTGAAAGAAATACAACTTAGGAACCATGAACAATAGGATTAAGAACACTTTACAATAATTAACAACCAACATCATGAAATCCAACACAATTTCAGTACATAGGTATATTCTCACAATGTCTGTGGCATAATTTGTGCCTGTGGAGGCAAGCAGACAGTGTCCTGTACCTGAACCAGCAGCTCCAGCTTCCTGCCATCCAGGAGGTGAACCTGACACTGACGGCCCTCCGTCATCTGGAAGAGGATAGATAACGCGAAACATGACAAATCCTGCAAGACGACACAGTCACTGTGAAAGCATACTGTCTCCACCTCCAACTCTACTCCTCCTCTCAAAGCCGTGCTCCCAGTATTTTAGTTCAGGGGGTAAAGTGGCAGCTTCTCTTTCTGGAGTTGAACAATGACTCATCTCAGTGTCATGTTTGTCTTTGTGCTGAAAGAAAAAGGTAAGAGGAGCCACTCGGAAAATGTCCATATGGGACCCATGCTCCAGAACATCAAAGTCAATGCAACATCATCCTCCTTATTTTTATAAAGTGTAAAAAAAAAGTAAAACGTGACATTTCAGCTATAAATCAGCTCTTTATAGGTGCACCATGAATCATAAACAAAGAGTCTGTGGTTCTTTTACCATCACAGCTTCACACATTGTCTTTCTCACCCACTCATCCTTCCCCTGGAGCAACACTGGTCTAATGAAAATCCCTGAAATGTCAACATCCCACGTTTTCCTCTGCCGTTAAGAAAAGAAAAAGTAAGACAATGAAGTACTGGTGCAGAGTTTAATTGAATTCCTGCTGTATTGTTTAAGATGAATGCTTTTAGGGACTCATTTTGTTGCCGTCAGCAGAGCTGCCTTTCGGTGTGGGACAAGGTAGAAATATTATCGTGCAGAGATTAACATTAGTCGAGTCATATTTCATTGTGTTAAGCTGTTGCCAACTATCATATACTGATTTATTAAAATAATTTTAACTCCTTTGTACAAATTCTGATGACATGGTGTTTGTATTATACTGGAGTCCTCTTGGTGAAATGTAATCTAAATACTAATTATTAAATAAGTAGAAATGTAGAAAACATGTAATGTATTGTGGACTGTGACACTAATTCATTCATTTCACTGTGTTCACATAGTTTGTGCCTTATGCAAGTGTAATCACAAGAGTTGGCAGTGCAGGCTGAACCCACTAAAACCAACTGCTATATTTTGAGGAGTTGTTATTATTTGCTTTATTATCATGAGGAGGATGAGAGGAGTGACATCATATTTTTGCATTTTTTATTTTTATTTTTTTAATTGCTAGGACAGCTAGATGAACTAGAAAGGCAGCAAATACAAGTACGTCCACCAAGACATATTGTGATCCGATCAATCAAACCTGAAACAATTGCTGGCCTCCCCACTTTTTAAGAAAAACGGACAATCAGCCTATTAAATAACAAAGAATCACCTAACATGTAAAAATGCTTAAAATATTAAAACATGATTTTTTTGGAATGAAATTTTAAATTGTACTTGTACTAGTGCATGCAAAAAATAATAAATATAACTACCTAATAACTAACTAATAAATAATAACTTACAATTACAATTTACTCATAATTTTATTCCATCAGGTAATTACTGTATAAAGATGCTATCATATTGCGATTTTACACATAGTGTCCATACTACATTAAAATATGCCTTTTAATGGTTGGGAGTTTCGTCAGAAAAATGTTTTTTCATGCTATATATTAGATGCAGTCCTATTCCATCACTCTTTGAGCTATCTGTCTCTTTACAACACAGCATCAGCCATGTTTCGCTACTGTTTGAACCTAAAAGTGTTCATGTTGACTGGATGCAGTTTGTTGCCCAGGAATGTGTCCTTTTATCCCTGTGACTTCAGTGAAAAACATGTGGCATCCAACTGCTTGGCTCCTCTGTTGGAAAGTGAGGGTCATACTAACGTCCGGCGCGACCACAGGGCGGGAGGACGTCTTCTGGCGTGGTGTTAAACTCCACTCTACCAGGACACATTGTTCTCTGCACCACAACAAAGCTGTCGTTTCACTTTTATACTGTGAGCTACTTTTCCACTTTGTTGTTTCTCAACGCCCTAAACCTCAATGAGATTTACAGTTCTGTGGGCAAAGCTGTACTTCTCAACAAAGGGTTTCATTTGCCGTCAACTTGCTATTATGCTAACTTTTGCTCTGAAGCTCCAGATTTCACCCTCTGTATCTGCTGTCTGCTGTGGGCTGCACAGCGGGACTGTGTTAAGCTTCATATCTCTGTGGTCCAGAAGAGGAAAGAATCTTTGTCACTAAATAAAGAACTACTGAAGCTAACCTCAGTGAAAACCACACCTCCATTTGATTTGTCTTGATAGGGAAAACAGTTGCAGCTGTTGATGTGATTTGATGATTTAATCTGTGTATTAATCACTTAAATAACCCTTTCATGCATTGTTGTGGTTGTCCAGGGCACAATCCATCCCCATCTATCAATGCTGCATTGTTGCAGAGCAGTGACATCAAGAAACAGACAAAGGCCTTTAGTCAGCAGTCTGATTTCAAGCTCACAGCCAGCCCCTGAATTTTAGATTCACCTTCAAAATCCAAGTCTTCTCTCCTTAATGCTGAACCCAGTTCCAAAAATTCATAAAACATTAAATTAATTCTGAAAGGGACAGCTCATCCCTAAATCAAAACTACATCATTTTCCTCTTACCTGTAGTGCTAATTATCATTCTAGATTGTTTTGGTGTGAGTTGTTGAGTGTTGGAGACATCGGCTGTAGAGTAGGACTCTCCCGAATACCATTTCTGGGCTCCGGAGCTTCAACATTAATCAGCAGCGAACAATCGGAGTAATAGTCGGGTTGATAGACATCATGCCAACACATAGCACCCAAAACACTAAAAAGTTTATTTGAAAAACTTTGAAAAACTCAACAGCAACAATCTCTTTCCAGACATCACAACCCAGTTACTCAAGATAATCCACAGACCTTGTTGTAAGCAATTTCATGTAGGAACTTTTTTTTTTTTCCACCAAACTACACCCACTAAGTGTATCATCACAAAGAAAGTTACCTAGCACTAATAAGGTAGCTAACATTACAACTCAGCTGAAAGGGATGCCACTGATAATCACATCTTGCGCTGTAACAAGCCTGAGCCTCATTCATGAGTCATTCATGAGTAGATTCATACTTCCTTCTGCACAGTGATGCGGTTGGTTGGTGTTGTTTGATTGGCAGAAAAAAATAGTTCCTACATTAAACTGCTCACAACAAGATCAAGTGGATTGTCTTGAGTGACTTGGTCACGATTTCTTGTGAAAGACATTGCTGTTGAATTTTTCAAATGCCATTTTTTGGTGCTTTGAGCACTACAAGCCCATTGCCATGTAGTTTCATTACATTCAAGAGAAAGAAGACATCTTTACAGTCGATATCTTCAACACTCTGCAGCTTACACAAAACACTCTAGATCAATAAAAAGCACTAAAGGAAAGAGGGAAAATATGTATTTTTGATATAGGGGGAACTGTGCCTTTAAAAAAACTCAATATTATGTACCGTTTAATGTGAATCTACTGAAAATATCCACAAAGCAGCACGGGCAAAGCTACTACTTTTCAAAGACAATGTTATCTGTGTTTTCCAGAGGCTGACAGAGGGCTGGCCTCAGTCCAGCTGAAGAGAGGACCTGAGCTTTAGAGCGAGGTCCCCGATGATAAAAAGAAGGGTCACAACTGTGTCAGGGAGGTCAACTCCCTGAAGCCCTGTCATTACGTGCCCTAATGGTGCTCCCTTCACATGACCTCCAGCCATACTGACCTGGACAGGCCGAGCTGGACCTAAATTGCATTTGTACTTTTACTCTGCTGCATTTCAAAAGGAGAATTTGTACTTTTCACTCCACTACATTTATTTACCAGATATACTTTTTACATTAGGGATTTTCCAAAAAAAGACATATTTGTTTCAAAAGGCTATAAAGCACTCACAGTACTGTGGTTGCATAACACAGATTGCAGCAACTAGACTGCGTGATAAAAACTTTTACTTTTGATACTTTTTTGCATATTTTGTTTTGCTAATACCTCTGTGCCTTAACCTGGGCGAAATTAGGGACTACTACTTGTTACTGAGTCTTTCTTAGAGTGGTATTGATACTTTTACTGAAGAAAATGGTCTTAATACTTCTTCTATCATTGTGTGTGTTGTTATGAAAAGAAAAAAGGGACATGGGGTTAAAAGAATCCGATACTTATGGCATTTTTTTAGAGCTTTTTCAAAGGTAAAGCAGGAAACTCTGAGGGCTATTCAAAGCTGTTTGCTTAAACTGTCACTGAATCCACAGAGTAGTACATGAGACAGATAGTCTGTAAAAAAAATCATGCTCTTCTTCCTCATAGTGCTTCAAATGCCATTAATGTTAACTTCCACTGGCTCCTCTGCGTTGCGTCAACTCCGTCTCAGCTCTGGCAGTCCGGAGGCTTGCGGATCAGATACGCAAGGTTCCTATTCACTTTGCATAAAATTCAGCCGAATTTAAAGATTATTTTTTTGGCATTTCTGCCTTTATTAGACACAACAAAAGATCAATAGCATGAAAGGGGGAGAGAGAGGGGACAACATGCAGCAAAGGACCACGAGCTGGAGTCGAACCGGCAGCCACTGCGGCAAGGACATTGCCTTCATTTATGGGGGGCCTGCTTTATCCACTGAGCCACCCAAAGCCCCAAATTCAGCCGAATTTAACAGAGCAGACGGTAAATCAGACAGCGACATAACATTAAAAAGTCCAGTTAATTTTCAGAATAAAACACTCCGTGTTTATGTCTGATCGTATTTCACTTAGCTACATCAACAAAACGTCACAATAAGTGGATCCAAGCCTGAATTCATCAGGTCAGATGTTGTCACTACTGACAACATGGACGAAGAGAAGCTAATTATAGTAAACCACAAAATTATTTGACATCACACATCCTTTTTATAGGGACAACCATAGAAAGGAAATGGCTTGGAACAACTTATTGGGAGTTATGGGAGTGCAGTTATTACTTCTTCTGTACTGATATAATGTGCATGATTCTTTAATTACTGCAGGAATTCCTTGGTGTTGCC
The DNA here is from genome assembly GCF_008729295.1 of Plectropomus leopardus. Lineage (NCBI taxonomy): Eukaryota > Metazoa > Chordata > Actinopteri > Perciformes > Serranidae > Plectropomus > Plectropomus leopardus. Next base: position 5,922,965 of record NC_056464.1, read on the forward strand.
ACTCCAGCTGATCTGGCAGTGCTGTGCTGTGCCGGACTCAAACCGCAAGCGGTAGGAATTGACGGATGAGGGAGAAAATGAGGGCAGAACCACAGCGAAGCTGTAACGTAATGCACATGCAAGTGGTGGAAATCCTGGGTTAGAATCAAATGTGCCTGAAGGAAAACAACAGAGCTGAGAAATCTGTCATGTCAGTCACTGCACATGTGCTGCTATCAAACTGTCAAACGACACAGTGCAGCTTAAATCTGAATCGAGATTATGTAACTGCATTGCCTTATTCTCGCCTTAAAAGTTTTCAGGAACATAGTTTAGTGTACTGTTTAGCTGTAAAATGGTAGAGTTTTGCTCTGGCTGGTGGGCGGTGGCTAATTTTGGCTGGACTGTTTTCAACATAGCAACCAGGCCACAATTTTCACATTTTACAGCTAAACAGCACACTAAAACATTTGCGGTATGATGATCTATGTCCCTTTAACCTTTTAAAAGCTGAATTGATGTCACTCTCATTGAGCTGCTTTTAGACGCCTTTCACAAGGGTTTAAAACTTAAAACCATGATAAAACTGGTGCAATTTCTTTCAACAACATGGAGGAAAAAAGGCAATGACCAACTTGCCAAGAAATGTTTCACAAATTGCAAAAAATCTGTAGATTTAGAACATAGTTTTAGGGAAAAAAGCTAAGGAAAAACTATATTTATAATGATTATAATTACATAGTGTAAATTATGTTTTTTTATGTTTTTAGCACTGTTCTTGGTCATTTTCTGTTTTTTGTTGTTGTTTTTTTACTTTTCCTTTTTTAAACTAGTTTTAAGTGGTTTTATTGGGGTGGGGGGGCTTGTAGTAATTTCTTGGTAATAATTAGGTCATTTTTTTCTTTTGTTGCTCATTGCCTTCCTACCATGTTTTTGAAAGAAATCAAGCCAATTTGCACATATTTCAAGGGATTAAAGGGTGTTGCATACTTGAGAGAGATTATCCGAACATTCCAATGCTTCTTTTGTGTCACCTTTATGACTTTGCAACTGTATTAATAAAAGTCCCAAATCTCATACTAAACACATTCTCACATGTCAGCATGCTGGGAAAAAGCAAAGCAAAGGAAGCGGAACACTTTCAAGTTTCCACAGAGAGCGTTTAACGTGTTAACCACACAGACAGTGTTCAGGTGCTCCAACAACAATGCATTTCAAAGACAGCTTTGAAAGTTCTCCTCTTCAGCCAGACAGTGAGATCAAACGGCCGGTCATGCTGCTTTCTAATGACTGCCATATGTGCTGAGGGAGAGACCCTTGTTAAAAAACAGGCTCTGTGACTCACTAAGAGGCAGCCTGCCTCCTCACACTCGCACAAATAAACACATGCATACACTAATGAGCCGGATGAGAAAAAAAGCACTGACTCACTCCACTTGGAGGGAAAGTTAAAGGGAGACGGGAGGTAATCGAAGCCATAAAAGTTCAATTGGGTAATCATAGAAATCCATCTGGCGCTCGGTAATTAATCCCATATGCTGTCAATAAAGCAATCACCAAAAGCTGCTATATTTGCTTTTTTGCAGAAATTATTGATGCTGCCATAGCTCAGGGAGCTGTCATACCTGGTAGCATTCTCCAATCCTGAGCCAGGCTTCTAGGAGGCGTCTGCATGGCATCAACCCGCGGTTGTACCACCTCCTCAGGGTCTGATGTGCCAGGCTCCAGACTAGCTGGCTGCCCGATGCCACCAGGTCTTCCATCCCACGTATGATGCGCACAGCCATACTTAGCTGCCTTTTTCTTTCTGCCTCGGCTGATGACACCTCACCGTTTCAGATCCGGGAGGAAAAGACAATCACTTTGTTTTGCTTCAGAGCAACAAGCTGCATGGAGCATCTACACACACAGTCTACTATGTCTCCCCCCCAGCTGATGTAATGTCAGTGAGAGTCGGCGCTCTGGAGAGGCTGGAGCGGGAGCAGCGTGCCTCAGGCTTGGTCCTGGGCCCCAGTCCAAAACACTGCCTCATAGAGTGCAGGGGAGGGCAGGACAGAACCACGAGGCCCCTGCTGCAAAGGCTGTCTCCCCTCCACATAAACACACTTGTATACAACAAACTGGCTTGGCCGGTCAGTGCTCTAAACTTTCCTCTGTGACTCAATGTTTTGTTTTGATTTTTCTCTCCTTTCGCTCCTTGGTTTTGCTTAGATAAGAGGAATGACTTCATCTCTTATTTTGTTTTCATTTCAGCTTGCGTGTCAAATTCATTGTCTGAATATGGGTGTGGGAATGGTCTGTCACGTTGTCTGGGACGTGGGAGCAATTTCCTGAGGAGACCAGACATCTCCACCCATTATATTCTGCAGAAACGCTAAAAACAAAAAACGGTCCTGTTTGGATCAGCAGGAATGGGAGAACTGACGGGGCAAAACTTAAAGTGAAACTGCAGGGGAAAACATTTTTAAAAAAGGCTTTGATGCAAGAATGTAGAGACTCGAGACTCACAACCAGACGTCTTCCTCTGTACAGCTGCAATTAATAAGCATACAGGTCGTACACCTGACTCAGATAAACAAGTCAGGGAAGGAGCACTGCAAGAGGAAAAGAGACGGGACAGCTCTGTGCAAAACAACATTCTACTGTGTGTTTGTGTGACCCCAATTTCCAAGAACACTTGAGTGTCCACAGTCAGAATGTTACGGTTTCATTCGACAAGAAGACTGTAATTGTCTCAGAGGATGTAAACCAGAGATACTCAACTTGCTTTGCTTGGGGGCCACTTTTGCAAAATGACAGGAGGCTAGGGGCCAGTTGCAGCGGCCCCATACATGTGTCTAGGAATTCAGGTCATTTCTAGGATTTCAGAGCATTCCTCAGATTTTAAAACATTTCTCAGATTTAAGGATGTTTCTAGGATTTAAGGCAGATTCTAGAATTTTAGGACATTTCTGGGATTTTAGGTAATTTCTACGATTTCAGGACATTTCTAGGATTTAGGACATTGCTAAGGTTGTAGGACATTTCTTATATTTTAGGATGTTTCTAGGATTTTAACACATCTCTATATTTTTGTTCATACCTGAGATTTAGGACATTTCTAGAACATTTCCAAGTTTAGATTGAACATAAGGGGCTTAGTTAGAACTTGTGTCAGGGGTTGTGGGGGATCCTCCACTGGCATCTTTTTTTCTGATAAACAAGCTCTGTTTTGATGCTGTGAATCACTTTCCTTTTTTGGTGAATTAGAAAATGGTTTTGGGGCCACCCAGCACCTTATCAGAGGCCAGATTTTGCCCACATGCTGTAAGTTGAGTATCACTGATGTAGAATAAAGAAAAGCAGACCTTTAATTTTTCAGTAATCATTACCGAAAACATTGCGGGAAAGTACATAAGTGATTTGTTCTGGCTCATTAACTATTACTATGGAGGCAGTAAAGCAACTGAAACAGTTACAGTCAGTTCCCATATACAGAACTTCCTGTAGGTGCAGTCACCATGCATGTCACAAACAAATAAACAAATGCTTACAGCCGATCATGATCTGTCATGCATCTAAATGCTTTAGCATATTCAGTAATGCATGTGAGCGTAAATCCGTTCTGAAGCACACATGTTGGAAATATCAATGTCAAGGTCTCTGGAGGCAGTGAGTTGGCTATATACTGAGCAGTGGTGGCCAGCTGTGACTCTGGGCTTTTAGAAACAATGGGAGCAATTCCCAAATTCAGCCATGCAGGCACAAATAATGCATGCACTAAAATAGTGGTTGGCTGTAGCTTTATAACAGATTTTGTCCCAGCAGCCATCAGTGAGATTAACAAGTCATAGCAATACAGCTCTGATGATGCAGAAGCAAAATTCACTGTTATTTATTGACTATCTATTGATATTTGCATGTTTAAATCTTGTTTTTACTGATGGCACATTTTTACATCTTGTTCTTCACCTACCATGTTTTTACTGATTGGTGGTATATTGTTACTATGCTTTTATGGACTACTGGTATACTCTTATTTTTATCTGGCTTTTTATTTGTCATGTTTATTGCCTTATAGTATTGAGCACTGTTGTCACATTATCATGTTAATCCTGTGCTGTTGATTGTGTGTGTAAAAAGAAGGCCAATTCACTCACTGTAAACTAAATCTACAGGTACAAATACCTTACCTTACTACCACCCATGCATGAGAGTGGTTTCAAACTTCTCATCAGTAAGAAAGTGAATCAGTGTATTTTGCTAAATGTAAAACGATTCCTTTAAATGTGTGAAAAATAAATCCCACGACGTCTGGTATTCTCTAGATATACCCTTTATCATTGTATATTATGCATTGTATATTCTTCTTACCCTGGTGACTTTTTAGAAGAAATTAAAATAAAAATAAGAATAATAATCTACAAAGTTAAACCACAAGTAATGCTGACACAGCTAAAGTGCTATTACTCTCCCATCCTTGGGTACCCAGTTCATTCCTTTGGAGTGAAAAAATGTCCTAACAGGATTAAATACTATTGATGTTGTAATCCACCACTGAAAGAACTGGGTGGTTCTATTTCTGGAAAGCTGGATTCATCAGCAGAGACCCATTGTGGAGGTATGGATGCACCATAAGCAGCTGAGCATGATAAACACAGACAGATGTGCGAGGCCGCGGCTGCCTGGAGCGACAGTGGGCAGGACAGCCAAACATATGGCGGACACAAGCTGCTGCCGATCATGCACATGATCGCCACGTGTTCTGGTCCACGTAATGTTAATAAATACAGAGTTTCTGATGCATCTGGCAGCACCAGTTTTTCTGAGCTCACATGCAGTCACGAAAAAAAAAACAAAAAAAAAGTATTTGCCAAAATTCCACTTGTATGATCACTCTGATGGAATGAAGAAAGTTTTATTTGGAAATATACAATCGACAGTCAATTAAAAGTAAGACTTTAAGACTACACATTATAGTTAATGGCTTAAAAATAGTCCATGCAGCGCAGTGAAACAAAGAATGGTTATATTTCAATCTTGGCACGCAGGCTTTGTCTCTAGAGCCACTTTTTGTGAACACACACACACACACACACACACACACACACACACACACACACACACTCATGCCAAATGCCTGCAGGCGGCCGATAATCCCATTGATTTCCACGCTCAATTCCAGGGTCTAGACTGGGGTTTCGGTGGGGTGAGGCTGTAGGAAGAGGCAACGACCTCAGCTAGAATCAATCAGTGGGAGTCTACGCTCCGAGAGGGCATCCCAGGGGAAAGTGGGAATTAACTGTCTGTACTAACTCTGAAAGACGTACAATAAGCAGTCTATCTGTCCTCAAGTGTCCACATCTCAGTGCTCTTAGCATATTTTACTGATTATATTCTGTAAGTATTGATCATTATCGTGCATACCTTCTGATTAAACCCCTATTAATTGATTTTTGGCCTCTTCAGGGCTGTGGAACATCTGATATATTATTATCCTACAGATAATAATTAATGGGTTAGCAAACAGTTGTCTAATTAAAACATACTGCAGACACACAGCAGCATTAGCAGTCATTTGGAGTGGTGCCTCTGTCCAGTATGCAAGTATAAATCCAATATTTAGCCCATTTTTAGCTCTGGTTTTGTCTCTACCAACTTCAGAGGAGATTATCTGGGTCTTTAGCAGCCACATTCTCAACTAGTCACTAACTAACTTGATAGAGTGACTCAGTGATGACATTTTTCGGGAGGTTGATGGAGAGATTAGTGTCGTCCCGACTACCTCGTCAAAAAGCCAATGGGATTTTTCCATTGCCTGAGATTATTGCAGAAAATAATGATTTGATGATGACAATGATTTTTGAAGCCTAAATGCAATGACCAGAAGTAAAAAGCTGACATTGGGCTTTAAGTTCCCATAACTTAATGTTGTCACCAAAACAAGGCTAGTCGCTAACATTGTCCATTGCATGATAATAGACAGGCAGCATACAGTGGGCTTATGCAAAGCTTTTTTTAATGCATTGAATGGGTAAAGGCTAATATTCGGGCTGGGTATTGTTTTAAAAAAATGTGATACTAGTCCCTTTAAAGTGATACCAGTATCAATACTGACCTTCCCTACTTCATTTACTACCCATCATATTGAAGCTTTTAGTTTTGTAAAATGCTACCAGACTCCACAGGTGTGAAGTATAGCCATACTTTCAAATGTTTCAGCAGCATTTTGACATGTTAAACTGCCAACTCCTTCAATTACACTGTCATCATACCATCAACTCTGTGGGTTGTAGCTATTGTGGTAGTCAGCCAAACATATACTGTAAATTGAAGAATGCTTACTTGTTATTGGCTGCAAGGCAACTTGCCAATTTTTTCTAGATATGGGTACAAAAAGGAACAAATGCAGGTATTGTTGGACTGGAGAAGTTTCCACGCTACTTTGATTTATTTCAGTCAATACCTTAAAGGTATTTCGAAGGGCAGGCGACAGGACTGATGTTTCACCTCTCATCTGAGAGGCTTCTTCAGTTCTGATGAACTACCTTGTCATTTGCAAGTGCCATCATCATTTCAAGTGTTCTTCAGAAGCTAAACTGAAGAAGCCTCTCAGATAAGAGATGAGACGTCTTCAAGAAACTCAAGCAAGTCCAGTTGCCTATAATATAGCACTTAGAATTGCCATGACCTGAATGACTGAGAATCTTCATCAATATAACCCTTCAAAACCCTTCAGTTTTCTTGTACTGCATTCAGATGCTTTTCACTAGCATCTAAACTTCCGAAACCTTAAAAAATTGGTTTGATCTCTTTCAAAAACACAGGAAAAAACATAATGAGCAACTTAGCAAGAACAGTCCTGCAAGTGTAAAAAAATGTAAAAGGTGACAAGGGAATGATCTAAAAATTAGTTGGGGAGTATCATAAGATAATTAGCATATTATCAGCATAGTATAGTATTAGCATAGTATCATAAGATAATTAGCATATTAGCAAAAACCCTTGGTTTTTGCTAATATGCTAATTTCTTGCCAATGTTTGGTCCAATTCTTGTCAAGTTGCTCATTGCCCTCTTCCCATGTTTTCAAAGGAAATCCAGCCACTTTGTTCAGGTTTAAGGCAATGATTACCAATTCCCAGCCCTAGCTAAGATGCTCCAAAAACTTCAGGTAGCTGCAAAGTTTATTCCTGGTGGGTCCGTCACTATGAACAAACCCTTGCATATTGGACGTAGTAATTTAATTCATGTTTATTGCAAAAAAAATGATGGCAGAATAACTTTTGTGTAATTAAATAAGCAACATCACGTAATGTTCACCACAAAAGGTTCTTTGTCTTCTCAATGACTTCACAGTGACAATTTCACAATGAAATGTTCCACCTCTGAAGCCAAACCAGCTGTGCTGTAACATTTTGGAGTATATTGACAGCACATGTCAGCTGTTTTGCGGGTAGAGTCCTCATCTGAGCAAAATCTTTGCACGGGAAGCATCCATTGCTTATGTAACTCAGTATATGTAGCTGCTGTGTCCCATTTCTCCCCGTCTCCAGCCTGGCACCACAGCTGTAAACACCATGACCTCACACCATCCTCTGTCACCCCCTCTGACATCACTCTAGTGTCACTCCATTTCTCCTCACAAGTCATGTGCTGCACTCAAGACCGTGCTCACTTAAAGGCTCATTCTTTTCAAGCCGCTGTTATATGTTCCCCCTTCAGCACAATCAATTGTAGTGCAAGCGCAGCTTGGCTGACGCACTTCACACTGCAGTGCAACTTTATAACCAGCAGATGGAGGAATTGAGTGTCTCATATAACCCTCAAGGACTGACAGGAAATCCATACATTTAGTGCTGGAAATTATTTGGTGATTTATGCTATCTGCAGGGTTTCCTATTATCTTTATGCCAATGTCATGCCCTTTCTCCCACTATAAGGGCCTCATTCCACTCGTGAAGCCTGGATTAAAAGTTTAATAGAATACAGACAAGCAGGCTGTTACAATCTATCCCACATCTTTGCTCAGTCCCAGAAGTTCAGCATTAATAAGCCTGAATCTGTTGAGAATACAAGGCAGGGCATGACAGGGGCAGCCGCTCTGCCAAGATCATCACAGTTCCCTGTCCCTGGGCTCATTTCAACATGGGATGGCAATTACCATGTACAGTAAGTGGTAAATTAATTGTCTAAAAGGGGAAGGCCTCCGAGTGATCATAACAGAGCCTGAGTGGGGCAGGGAAACAGCTGTCACCCCACGCGGGCCTACAGCTGACGAGCTGCGCCACATACTGAGACTGCAGCTGACACGCTGAATGGAAGACATTCTGTGCAGTACGCCTGACACACTCCTTAACACACACACACACGCAGCACTGTTGTAAGATATAAAGCATGCTCCCTGCCTGCTCGCCTGTCAAGCCTCCTGACTGTCTCTTAGAAATGGAGCAGGTGGACACAGCTGTCAGAAATCATGACACTCCATAGGAGGATGATTTGTAGTCATGCATCATACATGAATAGATTTAATTCATAAAACATGAAGGAGGGCCAGCTCTGGTCATGCATAGAGCCACCTTTAAATGGGCTTTGCTGCTACAAGCCTGATCCAGTAAAATAAAATATCATGCCTTCTGTTTGTCTATTGCTCATTCTCTCCCAGACGCATGCTTTGACAGCATTAAATCAGCACAAAAGAGATTACAAATTTTAAAATATGTCTCCCCTTAGGTCTTTTTGACAGCTGTGCCAGTAAGTGAGAGGTTGCCATTATATGTCTTGACAGAAATCGTCGCCGCATTTGTTTAAAAAAAACACAAGACGTCTTAATTACAGCCAATCAACACCATGTGATAAAGCTCCATTTGGCAAATGAATGGCGAGACAGAAAAGCTTTTTGTGTGTTCAGGCGGTACAGTGAAGCTCGGCTTTGTGTGGCCAGGCAGGGGGTGGAAAGAGAAAAGACGGCTGGGAAAGACCTTCAGGCTGCCACCATGCACCTTTAGGCTTGGCGGGTGTGTTTGGAGATTTGTGGCCCGCTCCTCTTGCTGTACAGGACGGTGCTACAGGCCTCGCTGGGGGCAAAAGGCCGCGACAAACCATGTGTGTGTGTATAAACCAGATGCTGTAAAGAGGAGGAGGTCAGAGCGGGGGAAGCGTGCGGTGTCAGCCTTAAGCCCCACACGGTCTGCTGCAAACAAAATGTTGCCCCCGGGGACTGTGGGTGCCCAGATTTATCCAGACATTTCTTAGAAGGAGCACAAAGAGCCTGTGTCATTAGTTTTCAATATCATAGCCAAGTGATGGAATATATGAATGGCCACTGTGGACATCTCCACAGGCCTCCAAAATGAAACAAAGAGAGTGCAAGAGAGATGAAGCAGAGGAGGGGGAGGGGAGGAGACACCACCAGTGAAGGGCTATAATGAGCCTCAGGGCATAAAGTGGGTGAAATTATTGCAGAGAGAAAAAAAAAATATAACAATTTTATTGTTTGGTTTCTTAAGAGTGTTAAACTGATATTGCGTATTAAAAAAAAAACAAAAAACTATGAAGATAGCTTTAAGGAACACTTCACACACAAAATGACCATTTATATCAGTTACCACCACACGGTAAATTCTTCAAGAAGTGTTTCTTTTCTCACATACCTCAACAGTGAACAAAGAATCCAAGAAAAAAATAGAGAAAAAGTCTCGATAATTTGGAGCAAAAAAGGCTGGCTTTAACAACAGCAAAACTGTAAATACTATATACATACAGTACAATCAAAGTATAATTTATTCAGTTGTATACTTAGTGCTTTCCAAACACATGCATTTTCGCCAAAACCTTATTATTTAAGACACATTTGCATAAATAGTTTCCAGTGGTAGATGTACCTAGAAGCCATACTTTTTCTTACAAGAAAATGACTTTGGTAAAAGTTATTGGAATACTATTTGAGTTAAAGTATTACAGTATTGGATATTTACTGTATATAAAAAAGTATTAAAAGTAATTTATGGAATTAAATATACTTAGGTCTTAAAAGTAAAAGTTCAAGTAAGAATTTTTAGAATTATTACTTTTATTTCATAATAACATACACCATTCTAAAAATGGTATGTTATTTTACTTTGAATAAAAAAACAAGGTCTTTTTTTTCCAACTTAAAAATTATATCCAGTTTTTCTTTCCCGTCTGTAACTAAAATGCTTTGGGTAAAAAGAGTGGATTAAAAGTATAAACTACATTATATATATTTTTTTTAAAAAGGAGTGAAGTACAAGTGAACTCAGACAAAAATAAAAAAATCTAGTGAAGTACACATACTCTAAAAAATACTTAAGTACTGTAACAAAGTATTATTACTTCATGACATTACACAACTGACAGTCCCATGATGAATAGTGCGCTGGGGAAACTCAATGGAATCAATGAGCAGAGTTCAAACAAACAAAAAATTAATCTGTTTGTGAAATACTGAGCACAAGATTGGATAAATGAGACTTGTATCACACATGAGTTGTGTAGGAGTTTAAAAAGGGATTTTTTGATGAAGTTTTGCTATTGTTAGATATGGCCCCCATTTACTCAAATCCATTAATAGTTTTTGGATTCTTCATTCATTGTGAAGACATGCAAGAAAAAAAAGGAGTCTTCACAAATTCAATGTAACACGGGGAGAGGAATTGCTATACAAATTAACCTTTTGTGGTTGAAGTACTCCTTTAAAGTCTGAAATCGAGTTGATATTTAAAAAGCGTTCCCAGTGCTTATGTTTTATGAGTTTTGCAAATCATCAGTCATGTGACAAGCCTTTGTAGTTAACACATGGTTCACTGTGAGTCACAACAAAAAGCTGTTTTCTTTTAGAGCTTTTCTGGGAATTAGTAAATGAATAATAATCACAAGCCTTTGAAAACATATAAGTGAATTAAAACCATAATCTGTTTAGTTTCCATCCATAATTGTGAATGATGCCTGAGGGGGAATGTGTGTGGAGAATCAGGAAAAGGTCACAGTTCTTATTCATCTTCTTAATATGCTATAATTCAAGAGCCACACAGCAAAAACTGAACCTCAGCTTTTAGCTAAACTAGTCTACAGGCTACCAGCAGCTCTGTGAGGCTGTAGCCTACTGAAGGCACAGTGGTGCTTTGAGCTAAATGCTAAGGTCACAATGATAATGCTAACATGCTGATGTTCAACAAGCATCTTGTAGGCGTTACGGCTTATGATAGACTCTAGCTTGTTTATCAGCTGAAGTTTCCTTAAAACTGAGACCAAATCAATGTCCTTAAGTTTGGAGAAATGTCAGTGTCATGAGGGGGAAGTAAAACAAGCAAAGGGTATAAATCAGTAAAGTCAGGTTTATTGGTGTTCACTTTCATTTCTGACATGTCAAATAATGCTTCTTTATTATCTGGTTTAAGAACTGAGGAAATGGTCAAAACCGGAAATTATGCCCTTAACACATATAGAGCCATAAATACTAAAACCCCCTGCAAGAGTTACAGCTTCCCTCCAGTTAAACCAGTACATTAACATACAAACTGTATTGACATACTGAAGTGTCTACATCCATTTTGTTGCAGCAGTTCTGCAATGAGCAGAGTTCTGCTTCTTGATATCTGCATTTAGATGATGTACGGTAATGACACCCTCTGGCTTATCACTCTCAATCCAATTTACTAACTTGATAATCAGATCAGTTACATGGTCTTATCTGGCCAGAAGACAAATGTCTGCAATCACAACTGATACAGATACCACATGTTGAAAACTGCACTCTGCTAGTCAATATGCTGTGATACACTGCAGAACCTGCGAGGCACAAGTGTACATCACTTTGAAGCAAAAAGCGTGAAAGCCTCTTGTCCCTAGCTGCTGTCCTGTCAGTAATAAGCCACCGATATGGCAGAAAACCTCTATTTTTGTCCTGCTGTATGAGCACAAAGGCTCTCAGTGGGCTGAAAGCTCTGTCAGAGTGATTTCAAGAGGTGCCATGATTTGAGGGGAGGGAGAGTTCACTGGGAGTCAAATGGGGATTTTTAAGTAGGTAGAGCTTGTGGAAGAAAGAGCCTCAAAAACAGGGCATCTGTTCCTGCTTTACTGCTGCTGGAACATCTAATTCAGACCTTTCACTGTTACTATGCCATCGCGTATTCTCAAACAGCTGCTACACTGCAGATGGAAAACGTGTCTTATTGCTTTTTAATATTTTATTGGTTAGAAAATACACCACATGTGAGCAAATTAAGCTTTCAACTGCGCAAATATTCAGAGAAAGAGTTGTTGTAAAAGCAGAAAAAAGTCTCACTGGTAGATCTCAGACGGCAAAAAAACAGTTTTTATGATAATGTAGGCAAAGATCCAACAAAAGAGGCAAAAATATCACCAAACCAGGCTGCATATATCAACATTACCCATGTGCAATGTGGAAATAACCAAGCAGAATTAGTATTACAAGGGATGCCAGTAATTTCATTTTAGCCTTCTCACAGATGATCAGTCTCCCGGACAGTTAAATAAATTACACAGGGTCCATGCTAATCAAGGGATGAGCCACA